>NC_143052.1:58599090-58902121 GCF_052426305.1 Pelodiscus sinensis | reverse complement strand
TGCATCTTCCCAGCTGGTCGCCATTTTTGAAATTTACAAGTCTGGACTAACTGCCCGCGTCTACACGTGGCAGGGACCCGGTAGTTCGAATTAAAGCCCTAGTTCGAACTACCTGTTAAACCTCATTGCAGGAGGAATAACAGGAGTTCTTGTCCCATGGAATAGACTATAATTCCCTAAAAATATTTCATGTGGTTCCAATATCTGTAACCCCTTTGTTTTTAGTTTAAGCCAATTTTTACTTAAACAAACAAACAAACAAACAAACCCACAAAACCCTGGTTTTACAAATAGTATAATTCTTTTTACGGGGCCTGATTCTGGGAGTGGGGCCGCACATGTGCAGGGCCTCGGGCGGCACAGCGCATGCGTCACGCGCCGGAGGCACGACGCATGCGCCATGCATCCTGGATGTCACGACACATGCGCAGTGTGCCTGGAGGTCCCACGCATGCGCACGATGTCACGACGCATGTGCCGTGTGCCCGGGGCCCCGCGCAAGCATTGTACTCCGGGCGCACAGCGCATGTGTCATTTCCCTTGGTGCGGGGCCCCCTCAGGCATAGGGCCCCATGCCGGGGAATCAGCTGAATCAGCCTAAGGCCAGCCCTGACCCTGGCCACAGTGCCTGTGCCAGCACCAAGCCTGCCAGCCTAGAGCCAGCAGTGGCTACCGGGGCCCCTGACCCAATGGCCCCAAAACATGAGCCAGCAAGCCACTGGCAGCCAGCCCTCCACTGCTCCCCAGGAGCAGTCTGCCAGCTCCCAGGAGCCTGACAGGGGCCGGAGAAGGCGGGAGCCTCCTGGTCCAGGGTGGAGATCATGGACCTTATTCAGGTTTGGGGGGGATGCCCCCAATGTCCATGATCTCTGCACTAGAAAGAGGAAGGCAGCCATCTATGGCAGGATAGCTGCCAGCCTGACCACCAAAGGCCACATGCGAACCCAGGAGCAGGTTAGCATGAAAATCAGGTTGGTCCGGCGAAACCCCCAACCCTGAGCCCTGAGCTTCCCTTCCCTCTTCTTCCCCCTTCCAGCTCCCTCCTCCCAGGTTTCCCCTCCCCTCTTCCACCCTCTCTCTTCCCCATTCCCACCTCCTTTTCCCAGTCTCCCCAGAGGTTCATCCCCCCCTCCAGTTTTGCTCAATAAACCCAGTTTCTATTTTTGAACATACATGTCTTTTATTTGACATCAGGAAGGGGGGCTAGGAAGGGTAAGTGGAAGGACGTGAGAGAGGAATGGGGCACGAGCCCCTGGTGGGGAGGACTGGGGAGGATCTTAGGGCTTCTCGGGGTGGACGCTGTCCTTCAGGGCCACTTGGATCCTGACAGACCCCCGATGAACTCCCCGGATGGCAGCCTGCAGCAAGTGCAGCCGGGCTGATGGCAACGACCCCACGAGACACACCGGCGTGCCCAGGGGGAGGCTCTGGCTCCATGTGGCCGAGTGCTGTGGTGTCCCGAGTGCAGGCACACAAGGCACTCCAAGACAGGACTGCTTTGCTGTCCCTCATCAAGATAGACAAGCAAGCAGGGAACCCTGAGAACTGTCTGTCTGGGATGGGGGTAGGGTCCCTTTAAGCACGGAGCTCAATTAGCCTCAAGCAGCAACCCCACACTCTAAGTCCTAACCTGATGCCCTGCCGGCACTGATTCTGGCCAGCCTTAACTTCGGTTCAGGGTCCACTCAGTGTGGACGTGCTATTTTGAAATAGCAAAACACTATTTTGAAATAGTTTTTGTGTATAGATGCGTTATTTCAAATTAGCTTAATTTGAATTAACTATTTTGAATTTAGTTAATTCAAAATAGCACTGTAGTGTGGACATACCCTATCAGCAAATGCTTCCGAACACAAGGAAATATTATAAATTTACTATATATTTGAGAGAGTTTGTCTGTCTGTCTGTCTGTCTGTTTGTTCAAATACTCCTAAACAGGAAGAGCTAGGACCATCAGATTTGGTATGCAGTCTCCTCTTATCATAACTTAAAGCAAGGTAAAGGTTTGTATGTGCTAGGAAAATGGGATATGTCTAGAATGGGATTGCTTCTCATGAAACCCTACAAAAAAGAGACAGATTTACCAAGCAGGTGAAAGGGGCTGTCTAGGGGGTACGCTCCCCACCATCCAGGAAGCTCCCTCCTAGATTTATACAGGGACACTGCTGGTTGCTCCCCTTTATCAGGAAGTAAGGGGAAAGTCCACAGTTTGCTGCATTCCTCCCTCTGGCTGAGGAGTAGAGGGGGCAAAAGACCTGTGTACTTTGCTCTCATTCCCTAACAGGGATAGAAAGGGGAAGAGCAATCTGCCCTGGTATGAATCTTGGGGCAGGGAACGGGGTGCTTTGGCCTCCTGACCTTGCACGCCCACCCCCTACATACACAGGCACACACCTAGTCCCCTGCCTGAGCCCCTCCTCATCCCCGTACCCTGATTCCTGCACTCCCCATGCTCTTAGCCTCCTACCCTGTGCCCCTCTTTAAGAATCTGAGCAACATTAGATAAATGTGCTAGTTTTAAATAAGATAAACACAGGAGAAAAGGATAAAGATGAGCATATGTGCTTCAAACAGTGTGACCCAATTATTAAATGTAAACATTTAAAGGTTAATCATTCTAAATCTAGAACAAAGTAAATTGCTTATTCAAATTAAATTTTTTATTTGGGGATTAGTTATATTGTTGTCTTAAACTCAGGTGACACTGTGTTTTGAGTTCTGTTTTTGTTCCTCAGCAAGCCACTTTGAATTCCGTTAATCAAAACATTAATGCACTGAATACTTTTTTCCCATCTTTCCATCCATCAAAATAAACACTGATATTTACCAAGAAAAATTATTAATAGGGTTTTTTGTATGATTTTAGTCTGTCTTTGTTGTTGTGGTAATAAACACCGATAAATTCCCAGGAAACAATAAATAAAATAAAAACTCAGATTTGTGCTGAGATTCATATTCACAGCTGAATCTGGGCTCTGTGTTCTGAATCAAAGGTGCTGAAATTTTCAAGCTGTTCTTGAGACCTTTTGGCCTTCAGTCTTGGAAACCTCACAAAATCACCTCTTATTAACACTTCTGAATTCTTGCCTAAAGCCAATATCTCCAGAAAAGCAGTTGTCTTAAAATTTCCACCATTGTGGGTCATATTTTTGCAAGAATAACTGTTCTTGCAACACTTCATTCCCAGGAGGCTCTCAACCAAAATCAGAAACTTTTGCTTTAATTTGGGGCTTTGAGTCTGAACCTTTCAAAAACCTGGAGTGTGAAGATTTCACTTCTATACTTTTAATTTGAGGAAACCGTCCGTCCTGCAGCTAACCCATTATTTCAACATCTTTGCTTTTTTAACACTTCCTCCAGCCCTTTGGATTGATAGGGTAAAACACGACACCTTCTGTTTACCACCACACTGTCCGTTACTCTGGGGTGGAGCTCTGCGAGGTTGGCCATTTCCCCACAGCCTAGCTTCGAGGTGCCGAGAACGTTCATTGTATCCTTACCACCTAGGGAGTCAGTGTGACCTAGTAGATGCAGCACTGGACTAGGTTTTGGAAGACTCAGATGCTGCTCCTGGTTTGGCCACTGTCCTGTTGAGTGACTTTTGGCTCCGTGTACCTTTATGTCCACTTCTTACAGATGGAGTGGAGGCAAAGGAAACTTACCTTCTTTGTAAAGCACTGGGAGATCTGCTGATGAAAAGTTCTGTGTGAGAACTAGGGATCCTTATTTATTTATTCATCAAAACCTCACTTTAAATCAGTTTACTGGGGAGTTGAGTCTCCTTGTCTCTCCTCAAGTATTTGGCATCCCACTGGATGGTTACCAATTAGACTGACCTCTCTTCCCAAATGCCTCCCAGGACTTCCACTCCCATGACATAGATACAGCCAGGTTGCTCCCTTATGAATGGATAGACTGTAAATTAGCCTCAGAACCCAATCCCTCTTGCTCTGGTGAGCTATCGTATTTCAATAAGGAAAACACTAAGGATACGTCTACACAGCAAAGTTATTTTGGAGTAACAGACGTTATTCCAAAATAACTATGCGAGCATCTACACAGCAATAGCATTATTTCAAAATAATATTTTTGAAATAATGGGAGGCTTATTCTGACTTCTGTAAACCTCATTCTACAAAGAATAATGCCTATTCAGAAATAGTTATTTTGGAATAGGGGCTGTGTAGATGCTCCACTTCTGCTATTTCGAAATAGCCCCTCACCAGAGCCATTCTAAGTTATTCCTCCTCTGTGTTTCCTGGGGCTCTAAATCGAAATAGCATGTCTACATTAAGGAAGCCTGCCTCGGACTAATTTTGAGGCTTCCCTGCAGTGTAGACGTGCTATTTTGAAATAAGCTATGTCGGAATAACTATTCCAGACTAGCTTATTCTAAAATAAATGTGCAGTGCAGACATAGCCTAAATGAAGGGAGCAATGCCCTGTTTCACACATGTGGTTCATTCACATAAGAAGTCACAGAAACTCTGATGGTAGCCAAAAAATATCTCTTGTGACTCTGACTTCTGACCTTTCAGGATGGCAAAAGAATAAATATTTAAGACAATTACTCACAAATTGCCCATAAAGTGATAAGAAAAATGATCAGCTGCTGCTAGAGGTGAGGAAGGCTGGTGGAAAAAGAACTACTTTATTAGTTTCAACAATAAAAGTCAGAGGCATGTTAAACATCTTTTATGAAGTTGTTAGCATGATCGTTTCTGTGTTTCCTCTTCCATGAAGACTTTGTTGCAATAGTTCCAGCTTTTCCTTTTAATTGCATTGGATTGTTAATGACACTACTTATCTTTTAATGGTGTTGAAAAAAATCTATATATTTATAAATGGAAATAATTGAATACAGCTATGTTCTTGATGGAATTGTTCATGTTTTCATTTTACTAGACAATGTCTGTATCCTTGCTTAAATCTTGCTTACAAGCGTACCTGCACATTAAGATCTTTTGTTTGGGAACGTGCTTGACATGGTATTAATATAAAAAGAAGTGTACGAGTAACCTTATAAAATACTTATAGAAGAATAAATTCATCAGGTAGTTTTTTTAAAAATATCCACAGCTGGGGAGAAGTGAGTTCAGTAAAGATTTTTTTTATTTTAAATATTACCTGTTATACCTAAAAATCAGCTGGCCATGCTAGGAATACTGACACTAACATATGTTCCTGTGGGCTAGCTTGAAGAACAGTCATCAGCTAGAACTGCCATTTGACAGATCTCTATTCTCAATACCCAGGTAAAATAGCATATAATAATATTATATTTGAAGAACAGAATGTAGACACCAGAAAACAAGGAATAAAGAAAGGAACAGGGTTTTTTTTGACAAGACCAAGGTCAGGAGGGATTTTTTCAGGTTAAAATAACTGTCATATAAACGCAAAACTTTTTACAAGCTAAAATGATGGAAGAATAAAAACAATGTGATGTTGGCATTTTGCTTGTTAGTGCTTAAGGCCCAAAAAGGGCACCTGCATGCTGTTTGTCACAGGCCATTACATTTTCCCCTGCTTTCTTCTGCATTGAGCCCAACAACTTTATATTTATCCAAAACATAGCTCGTGTTTCGTCAAAGCATATCTTCTCAAAAAAATTCACTTCCTTTTAAGACTTCAAGAGATGAAGAATCCACCACTTTCCCTTTGTAGCTTCTTCTGATGGTTAATCATTACTGTTATAAACGCATTCATAACTTTTAAGTTGAATTTGTCTGGCTTTATCTCCTGGCCATTGGTTCTTGTTTTGCCGTTTTTCTCCACTAATTAAAAAAATTCTTTAATACATGGTACTTTCTCCCCATGATGGTACTGTGATCAAGTGAAAATGGGGGAAGCATGGCTATTTAGACAATTGGAGGGGGGCAAAAGACTGTAAAGAAATCCGAGGAGAAAGAATAAATTAGATGGAGTAATAAAATGACAACTTCCCCATCTGAGAAGGTAAGTAGCGTCCCATTCCACACAGCTAGAAGGGAGGCCTGTATTTTTGTTTGTGCAATTAAAATAGCATTCTGAAACTAAGTGGATATGTTTCTATAAGGGGACTGGTTTTTAGTCAGACCCTATATAACATTTTATTTAGGAACTGAAAAAAATCACAAAATCATCACTAAGTTTATGTGATACCAAAAAAGGGGAGGGGTGAATAATTGAAGGAGACTGGTCAATATGGATGATGTGGTAAACTGGGCACTAGCACATCTTGTTTTAATACAAATAAAGATAACTATATATCTAGCAACAGAGAACGTAGTCAATATGTACAGGATGAAGGCCTCTGTCCTGGGAAGCAATGATTCTAAGAGAGATTGGGGTCTACAGTAAATAATCAGCGGAACATGTGCTTCCATGTGACCCAAAGAGCTTGGATGCCTAAATAGGAGACTCCTGAATAGGAATAGAGAGGTTATTTTACCTCTATATTTGTCATTGATGTAGCCACTGCTGGAATGCTATGTCCAGGCCTGATTCAGTAATTCAAGAAAGAAGTTGATTACTGGAGAGGATTCAAAGAAGAGCTGAGAGAATAATTAAAGGAATAATTAAAGGATTAGAAAGCATGTCTTAGTGATAGAGTGGCGCTCAGTCAATTTAGCTTGGAATGAGGAGTAACGGTAGTTCGAACTAGGAAGCCTAGTTCGAACTACCTAGTTCGTGCTGCGTGTAGCCACACGGCACGGGGTTCGAACGAGCGGGGATTTAAAAATGGCGGCGCCCCGCTTATGCAAATGAAGCCCGGGAAATTCAAATCCCGGGCTTCATTTGCAATTGCGGTATGCCTACATTACCCCGCTAGTTCGAACTAGCGGGGTAGTGTAGACATACCCAAAGAGAGTTAAGGGTGACTTGATTACAGGCTATAGATAACTACATAAGGAACAAATATTTAATAAAGGGCTCTTCTGGAAAAATAAAGCTGGAGGTTTTGGAAAAGACAAAAAAGAAATTGTTTTCCCTTCATAAGAGGAGTGACTCTGAGGCTATGTCTAGACTGCAAGCCTCTTTCAAAAGAGGCTTTTTCAAAAGATACTTTCAAAAAAGCCTCTTTCGAAAAAGGGCTTCTAGACTGCAAGCGGAACTTTCGAAAAAGCAAGCCGCTTTTTCGAAAGAAAGCAGCGAGTGAGTCTGGATGCTCTCTTTCTAAAAAGCCCTCTTGGCATTCAAGAATGCCTTTTTTCGAAAGAGCACTTTCGAAAAAGGCGTTCTTCCTCATGAAATGAGGTTTACCGCCGTCGAAAGAAAAGCCGCGTTCTTTCGATTTAATTTCGAAAGAACGCGGCTGTAGTCTAGACGCAGGGGAAGTTTTTTCGAAAAAAGGCTAATTTTTTTGAAAAAACCCCTGAGTCTGGAAACAGCCTGAGGGTGCATCTACACAGCACCCTTACCTCAAAATAAGCTACACAATTTGCACTATGCTATTTCGAAATAAAGTGCTATTCTGAAATGTCCCCTATCCCTTGTGCAAAGAGGTTTACAGGGACATTGTAATAGTGAGCCCATTATATTCCAGTATAACAGGCTTGCTCTTAAGACATAGAATAACTATTTCAGGATACCTCCATAGCCTGAATGTGAAAGGTTCACCTAGGTGTTCACCACACAACATTTAGTGCAATTGTATGCTATCAGTCTACCCACTGATGTGCCTTCTGCCATTTGCTACAATGTACAATTCAATTGTGAAGGGCATCCTAAGATGTGATAGATCAACACAAAGCTTTTCAGGCTAAGGTTTTCAAGAATGGGAGCCTAAATTAGACTCCTGAATATATATTTAAGCATCTGATTTTCAAATGAGCCGAGAACCCAAAAGCTTCTTCAGTGTTCTTCATTGCCTTGTGAAGGACAGAACTTAGTTCCATTATATACATCCATGACTGCTTTAAGTTCTGATCCCAAGAGTCCTGAATGCTTTCTGCACGAATTACATTAAGAAGGGGCTCTAGGGTCCTGGATCCTCCTGGTATCTGTCCCTTTAGAGTAGAGAACCTAAAGTGATCTCCCTCTGACTGCTGTTGGAGGAAGAAGTGTGCAATGGCTATCAGTTGCCATTGCATTCTAATGAGACAAGGAACCTGTGTCCTACTGGGTTACAGTGACCAATGCTGTCCAGAAGATGAACAGTTGACTTCCTGCAATGGTGTACTCTACAGAACATCAGAGTAGCCTCACATCAATCAATGTCCAGATGCAACAACAGAAAAATTAATCAGATATTCTTTCTTAATCACAAATGGAGCTTCACCCAAAAAGTCATTAATCCAGAATTAAGTGCAATATTCTGTGTAACATTTCTGTTCTATCTTCTTCCAAGAAGAGAGTGCCTCACATAATAATTTGTGTCTCTGAGATAAATGAATGCATTAGAGCTCTGAACTGTTCTTTGATGGACTACAAATAGACACAATACAGGACAATATTTGAACTGTAATGATTTGTGCTTTCTTCTTCAAGTGTAAGTTGATTGCAAAGCCTTCTAGACCACAGAGTAAATAGCTAAAGGGGTCATGAATCTTAATAGCTTCCAAATCAGAAAGATCTGCAACTTATATGCTTTGACTGGAATGTGTAAGGAATGTATAAATATTAATAGGTCTGGCAAGGATTCTGCAGACAAGCTGTCTAAAATTTCACAGTGGGAAGACTGAAGCCGCTGTGTATAGAGCAGTCGAGAAGCTCCCACCTGGAAATGAACTGTCAGCATGTGTGTAAATACATTTTTCCTGAAGCAATATTTAACATTCTGAGCTGCCCTGGCACATAGGAATGCTCTGCATAGATATTTAACTCCAGCCCCTTATTTAATATTATGAACATGCACACTGGGCTGATTGCCAATACTCATGTGAAATACACTGTGTGCTACATTTTCAAATATTGCTTCAGCTGTTATTCTACTAAGTCAGACTTTTGGTTAACTTCTTGGTGACTTAGTTATCTGGGTACCTTGATGGGACCTATATCTATGACACAGTTTTAAAAAATCTAGGCACAGAAAAGTCCGGAATGCCAAAATTAAGGTTGCCAACCCATTCTACTCACTCGTGTGTATGTATTGCAACTGCTGGAGCTTGACTTACATGATTCACCTATGACACATTTCTTTCATTTATTATAAAATAAAGGATATTTATTGGATTCCTCATAATTTCCTATGATAAGCCACTTACAATTATTTAAAGTAGTCTGCCATGAGTTTTCCTTTTTCTAATTAAAACGACGAAACTTGCATATTTGACTATGACAAAAGAGCTAATTTGCCATGTTGTAGTAGTATTGGCCCCAGGATATGTGAGATACAATTTAGATGAGGCAATATATCTTATTGGATACACTTATCAGGAGGCAAGAGACTAGGACCTAAAGAGTTCTGTGGAGCTCAAAAGTTTCGTTCTTTCAGCAGCAGAAGCTGGTCCAGTAAAAGACATTGTGTCACACACCTGGTCGCTACACACACAAACAGAATTCATGTTTTACAGACAGCTTTAATTCTGGCACTTGTTTGCTTTAATGTACAATTTTAAACATCTCAGAAATGTTTATAGAATTTAAGACCTCTTTCTTGAACACTTATATTGTTTAGTACAGCTGACAGTGTTGGCATATGCCATGGAATTATTGTGTCATATAGTTATTGTATCCTCTGGCTCTACTCATCCTATTGTTTTGTGTCAAAATGGGTCAGTTTGCAGCTGTTTCAGAACAGGCACAAGGACCCTTTCCTCTAATCCCTGTGGTTAGCATGACAGGGGTCGGGAGAGGAGAAGAGAGAATTTCCAGTCCGCAGGGAATTCCAACATAACTGAAATACATTTTCCCATGGAATAGAAGTGTTGAAAAATTATATTTTGGAGTTAGTTGTCTAGACACCTCTAGGTAGCACTATACTAGACAAGGTGTACCTGGTAAAGGATGGCGTCTCTATGGCTATATCTAGACTATAGCCTTTTTTCAGAAAAAGCTATGCAAATTGCACAGTGCAATTTGCGTAGCTTTTTCTGATTGCTTTTCTGGAAGAATGAGGCATACAGGACTACCTGAAAGAGCGTGACTGCTCTTCCACAGAAAAAAGCAGAAGAGAAAACACGTTCCCTGAACGAGGAAACACCCCCTCAGTCTAGACACACCCTGTGTTTGCTTAAATTTAGCAAAACAAAAATAAGGAAAATGTTCATTCAGATTTAACTTACACACTCTTTACAGCCTGGCTGTGTCTAGACTGGCAAGTTTTTCCGCAAATTCATCTGCTTTTGCGGAAAAACTTGTCAGCTGTCTACACTGGCCGCTTGAATTTCTGGAAAAGCACTGACGATCTCATGTAAAATCATCAGTGCTTTTCCAGAAATACTATGCTGCTCCCGTTCGTGCAAAAGTCTTTTTCTGAAAGACTTTTGCGCAAAAGGGCCAGTGTAGACAGCATAATACTGTTTTCCGCAAAAAATCCCCGATCGCGAAAAAGGCGATCAGGGCTTTTTTGCAGAAAACCCCATCTAGATTGGCCATGGACGCTTTTCCACAAAAAGTGCTTTTGTGGAAAAGCATCCTGCCAATCTAGATGTGCTTTTCCGAAAATGCTTTTAACAGAAAACTTTTCCGTTAAAAGCATTTTCGGAAATTCATGCCAGTGTAGACGTAGCCCTTGTGATTAGCAGAGAACAGAGATAGAAATATTAGGAGAATGGTTATTCTTATTTGGTTTCTGTTTTGTTTTGTTCTCCCCATCTGAAACAAAGGATTAATCTAAAAATCCCAAGGGATATTGTTCTAAATTTTACAAAAAGGCCGCAGAATAATCTTTGGGCAAGCAACCAAAGGGCCTGAAGCGTTTCAGACCTTCTTAAGATGCACTCATCAGGTTTTAGGGAAATGAAACACAATCAAACACAACCTTTTCTGAAACATGCATACCCTGCCAAACACCGTTTGTTTTTGTGGTGTTGTTGTTAACAAAGATTTACTTAAAATGTCACCTTTTGTAGCTTGCTTACTGAAAAAATTATTTTTCATTGGGTGTTTATTTCTACCTTTTGCTCTTTGAATCAATGAGCTTTACAAAGAGTGAACATCTGAGAGGGTAGCAACACTGCAGCTAGGAGTTTAATTTGTCCCTCTTCCAGGTGTATGTTTAATCTAGCTAGCTAGCAAAGGAGTAAGAGCTTGTAGTGAGGACACAGCGGGACAAGCTGTAGCGTGGGCTGCCCATGTGAGTAATACCCAAAACAGTCAGTCATGCTTCTATAGAACAGGCTGCCACATCCTTGCTGTTATTTTCAGAGAGCGAGATAGATTAAATCTAGCCCAGGTACATCTGTGTGACTAGCAAAGCACATTGCCACCTGCAGTGAAGAGGTACTCAAAGTGGCTTTTAAAAAGGAAAGGAAAGTTAGAACCCTCCTTCTAATTTTTAGTGGAATTATAGTGCTACAGGTAAAATAAACCTTTCTAGTCCAGAATTCTCTGGTCCAGAAACATCCATCATCCAGAATGATTTTAGTTAGCCAGATGTCCACTTTTCATGGTGTGGCCAAGTTTCCCATGGTCCCATAAAGTGTGTTAAAGCCACCAGTCCTAACTTTCAGTGTTCTATTCTGCTATTTAGCTCTAATTTACCCCTATATGTCCTTTAACAGCCTAGTAAAGAGTTGATAATGCTGCTAGACAATAATGACCTCCCATGGTCCTGAAAATTCTCTAGTTTGGGACCAGTTAGGTCCCGAGGGTGCCGGACTAGAGAGGTTCAACTTGTACAATTAGCAGAACTGTCTTCTTCAGAGTTATTTATTGCTCCAGTGTCTCCCAAAATCTTTGCAGTGTTATATGCAAGATTTTTGTGCAGGGAATCCAGCCAATAGAAAGTCTGACTGGATATATTTGTTTTTATTAATGAAACACTATCTAAAGCTAAAATAAAAAACATTAAATAAAACCTACATGTTTCATGAAAATAGTCAACATTTCTAGCCTCTTGCTCTATTTCAATTTCTTGTTTTGTTTTTAGTGTTGGGGGCACTTAAATGGTTTATTCATTATTGATGAAATATATTCCTCTGTATATAGAGGTCAGCTCAGTGCCTGTGTAACTAAAGTTCTGTAGAAGAAAAGTTCTGTCAATACCCTCCAGTCCAGAGCTTTGGCTGGTGTAGAGTATTTTAGACTGAAATCTAGGTTACTACTATTTTGTGTAGCTGGCTGGAAAAAGATAATGGTATTTTTATATGAGAAATTTTGAAAAACTATCTTTCCTCAACTTTTAATGGGAAGATTTTGGCATTTACTTAAGTAATTGGATCATTTATAAATGTGAATCTTCCATAATTTTATTTAGAAAAAAGTGACTCTGATTTTTTTTGAAATGGCTTCCTACCAGCTGTACTATTTTTGTCAATGAGAAGAGAAATCTATTTGAACTGGTAATGTTATTTGCATAACTTGGATATTTTGAATTTGGTAATACAGTAGTATTCTCAGAGCTTCTGTGTCACACATGATGCTCAAAACCTAGTAACATGTTATGGAAACTTTGATTTTGCATATTAAAGTTCAGAGGGATTTATTAAAGGATCTGATTCTGCACCATGAAAATCAGCAAGAGTCTTGCCATTAACTTCATCAGGAGCAGTATATATTTTCTGTCTTGCTTTTTGTTTTGTTTTGTTTATAATTTTTTGTTTGTTTTAGCATGCTCTCAGGAAAAGAGAATCTCTGTTGTAAATGATTCTTTTCCTGCTATTCCTTCCCCTCTGGAAGTCATAATCCTTCTACTTGTAGTATGATACATTGTTGTATGAAGAAATGATGTGACAAATAGAAATATGGGTCATAATTTATAGTAAGGTATAGAAGAACCAAAATGGAATTATTTTTCAAAAAACTCCAGGGCAGTTTCTCTGACAGGGAGTCCGGCAGGCTGGCAGGAAACCAGCAAGGCAGAACATTTTGATTTTGTGAAATCAGCATTCTCCAGTAAAAAACTGTTTCACTGTGAACCTTTTAACTGTCTCTGCTGTGTTGTCTTGGGGATTGTGCCTTCAAGGACTGATCTTCCCAGACTGAGAGTCTGGGGAGTGGAGGGGGCACTGTGAAGCTCATGTTATGCATAGCCTGATGGAACCAGACACAGAATAGAGCAGATCTTTTGCCAGCACCTAAAGCATTATAAGAGAGCACTGAACACCATAGAATGCACACAAAGGCAGGTTTTGCTACCAGAGGGAGTACAAATTGCAGGAACAGGTGAACTTTAAGGACAGAATCTGCTTTCATACAAATGATGTCCCTTGCCTGAAAAAAGGGCGCACATGATACACAATTATTTCTGTTACTAAATAATATAAAATTAAGAAAGCATTCTAAAACCTCAGGTTCTGTTAAAGCCTAGCAATCATTTTGGTAGGCACTCCTTGCTGTGCGGCTTATTTTATACTGAAATTGGAGTTACTGCTATTTGATGTAGCTGCTTGGCAAATGGTAGGGATTTCACATGAGCAATTAAAAAACCCTACTTTCCACGTGGAAAGATTTTGGTTTGTATGTAAAACACTGGATAAACTCCACATGTAAATCCTTAACCAACCCTCTTGTTTATCACAAGCAATATATTGACCTCCGCACTAGAGGAACATATTGTGACTGTTGAGGAGTTATAATGGAGATGAGGACGTCCCTTTAGTGACCATGACAAGGCTGAGTGCCAGCAATGTAATTCACAAGTAGAGCAACATCATTCTGAAAATAATGAAATTGGAAATGAAGGGTCTGATCCCTGAGTTTAGTAGAAATACATTCTGGGGCACAACATGGCACAGGACCTCCTGACCCCTCGACTGCAGCCCTGACACTGTACCCCAATCTCTCCTCCCATTTTGATGGGAAGGCAACCCTTTACATTCAAGAGAATGGAGGGCTGTGACACAAGGCTCCACTTTTCCCTTCCAAGGGGTAACAGAAGAGTTTCTCTCTGCCCCACTCCAACTGCACTCTGCAAATCACATATCATTAAGATGCCTGGTCTCTGAGCCAATGTTTCAGGCTCTGGGCAGACTCTGGCAGACATCACTCCTCTGCGTATACTTCCGCAATGAAGGTTAACAACTTTTTTTATTTCATTTAAAGCAGATGCTGATGCAATCGGGTGACTGGTGACTGTGGATCTTGGAATGAGTTTACAACTCCTATGGCTTAATCCATCCCTGGTTAAAGTCTGGGCAGACCTATGTTTACTTCAGTGGAAATTAGTATGGGTACAGAGCTCCTTGCAGAACCCTGGTTTTCTCATTCACGGAAACTCACTAGTCTTGACATTATTGGCAGTAAAGCAATACTATTCTGCAGCTTCCTTAAAAGCTGTTTCTGAAGCAAAGAGCTTACAAGAATAAGGACACAAACACCCAATAAGTCAAATTCTTCTTTGAGGGGGGTCGCTTCATTGTGGGCTTCAGTAGATTTACATCAAGATATCATTTGGCCCATTGAGTATTTCTAACAGTGTTCAGACGTTTGATTTTTTTGTTTTGTGCCACCCTGGGCAGCAGCAATGGAGCACATAAAATAATTTAGGCTTTAATCAGTGTTAGCACAGGCATATCTTGGGTGCATCTACACTCCACCATTATTTCACAATAACTAGCGTTATTTTGAAATCACAATGTGAGCATCTACACAGCCACTTCATTATTTTAAAATAATTTTGAAATAACGGACAGCTTATTCTGAAACCTGTAAACCTCATTTTACAAGGAATAACCCCTATTCCAAAATAGCTATTTCGAAATAAGGCATGTGTAGACTCTCCTCTGCTGCTATTTCAAAATAGCTCCACACCATGGCCATTCTAAGTCATTTCTCCCCAGTGTTTCCTGGGGCGCCTGAATCAATATAGCACATCCACATCAGGGGAGCCTGTCTCGGACTAATTTTGAGGCTTCCTTGCAGTGTGGACTTATTCTGAAATAAGCGTGCACTGTAGACGTATTCCTTGAGACTTAGAACACAGGTGGTCTTCTGCATAGACCCTGTAATCATTTTTAGATCATTTCTTACAATCAACTCATGGCCAAGAAATAAAAAAGAAATGTGCCTGGGTGGGATCAGCTGCCCATTAGAGTAGCTGTGTTACAGCACCGGTGTTTCCTGATGTTCTTTGGATCAGCGTCAGATAACGATTGGTTTCGAGTTTGTGTCGGAAAGATTTCATGCCTTTGTCACTGTGGATTGTAGACTTCTGCAGAGTGAAAAATTATACCGTACATGGCAGCTTTAGCATTCTGGCATTGCTCAGTTTCTGTGTAATGGGGAACTGCACGCATACCCTTTCCTTATGATTATGCATAGGAAGTACTAGTAACTGGAACTAATTTATGGTGTAAAATGAGGAAACAGAACAGAACTTTCTCAGAAGATCTAAAGGGCACTCAGTAAGGGGCTTACTCAGTGGAGTGCTGCAAGACCTCTCCTCCCCTTTACACCTCCCTGCTGTGCACTGTATAATTCACCCATAGTAATGCACAGCTATAGCACTGCACAGTGTCAAAAATCCACAAAACCGGTCTCCGAGGAGATGTGTAAGATTCTGATTCATGCTGCGTCTCTTTTAAATGCTGATTCTACAGTGCATTCTTCTATTTCCATGCTTCCTGATACACTGCTGACAGGATCAGCCCTGCCCTCCCCTTCAACCACACTCTTTCTATAGCAACAACAAGACTAGAATGTTGTTTTTCAAAGGTGTCCTGCAGTATGACGCTATTTCAGTTGCAGGGCTTAGCAGGTCATTCTTGTTATCATGCAAATTTGCTGTAATTGTTGGTGTAATTAGAAGGCTTTACTTTAGGTTTTGAACAAGCTGATGAGAACTCAAACATGTTCAAGTATTTTCTAATGTACCTAACAGGAGGAAAAAAGAATTCAAAGTACATATTCAGAGCTGGACTTCTTTCTCTCTTCCAAAAATGTGTTGATTTCATAGTAATTTACACAATGTTTGAGCTGGAAAATGCCTATAAGATATGCAGCCAACTTTTAACAAGTGGTAATAAGTTATAGAATTTTAGGCTAAATTTTGTAAATGCAATTTTTTAAGTTACTAAAACCCAATGAGACAGACATCTCAACAGAATCATCCTGGTACTGCAGCTTTTTTTCAGTTAACCATCTTAAGGGAGATTTACATTTGAAATTAATCCATTTAGCTTTAAAACCAATCCTTATGATTACTTTGTGTTTCAGGCTCCCCAAGCAGAAAATCTCGTATATAATCAACCATCTGGAGACAGAACATTAGAAAATCATTGCTTTTATTATCTCGGCTACACTAGTGTAACTCAGTTGATTTCTGTGGAGTTTTAAAGAATGCCACAATTGATACTGTCCTCATTTTTCTTGATGACAGGAGTCTCATGTTGTCTTTTCCCCTTCATAATATTTTATCCTGCCACTTCTGAGTACCCATTTCTATGGATACTAGCCTAGGAAAGCTTTTCTGAGCAAACTATTGAAAAGTGAACCTTGGAAGTACGTAGCACTCAGTAAGGCTAGTCAGAAATTTTCTGACTAAACACTTTAGTTGGAAAATGCCAGTTCATCAAATTCAAAACGTCTTGTGAAAGCAAATCAGGTGCTTGTCAAATCATAGACCAGGGTTCTTATAAAATCTTGTGTGTCATGGTGGTTACTGGTGATCCCAGAGCTTTCACCCCACCATATGGATAGTGCAGAGCAAGAAACCCCAAGCTTCCAGTGTTCGTGGCTCAAAAGCAGCTATGTGGTGGTGACAATGTTAGTTTCTTATATGCAGTGTGGAGTGTTGAGCCACTCCACAACGAATGTCCCGTAGCACATGTTCTAAGTACCTGTGCTTAGAGGGTGCTGGAGCTAGGATTGGAAAACAATGTTGGACAGATATTTATTTTACAAGCCTTCACAGACTATTTACAGGTACAGAAATGTTTCATATGCAAACTGTAGCAAATCAGTTAAGAAATTTGACAGGCAAGTCCCTTATCAGCTGTCTTAACTGTGTTATAATTACATCTAATAGGAATAATGTGTTAGATTACTTTTCCATTGCTCTCAGTTGTTCAAGAAAATATGCTTGCTTACTCAAATTCTGGTTTCCTCCCCTACCAATAACTATTACTTTAAATTAGCATTTTTCAGTGCTAATTTAACTGAAATAACACAATTATCTAAATGGTTATTAAATCATTGGGAAACCTATTATTGTTGCTGAAACTTTAAATGTCAGTTTGTGCCTTGGATACGCCTTGTCCACTAAACAGTGGCTCCCCCTCAGTGGAGTCACAGATTCTTTATATTGTCTATAGTTAACTTTACTAAGGCCATGGCTGCTCTTACAAGCTTACAGCAGCACAGCTGTACTGATACAGCCGTCAGAGCACTTGTGCAGCCATTTTATACTAATGGGAAAGAACCAACATAAAACCAGCTCAGCAAACCATGGTAGCTATGTCAGTAGGAGAGCATCTTCCACCGACACAGTGTTCTGCACTCCAGCATTTATGCTGGCAAAACATATGTAGCTCAGGGGGTGATTTTTCACACCATCGAGCAACGAAAATCTGTCAACATAAATGCTAGTGTAGTCAAGCCTAAAAGAGTCAGGAAATCTGTTTTATCAAGCCTAGCAAGACAGTGATTTATTATTATTTATTGTCTATACACAATGCCTTGTTTGAAGATGAAACTACTCCCAAGCATCGTACAAATTGAATGCAATGAGTTCTCATACATTTTTAATGGGTAAGAGATGAGGCTCATCTCCATTCCTGTCAATATCTGGGCTTAAATGTGAAATTGAATTTGACAGAAAAATCCAAAATATTAGTGGAACTATAATGAGGAAAATATCTAAATATCTCATAAATATATCAATCCAGTACTCTACAAAAAGGGAAATATTGCAAATACTTAAGTTCCCACACTATTCTTTGCACAACCAAGTTAATTTATTATTATTAATAATAATAATCACTTATTCTCAGTTTATATTGTGACAATACCTGAAAGCTCCAGACAGGAATTGGGAACCTGGGATGCTAGACACTTTCCTAATGTACAGCAAGTCATGATCCCTGCCCATCACAGCTTGAAATCTAAAAGACAAGCACGAAGGAAGTCTATGTAACATTAGTAAATGATTGAGGTCAGGATCGGTACATGATAGTTCTTGTCTCTTTCACTATGTGGCAGAGGAGAGGATGACAAGGAGTGGCAGGAGGGTAAGAAGGAATTAATAGGAACAAGGGAGTAGAACGGAAGAAGGTGAAGGGAGATGAGGAGGAAGAGTGGGTGAAGATGAGATCATCGAAGGATGCAGAGTAGGGAAGACAGGGAAAGTAAAGTTGGCAACATGCACTGGAGAGGAAGTTACAGCCCATTGGCTCCCAGAATGACCAATCTTAAATGGAACAGTGTGCTGAATTCAGTTCTTCCCTTTCTGCCCTGCTACTCTGCCATTTGCCTGGATACTCAGCCAGGGCAGCCTTTTCTTTCCCTCTCCTCTCCTAGTACCTATAATTGGATGAGGTGTCAGGTGATTGAGGTTTGGTACCTCTGGAGAAAGGCTTCCCCCCAGAGGGCTGTCTTCTCTACTACTACAATTATTATCTCTAAACTAACCCTCCTCTATCACCAATTCCCAGCCTGGTTTCTGTAGAGTAATGGTTATCATATTTGCCTAATAATATCCTGGCTAATAGCCAATATCTTGCATGAATGTATTTTGTTCTTTTTTGAACCCTGTTAAAGTCATGATCTTCACAGCCTCCTTTGTCAAGGAGTTCATTCCACAGGTTGACTATGCACTGTGTGAAGAAATATTTTTTTTTGTTATTTTAAACCTGCTACCTATTAATTTCATTTGGTGAGCCCTAGTTCTTATGTTATGGAAACAAGTAAACAACTTTTTCATATTCACTTTCTCCACACCTGTCATGATTTTATAGACCTCTCTCATGTCCCCATATTAGTCTCCTCTTTTCTAAGCTGAAAGGTCCCAGTCTTTTTAATCTCTCTTCATATGGCAGCCGGTCCAAACCCTAATCATTCTTGTTGCCCTTTTCTGAGCTTTTTCCTATGCTAAGCTATATTTTTGAGATAAAGTGACCACATCTGTATGCAGTATTCAAGATGTAGGTGTACCCTGGATTTAAACAGAGGCAATAAAATGTTCTCTGTCTTATTCTCTATCCTTTTTTAACGATTAATAACATTTTGTTTGATTTTTTGACTGCTGCTGCACATTAAGTGGGTGTTTTCAGACAACTATTTATAATAACTCCAAGATCTCTCTCTTGAGTGGTAACAGCTAATTTAGTCCCCATCATTTTGTATGTATAATTGGGTTTATGTTTTCTAATGTAAATTATTTTGCATATATCAATATTAAAATTCATTTGCCATTTTGTTGCCCAGGCACCTAGATCTGTGAGATCCTTTTAAAGCTCTTCAGTCTCCTTTGCCCTTAACTGTCTTGAGCAGTTTAGTATCATCTGCAAGTTTTTCCATCTCACTGTTTACCCCTTTTTCCAGATCATTTATGAATATGTAGAATAGGATTGATCCCAGTCCAGACCCCTGCTAGACATCACTAGTTACCTCTCCCCAGGCTGCAACATCTTGCAACATCATGTTCCAACTAACAGAATCATTAGGGATGAGAGAAAATAGAATAGCTATTATATCCATCACAGTATGTATACAGCATACATGACATTTGACCTGCCCCAAAACATAAATACTTTAGCTAGCCAGATTAATTTACTAGAGTAATCCAATATCCATGTTAATTATTATGATTTAATTATAATCTTTTCCTCTTTGCAGGCTTATTTATGAATTATTCTTTTGCATAACCCTAAGGAACAATATTAATACACATAAAAGAACAGTTTAACTACGAATATTAATGACCCATGCAAACTAAAGTCATGCATGAAATTTCATGAAGCATTAGATTTCACTCATTAACTTTACTTAGTGTACAAATACAGCAATGTGTGATTAATTACTAACTACTACATTGTGAATGGAAGAGCTGATCCTCCTGATTTAGAATGGTGAGGATATTTACTTGTTACTATACAATGTTATATAGTAATTATAAATTATCCAAGAAAAAACTAATTATACCATGAATTTGGGAGCCAGTAGTTTTATATAATTCATTAGTAGCCACTTAACATAATAAGAGGAGAAAAGATGGGACACATTTAGTAAGTAGTAAGATAGAAATTCAATGAATCTCTCTTCTATTCAAGAAATACTATGAAAATCCTACCTCCAGGGATTACAACAGGTAACAGTCTCATGAGTGGCTCCCTGCTTTTTCAAAATCCAAGGGGTATTCTAGGAAGTGTCGAGGTAACAATGGACCTCCTGTAGTTGCTATGACCATTCTTGCTTTCTGGTCCTGAATGCTGTCTTCGGCTTGTACTGGACTTCATCTCCTAATCCAGACTCTGATACACAACTCAGACCCTTATCCTTGGTATTAACCCGAGAATGGAGCTCAACTATGAACTTCTCAGGTACTGCTCAGCCTTAGGTTTTTGTCATGCTTTGACCCTTAGTCCCTAGTGTCCTTGTCAGGCTGCTGACAACATGAACATTTCGAAGTAAATCTCTTTCAGGCACTCCTGAATTTGATATGTTAATGACAAGCAGGGACTAGATTCATGGCTATGATGCAGCATTTTGGCACTTATCCATCAGCATAAAGTTGCACTACATCCATGGCTCTACACAGAAGATGATACAACTTTTCAAGAGAATGTTTCAGGAACAGTGGCCACCTTATGCAAACTTTCACTCAGTCTCTAGTATAGAGCTATGGATGGGGAAAATGGGTGGCAATTAAGACATGTAGCCTCCTGCTGAACACCGGCTGCTAGAATAGTTTCTCTAGGAAGCGAGACATGTTTTTGAAAAAAATGGTAAGCAGCTTTGAGAATCTTGAGTTTTTATGTTCATAGAATCATAGAATCATAGAATAATAGGACTGGAAGGGACCTCGAGAGGTCATCGAGTCCAGCCCCCCGCCCTCAAGGCAGGATCAAGCTCCGTCTACACCATGTTGAGAGCCAGGTTGGTGCTCAAGGAGCTTAGAGGTTGCTTATAACAACTTTTGTCCCAGCTACATGTTCCCATGTTGAGTACTACCAAGCCTAATCAAGGAATTGTGGCCAATATTTATTTTAAATCAGATGACAAGAGGCACAGAACTAAATACAACAGTTCATAAAAAACCTTCGCTCTGCACAAAGAAGTCATGGGGCTGATGGCGGTGGGGAAATCCCTAATCCCCGCTCTTCTGAGGGTCTACGCTGCGGCTGCGTCTAGACTGGCATGATTTTCCGCAAATGCTTTTAACAGAAAAGGTTTCCGTTAAAAGCATTTGCGGAAAAGAGCGTCTAGATTGGCACGGATGCTTTTCCACAAAAGCACTTTTTGCGGAAAAGTGTCTGTGCCAATCTAGATGCGCTTTTGCACAAAAAATGCCCCGATCGCCATTTTCACAATCGGGGCTTTTTTGCGCAAAACAAATCTGAGCTGTCTACACTGGCCCTTTTGCGCAAAAGCTTTGCACAAAAGGACTTTTGCCCAAACGGGAGCAGCATAGTATTTCCGCAAGAAGCACTGATTTCTTACATGAGCTCGTCAGTGTTCTTGCGGAAATTCAAGCGGCGAGTGTAGACAGCTGGCAAGTTTTTCCGCAAAAGCAATTGCTTTTGCGGAAAAACTTGCCAGTCTAGACACATCCTGCGAGTCCATAGCTTCTGTGACACTGGGTATTGAGAGGAAAAACAGACAGTAGGAGGGTCCTTCATCTAGTAGAACTGAGCAGTTTGCAGAACTAGGATATGATTGGGTGTCCTTTCTGTTGCATTGGATAATCTTGCATGAGACAATTTCTGACCCTGAGCCACATTAATTAAATGTTTTTGGTATAAAGATAGATTTTTAATTTCCTTTTAATGTCCTGGTTATTTGAGTCACTTGTAGCTCTGTTCCAGACTTTGTTATAGCATAACTCTGTCTGTATAAGTACACACATGTGCTTAGTGTCATTAACTAAAAGCCCATATCATGCTCTTTTATTAATCTATGGATGACAGTTAATATTTGTCAGTTATGTCAAATATTAGTATGACAGTCTTCTTGCTGTTGAGTTCCTTGACTAAACTTCAGTTCTGCATGATTGGAAGTAATCTCTGCCTTAATCCTGCTAATGCTGTATTGCTGTTGATTGGCACTGGTGCAAAAGGGTAAGCTTCTGTGGTTTGTATTTCCCTTGAATTCATTGGTTTGGTGAGAAGCCTCGTAATTATTTTGAATCCTATTTTGTTCTGATAGAAACAGCTAAATAAAGTTACATCTGAGTGATTTAAATCCTGTTCATGCTCAAGTTTTCTGGAAAATTGAAAGTGCTTGGAATATGGAGAGGGACCATTAATAAAAATGAGCATTACTGTGAATCTTAAAATGATAAAGGCCACATTCTGCCCTCCAATGCACTTGTGAATCTCCCACTGAAGTCAACTGGAACAGCATGCACGCCATCAAGATCAGAATTTGGTTATAAGCCCCTGAATGCTAAATTCTGATTGCCTTGTATCTACCAACAGAGAGAGGATTACAGGGTTGTCTGGGAGAACGTTTAAATTTTTATAGAATTTGTGTATACAGTAGAGGGGAAGGGCTGCAGACAAAATGAGGATGAATTGTTCAGGAAGGAGATGGGCATAGCTGTCAAACGTGACTTCCACAAACCTTAATTTCTTATTCCTATCAAAAAGTCACCTTTCCTTCTAAGTATAGTTACTGCTCTTGATCGCTAAACTAGGGGATATAAAATTAAGCAAGATCAAACTTTCCCACAAAAGGAATTTATTTTCATAAGGATGAAACTCATGAGACTCTGAATGTACAGTTTCATTGCCACACGGCAACTAGTGTAACAGGTGATGTGTGTACTACTTGACCATGATCACCATGCAGTCAGTTAATGCTATGAATATATGTCATACCAATTTACAACAAAGTGAATCCCTGATCCTAAACTATTAGTCAATGGGCAGTTACCATTGACTTCAGCAAGCCTAAAAAGTCAGACCTATGTAATGAAAACTCAAGCTACTAGCAAATAAGAACATTTTTATAGTGTGACCCAGGGCATAGCAATGTGCCAAAGTAGGCAACTTGGGTCCTGTTTGAGTACCTCTTTAAAATCAGAGAGTCTTTATCATGTAGAGCAGGCATTTTTTTATGGACAAAAAGCTTTTTTGATTGAAAAACAAGATTACAAAACAAATAAAAAATACATTCTCATAAAAATGTTTTCTAAAGAAAATATAATTTGGTAACTTGAAATATAATTTGACATGGTGAGAAAATGACACATTTCCTTCCCATCTCCCTTTCACCTAGAGAATTGGAAGGAAAAACTTTAAAGAAATGTAGAAGTAACACTTTGACTTCTTTTCAGTTGACAATCAGATTGTTGTTATCCAGCTGGTTACATTTGGAAAACAATAAAAGTTTGGGAAAAGTATGTGTACTCATGTAATTAATTTTTAAAAAATCCCGAGAGATAGTGAGTTACTACTTGACTATGAAAATTGCGTATCTTATTTTGATTGAATTTCAAAATAGCATATTTCAAAATTTGGCGTGTCTACACAGCACCAGATTTTGAAATAACACACTATCAAAACATCCCTTAACTTTCGTGGAACGAGGGCTACAGGGATGCCAAAATAGCACATTCACTCTTTCAAGATCTATCTCAGAATAGTGGGAATGTTAAAAAACATGGGGTAGCTATTTTGGGATACTTCCAGTGGGTAAAGCATACCATTGTTGGTTCTGGCCTTGTCCCTCATACTCCATGAGGTAATGTGGACGGGATGGCAGGCATAAAGCTGTCTTTGGACCATCCAGTGACTTCCTAGCATTGAGGAAATCCTCTGCTGGCTATTTAAATCCATCCTAAGTAACCTTTGAATGGTCCCAGTAGCATAAAGGTTGTATAGTCATAGCCAAGGATCTAACTATCAACTCACTAGAAATGTATACCATGTCTTAGATTTTAAGCCTGTAAGGATAAGATTGTTTCTTGCTCTATTTTTATACAGCCTCCATCTCTATTCTGGTGTGAAGTCTTTGCATGATATTGCAATATAAAGCTTAGCTGGCATGATATGACAGCACTATGTGAACTTCTGAATACTCTCTGATTTCCATGTGGATACATGCAGTATGACCTTCAAGATCTCTTGAAAATCAGTCCAAGTTCATCTAAGTTGCTGACCAAAGTCTACCAACTGTCTATGTAATTGGAAGAAAAAGAAAAAACAACGTGAATTATATCACATGCAATTTATTTTGGTTAGCAGAACAAATGGTACTTCCTTACTAACAATAGTGGCATTGCCTAGATACAGTTCTTCTATAGTTTTCAAATACCCTATTCTGCTGAAAACTATCTGCAGCTTTTATTTCTGTATCCTTTCCAGATTTCCTTTATTTGGCCGGTGCATCATTGTATTGAGTTTTTGAACTGCATAACAGATAGATGATAGGTCTCGGGAGAGGGAAGGTTTGAATCTGCAATATGTCCAGTTTAGGGGCATGTGCCAATAATTCCCAGCTCTTAGTGCCAGGGATAAAGAATAAGATTTGGCAAAATATCAACTGCAAGAGGCCCAGAACCCAGTTCTGCTGTGTTACACTGGTATACATCTAGTGCAACTCCATTGGTGCAGCTGTATACCACCCTGGTATTTTCTGCTAAAAGAACCCTACTGAATAACCTCCAGGCAACTTCAATTATGTTCTTGCCATTATGTTGATTGCACAGCTGTAATGCAACAAAAAGAGAGCCTCAGGGATGCAACTTTGCTCCGTGCCTATGAAACTACATCCCACCTTGCAGAAAGCTTCCTACTTCAGCAAGTAGGAAAACACCAGTGACTAGAATTCTGTAAGCTTTTCAAAATGCTATTATAGCTGGAAAGTAGCCAATATTTCCGTTTTTCTAATGCTGCATGCATTGTCCTGCCTTCAGGACACTGTCACCCTTACTTGAAATATCTACTCTTGACTTTTGCCTCTTTATAAACTACAACTGAGGACTCACCAGGCTTTATACCTCCTCTGCCACATCAGCTACTACCACAGGAATCTTCTAGGCCAAGAAGTGAACAAAAAATTAGAATTCAGTTTTGTGTATTGAGTGTGTTGCCCTTATGTCTTGACTGTTCTGCTGAAGGCTGGTGATCTTAGTGGTCTCTGAACCACCAGCTGCCTACCTGCATCTACCTCTGGAAAAGATTTGGAAAAGATGATGCTATTACACCAAAACTCTATTTTGTCCATAGATAAAATCTGGAGTGACCATTCCTGGAAGAAAAGAACATGAAAATCAATAGGGAGGACTCAATAGCATAGATTTTTAAGATAACAATTGTTCCTTGCAGAAATCTGTAGAGCGCTTAATCCATTTGTTAGAGAATGGCACATGAAGTATAATGAATAAGCAGAAACCAAAATCTTATTTATTTTTGTTTTCCATGTTTCTGATAAATAACTGTGTCATGAGTGCAAAATAAGATTTTTTAAGGAAAATCCATGTTTACCCAGGAACTTCTTAGTTGTCAGTATGTTGCACCACCTGGTCACAAGGAGCTTTGTGGCAACTGTGAAGATGTGTGTTGCTCACCGGGCTGCAAACATACAAGCCATGCACTAACACTAAATGAAAGAATCATTTCTTCTCATCGCATAGAAATTGTGATGTGCATCTGTGCAGTTTGGGGAATGATGCACACAGAGAGAGTGGTGCACATATATAATATCTAATTCACTGCAGCTAAAGCTGGATGGATTTTTCTTTTGATGTACAATAAATTCACTGAAATGCACTATTTGGGTACCAAAACTATTTGCACACTCAAGTCAGATTCAGATAATAGTTTTTGCCAAAAAAAAATTAAAAATAAAAATTTCAAAAATGTGAAAACAAAATTTTGACACTTTATTTTCAATCAACATTTCTGAACTAAATGTCAACCTGAATGAAAATGGTTCAGTCTGTCATCTGAAGAGGAGAAAAGAAACAAAGAAAAAGTCTCAGTTCCAAATGAACTAAATATTTTGGATTTTTTTTGTTTGGCCACCAAATCAAAAAAATCAATTATTTGCTCAGTATATAAAAAAAATAGAATTTGAGATTAAGGGAGCGCTTGCCATCCTTATTCAGGCAAAACTTAGATAAATATTACAAGCATTGAAGCATTTAAATCAGTGGGAGAGATGCCTGAAGAGGAACTACAGGGTAGCATTCTTTAATACAGAGTAAGTACTAGTGTAGTCACAGATGGTATAATTATTTCCCCTCTGATTGCATTCCCTAGGGAGGTTATTGTTACAATACAAAACCTGCAACAGATTGCTTTACATGTAGTTCTTTGCTTTTAAATCATCAGAAATGTTTCTCTATAGTATGGCTTGATAGTATTTTCTTTTAGCTTTACAAAAGACTATGCTCTGTAAATAAGTCCATAAGCAATGCTGAACCTTTGTGAAGCCTGGAATGATTAGCATCAATACATTATAAAATGAATGGGGTTTTTTTCCTGTCAAAGGACAATTTGATGGTTCAGGTTTGATATTTCCTCTGTTCTTTCTGAAAAGAAACAGGAAATACAGCATTTAGATTTGAAAGCAACTAAAATAGAAGCATTTTGTGGCAGATGGGATTTTTATGAGCTGTTTGTCACCATATACCAGTCTTGTTAAGGAGCAATCGTTTTCTGCTTCATTACTCTAAGATAGCTCTGTTTAGGGTTCCACTCAGCTGTGAAATGACTTTAAAACTTCTATAAGGAATAGAGATGGGATTTTTATAATAAAAGATTGCTGACAAAGGTTCTAAAATAGAAAGAAAACAGTCAAACATACTGGTTTTGGTGTGAAGGGGGAAATACAGATCTTCTGTATTGCATACAATTTATTTAATATGTTGCTTTGTGGCAACAGAGGAGACTCCATAATATTATTATTCTCCACACAAAAAAGGATACTTATTCTTCTACTCTTGCTATAGAAAACAGTGTTTATATGAAACAGGAAACCATCAGTGTACTATATAAGACTTTAAAAACATTTCCTCTTCTTCAAAAAGCTGGGGGCCCATAAGCATTATCAGCATGAAAATAGTTGGGCCAGAGCCTCATCTGGTGTAAATCACTGGAACTATTCAGCTTACCCCAACTAAGGACATCAGTTCTTACACTTCTAATACCAGGAGTCCAAACTCTTCCAAACTGGATGCATAAAACTGAGTAAAATAATACCCTGATTTTGCAAACCCTTGTCCACTTTAAATTTAAGCATGTGGCAAATTAGTGGGATAACCCACATGTGCAAAGTAGATATTTGCATGATTGAAACCCGTATGGTCTCATTTTTTGTGATGCCAAATACCTTCAATTTCTGTGAATATTGGTGGGCATTCAGTTCTTCTGAAAGCATGGCATTTATATATCCACATATGAATGCATAATTGTAAGCATCCCAAGTTAAAAAATATTAGCTTTGATTAAAACCTGCAAAATCTGTCCCCAAATAAAATTTGTCTTTATTTGTACATGTTATATTATGATGCCCTGTTCCTGCCATACATCTCCAGTAGTAACTCAGGCTCAGTGAGAGTGCCTACAAATGGTACTGCTTCTGTCCTGGGGCCTTGAAAGCTTTCTATTTCCCTTGTTGCCTGTTTTTCATGAATTTTATTTTGCTCCTTTTCACGTGAAAGAAAGAACAGAGAACCATCGTTGCCGATGTCCCACTTTCAAGGCGACACCACTATGAGAAGCAACTCTCTAACACTCATATAGCACTGTTCTGGTAAATTTTCCAACAGATTAATGACTTCTTGTTGTACAGCTTTTCGGTTTATCAATATGAATGATAACACATGTGGTGTTTTAACATAGTCTCGATAGCATTATACATTAAAACTGCAAAGCAATAAATGCCTTTTTTGCTTTTAATATGCTCAAACTTTCAGTTCTGTTACTTTTCTCTTTCAGTTCCTCAGCAGCTATTCACTGGTTACTTTGAACTCCTTTGTAAATGTAATCCACTTTTCCTGTCCATTCCCATGTCATATTATGACAACCTGCTCCTTCTATACATCTTCAGTAGTATCTCAGGCTCAGCGAGAGTACCTACAACTGGTGCTGCTTCTGTCCCATGACCTTGAAAGCTCTTCATTTCCCTTGTTGCAGTTTAGTCCTGCTTTAGCATTCAGTTATTTTCCATTTTGCCTTATTTTGCTTAACTTTGAGAAGATTAAAGGATGACTTAATTTGTCTCTAAAGCTACAACTAGACTACAGGATTCTTTTGTAAGAAGCTTTTTTTGGAAGAGATCTTCCAAAAAAACTTCTTCCGGAAGAGAGCATCCACACTGCAAAAGTGCATTGACAAAGTGATCTGCTTTTTGGAAAGATAGCATCCAAACTGAATGGATGCTCTCTCATATGTAAGCTGATTGCTATGGAAAGAATGGCTAGCAGAGCACCTGTGCTTTTTCCTCTTTCCTCTTCTTCTGAAAGAACTCCCTCTTCCCCATCCACACATGCCTTTTTGGGAAAGAGCTCTTTTGCAAAAAGGCTACTTTCTTGTAGAATGAGGATTACCAATGCTAGAAAAAACCCTCTGTTCTTTCAATTTTCTTGTGGAAGAACACAATTGCAGTGTGGACGTTCCTCAAGTTTTGTCGGAAAAATGGCTGTTTTTCTGACAAAACTCTGTAGTGTAGTTATACCCTAAGAATCTACAAATATTAATCTTCAGTCTAGCAGAGAAAGGTGTAACAAAATCCAATGGCTGAAAGTTGAAGCTAGACAAATTCAGACTGGAAATAACGTGAGTAATTTCATTCTTAGAGTAATTAATCATCACAATAGTTTACTAAGGGGCATTCTCCACTAGTAACAATGTTTAAGTCAAGGTTTGATTTTTTTTCTCAGATATAGGGAATTTCTGGGGGCAGTTCTATGGCCTCTGTTACACAGGAAGTCAGACACAATCATCACAATGGTCCCTTCTGGCTTTGAAATCTATAAATCTATCTGCTTTCCCTTGCACAAGACAATCTACCCTTGTGAGGATCAGACAAAGCCCGAAGCCTTTCAGCACCCTGGCCAGCAGCAGGAACAGTGGAGAGATCCTCCAAGCAGGGTAGAGGGGCAGCCTTCACAATAGCCAATCAGGATGTGGCTGGCTGCTATATGAGGAGCTGTTAGGTAAGGCTCCTTCCTGGAGCTCAACCCAGGCAGACCTCTGGGCTGACTGGGGAACACCAGAACCTTGGACTGCTCTGAGTGGGAGCTGGGCCCTCGTAACTGAGCGGAGCTAGATCCTGCAGCTAAAGGTTAGTCAGCAACAACTCTGCAGAACCCCGGACAAGGGGAATTCAGCAACAAGACCCTAAAGAAGGGCTGGATGAAACGGCATCCTGGGGAAGTGGCACAGGGATGTGACCACAATTACGGACTTTGAAACTTGGCAGGTAACTGCTACATGTAGGATTTCTGGACTAGAGTCCAGAGGAGTGGGCAGCCCTGGGTCCCTCCCAACCCTGCTGCAAACCACACCCAAGTGAGGAGTAGGAGTAAAAGAAGAGGCCTGAACCTCAGCCACAGACTGGACATTGACTCGACCACAGAGAAGTGAGTTAAATATTATGAGACCCCCTTCAGCCACCAAGGGGCACTCAGACACAGGACCGAACCTGTTACAACCCTACAAAGCTTTGGTACATCCCAGGTTAGTGTCTGCTCATGCAGTTGGAAATGGGTGGAAAGTCTGACCATGGTGGATTAAAAAAGCTAACAGCAGTGTCACTGTGCAAGCAGAACCATGTTGGTACTCCCTGCTAAACCTTAGCACAGTACCTAGGGCAACTCATAGCACATGCTTTCCCGATTCATTCTTAGAATGTATGTGAAGTGATTCACAATTGGAGATTTGCACAATGTGCATTCAGCTTCTGCTTTTAGACAGAACCTCAGTACTTTGCTTTATATTTTCTCACATATTCTTTTCCATGCAGTGTAAGTGAGCCAATAAATTCCAGGTTGGTTGGTTGGTTGGTTTTTTGGATACTAGCCTATTGAATACCTTCATGGAATTAGAGCACAAATCAAGCATTCATCACAAACCTAATTAATATGAAACCAGCTTTAAATTTAATTCCAACTTACTGCAGCTCTGCAAAAATGCTATTTTCCCGGTAGACCCAAAATAAGATTAACTTACGCTGCAGCTTTGATTTTTCAGCCATGAGATTTGCCCTCATCCTAAAACCAGAAAGTTTCAAATTTTGGCACGGGAGTCATGTGACCCCCAACTCTCCCATGCCCCTTTCCCCACCACATACACATCCCTGCCTTCCTTCCTTCCTTCCTTCCTAGTATGACTGGAAGGAAGCAGAGCCCATGGGCTTGTGTTCCAAAGCTCTAAATCTAAACCTTGTGACAAACAGGGGTGTGAACACACCAAGGGAGAACAAGGGGTCTGAACTCCGAAAAATAAACAACTGGTTGCATAGAATACCATTGTACTATAAAAGTGTATCACATGAGGTCTTCTGTGGAATATGAAATAAGGGTTAAGGGATCTTTCGAAAAAGGCTTTATTTTTTGAAAGATCAGTGTCTAGACTGCCGCTTTTCTCCGACAAAGCTCCATGCCGAAAAAAAGCGGCAGCCATTTTTATGCTAATGAAGCACGGGAGATTTAAATCCCCGCTTCATTAGAAATTGCGACACATCTAATTTACATCCCTTTGCCAAAAAAGGGATGTAGTCTAAACGTAGCCCATGCATTTACTTGCTTTGAGTGGCTTGATTACAGGCAGAGTATGATGAAAGTACATTTAAATATAAGGGAAACAAAGCCATCAAACTAACAAGCAGGGGAGAAGACTATTAGCGGTTTTCCTGGAGGTTAAGAATCTGCATCTCAGGAAGCCTTCATGGCACTTGCAGGAAAGATAATGAACTTTGAAGCTACTGGAGTTACCCATTACTTCAGTTTCTGTCCCCTTTGATTCTGTGAATGTTAGGTCCCTTGACCTGGAGGGCTGGAGATTTGGTAACTTAATGTAAGAAAACTGCATAAGCAAAGATTTTACTTTGTTAAGTTTAAATTTTAGCTATCAGAAAATGTGTGTTTTGTCTGTAACATATTTGTATTTTTTTTCTCTTGCTCAGTATCACTTAGATCTCTGTTCTTAAAAATTATTCCTGTTTTGTTTCAAAACCATCTCAGTACTGTATATGAAACTGCAATGAAACTCTTCAGCTAACCTAACAGGTGTTTACTGGTGGCAGTAAACTTAATAATTCAGAGTATCCAGTGAGAGGACCTGAACACTATATGGAGATATATTTGGGAATCTTGGGAACTGGGGTTCACAGCTACCTGCATAGCAGGGTTTAGACTGGCAGACTCTTGAAGAGCTTGATGGCAGGATAGAAAGACTGGCTTGTCAAGAAAGTGCTCAGCAAAGCTTGCAGTTTTTCTAAGGTAAAAGAGGTAACAGTGGCTCACAATTCTGGGCAGGACAAGACATCACGATCCTCCCATGACAAATGTCAATTTTTAACTTGTGAGATTGAGGGAGGCAGTGTGTAGTTTGTATATTTCTGGTCCTGATACACAGGGAAGCAGCTATCCCACTGTCTCATTGTCATCTGTTATCATTTCAGGCTTAGTTCCTAGGATATTTTAGAGTAGCTATTTTTGTTGACGGCTATTAGAGATATGAAGAGTGACATATGACTAGGGAAATAAACCTAAATAATCTCTCGAGAATAAGAAAGTATGCTTTTTGGGTTATATTCTAGCATCAGAAATGCATATGTAACCCCCACTGTGTCAAATTCATCCCAATGATGCATTGTAATTATGTAAGCCATCAATTAATCTTTCAATTAGTTAAATGGATATAACTTGTCAGTAAGCAGAGCATATGAATGTTTGTGACTTTTGTCCAGAAGCCAAGATTCACTCTATCCCTTTAAGGTAAATGAGAAAGATGTCCTCAGCACTATCCTTCACTTGACTAACATTTTCCACAGCAGACAGTACTAGTAAGTAATGGCCTAGCATTTATGGGATATGAATGGCAGGAAGAACTGTGTGCTTCTCCATCCTCAGGAAAACTTGACAGAGGCATGTAAAATAGGCTACCAGACATAGTCAGTGAAGCGGGAATTTAAATATCCCCAGCTTCATTAAAATAAAAATGGCTGCTGTGCTGTACCGGCTCAGCTGATTGTCGGCACAGCAAGGCAGTCAAGACGCGGATAGGTCAACTGGGGAAGCCTTTGTCAACCAGGGTATGTCTACAGTACCCTCCTAATTCGAACTAGGAGGGTAATGTAGGCATACCGCACTTGCAAATGAAGCCCAGGATTTGAATTTCCTGGGCTTCATTTGCATGAAACCGGCCGGTGCCATTTTTAAAAGCCGGCAGTTCGAACCCCGTGCCACGCGGCTACACGCGGCACGGAGTAGCTAGTTCGGATTAGGCTTCCTAATCTGAACTAGCTGTACTCCTCGTGGAAGCCTAATCCGAACTAGCTACTCCGTGCCGCGTGTAGCCGCGCGGCACGGGGTTCGAACTAGCCGGCATTTAAAAATGGCGCCGGCCGGCTTCATGCAAATGAAGCCTGGGAAATTCAAATCCCGGGCTTCATTTGCAAGTGCGGTATGCCTACATTACCCTCCTAGTTCGAATTAGGAGGGTACTGTAGACATACCCCCACTCTCTTATGCCTCGTGAAACAAGATTCACAGGAGCAGTCGACACAGGCTTCCTCTGTTGACTGATCAGCGTCTTGATTGCCGCTCTGTGCCGACAATCAGCTGAGCCGGCACAGTGCGACAGCCATTTTTATTTTAATAAAGCCGGGGATATTTAAATCCCCGCTTCATTGACTATGTCAAGTAGCCTATTTTACATGCCTCTGTTGGCAGAGGTATGTAGTCTAGACATACCCAGAGTGTTCTAGGAAAGTGCATTTGTCAAAAGATCCATGCAGTTCTGTAGGCAGTTTCACTGATGCAGAGTTTCAGTGATGTTAGTGAAAAACTGGAGTCCAAGTTTTCCATTGTACTTTAAAGCTTTAACCACAGTAATTTAGGTGATTTTGTTTGTTTTGAGTTCTGTTATTTGGTTTTTACACCAAGAGTTTCAGCTTCTAAGTAGCTCACTCTGATTCCCTCCCGCCCAAGCTGATCTCACTCCTTGCCATGCTTGGGTGTTTTCCACCTCCCTCCCTCCCTTACAATCCAGTTAAAGGCAGGCAAACTGAGAATGTGTTCAGTTCCACCAACCCATGCTGCTCAATCAACCTCCCTACACATAGATAGGTTTTAATCCTTTTCTGCTGAACTAGATGCATTCCTTTCCACCCAGCAAGTTTCTTTTAGATGTCAGGCTTTAGCCCTAGTATTTACCTGGGTCACTGAGGATTAGCTTATAACATTTGGAAAGCAGTAAGGAACAGATCCTCAATGGTATTTCAGGGACCAAATCTCTCTGAAAATCTGTACCATGATGCTTAAATAGACAACCATTTTCTAGTTCTCTTGTGTCTAATTAGCACATTTGTCATGTAAAACTGATTATTTTTAAGGAAGTTCAAGACTCATTTATCTGACTTGTGTGTGATGTGACTCAACTTTTTGTATTAAAGTGTCTTTTAGATGTTCACAGCTACTGACTCACTGTGTTTTTATTTGTTGAATGTGTCCAGTTCTTTTTACTTCTGCATATTTCATTTGACTGTGGAATTCAGTTGCTTTATTAATACATAATAGTTACTGTTTATATTTGTTAAATGTCTACTAAATTCTTGAAGTCTAATACCTAGGTTCTATATAAATAGATCCTGACCAAGTTAATATTTTCAGTTGTATATCTGCCTTCATAATGAGTTCTGTGACAATCGATTGACAGTTTTCTGCTAACTATTTGTTAATAACTGTTTATTGAAGCTATGTTGAGTAATGATGTTATATACTTGATCATTCAGTTTTGAGATGCCCCTTGGAAAAAAATTGTAAGGTATTGGTACTATTTTTATGATGAAACATACTGTGATTTCTCAGTCAGTTCACATTCTAGGAAGTGCAATATAGATTGGTAATGAAGTTCTTTTTCATTGCAATGTAATATTACCCAAGTAGACAGTTTATTGACAGGATTTTAAAGTGCTGCAAATCTTGTTATCGCCTAACAGCATTTTAATATTATCCTTAATCCTCCTCAAATCTCTTATGCAGCACAAGAGACATGAAGAATTGTTCTATTTGAGAACTATTAGTGAAATCTAGGTCACACAGGTGATGTATAAATAGCTCTGTGGATGTTAACGCTCATCACTCAACTGTAGGTGCTAATGTCCTCAAGCAGATCAGGCTCACCTGCTATAATCAACTCAGAGAAAACAAGATGCCATGGAGAGAGAAGAGACATCTCCAGCAATTGTTGATGCCAGTTCTGCGGAGTCCATCTTGTAACAAGAGGCTTCTTGAGTTCTATTTAATTCCTTTGTCAACTTGAGAGCAGAGGGGAGGGAAATAACAAAAATAATCTCTATTGCATAATGACTGAATTGTCCAAGTTTTGAAAGAACTCTAGATTTAAACTATCGGTTAACCTTATGGGCCTTGTATACCCTTTATCGGTATATAAAATTCTCATCAATCCCACTAGGAGATGTGTGCATGGATATAGGACAGTATGGGTGCATCTACACAGCACCCTTAGCTCTAAATAAGCTATGCAATTTGCGCTATGCAAATTGTGTAGCTTACTTCGAGTGTATTTCAAAATAGCTTATTTTGTAATTTGGCACTGTCTACAGAGCACCAAATTGCAGAATAACTTGCCATTCCGAAATGCTCCTTATCTGTCATGGAACGAGGGTTACCGGGACGTCAGAATAAGCCGGCCGTTATTTCAAAATCAGCTGGGGTGCTGCTGGGTTGGTCTCGTAGCGCTGCCCCTCGAGCTCCTCTGCCCGGGCTTCCTGGAATCAGCCGCTGATCTGTTTCAGCAGCGGCTGACTTGGGGACCCCTGGGGCAGAGCAGCTGGGGTGCTGCCGGGTTGGTCCCACAGCGCCGAGGGGTGGCGCTACAGGACCAACCCGGCAGCACCCCAGCTGCTTTGCCCCAGGCATCGGGATTCAGCTGCTGCTGAAACTGACCAGCAGCGGCTGAATCAGAGACGCCTGGGGCAGAGCCGGACTATCGTAAGGGGAGGCTATGAGGGGCCTGGGGTGGCATCCCCTCCCACCCCACTCCAGAACCCTCATAGCCCCCCCTTCTGATAGTCGGTCATATCTGATAATCCGGCACCCCCCTGGGTCCTAAAGGTGCCGGATTATCAGAGGTTTACTTTAGTAATAGATCCTTTTCTACTAAACAGTGACATAGCATGGGTGAACCATAGTCCACACACTTAGCATATGGGCCCATCTAAATATGGCTCCCTCTGTCCATTTCGGGCTGGCTCCATGGGGCGCTGGCTTCCTCTGCGTGGGTTCTTCTGTTATGCTTAAACGAAGCACACGAGATCTTTTATAGGGGAAAAGGCAGTACGCTGCATTTATTGAGAATACAACAGTTGCATATGCTTTTTAATCACTCACTCACACAAACATTGTGCATACATAGTCCCGTCAGACGATGTCATAGTTACCAGTCCAGATTCTGTATCAATCTAGTGGTCAGCTAGATTGAACACAGAGGCAGAGCAGGGCCTTTGTCGGTCGGTCGATCCAATGCTCCTCTGGAGTTGGTGGCAAGACAAACCCAAAGTTCCATAGCAAAGCACCCTGCTTTTATAATCCTTTTTCTCTGTTGTAGTCTATGGATTTCACTGTGTCAGTCTGTGACCAGTTACTGTTATCTTGTTGATGTCCCAAAACATCTCCAAGAAGCTCATCCTGTCCTGGATTGTTAATCAGTTGTTTTTAGGGATGCCTTCAACTTTAGAGTTGTCAATCTGCCAATCTGATCAATTCTTGACTGTGGGTACGCACTGATGGTTTCTCTAGTGCCGATATGTCTCTTCACAGTCTGTCTTTTACAGTTTGTCTTCACCCCACATTCTCCCCATTCTCTCTTGACTATCTGGCTCTACCAATGACCTTAACACCGTATCTCATTCATACAAACAGTTTTTCTCACATAATCATTCAAAGGTAAACAGCAGTGTTTTATTTTAAGCAAAATAAAAATCAAAACAATTCATATCGAAGGCCTGGGCCTTCAATATTTCTAATCTCATTAACATAGACACAGTACCAAAACTCTGTCTCTTTACTTACTAAGCTTACTAAACTTTAAAACAAAAGGGCTTACTAAAGGGCTTAATTTAATAAAATATTAAATGTGATAATATGTTACCTTACATTGCTACATTAGGGTATGTCTACACTACAACGTTAATTCGAACTAAGCTAATTCGAACTAACGGATCTAGACTAAAAAACTAGTTCGAATTAGCGTTTTGCTAATTCGAACTAGCATGTCCACACATAGTGGACCCTGAACTGGGCTTAAGGATGGCTGGAAGCAGTGCCGGCAGGGCATCAGAGGAGGACTTAGAGCGTGGAGATGCTGCCTCAGGCTAGCCCAGGGCTGCGCTTAAAGGGACCTGACCCCCACCCTGGACAGACAGTTCTCAGGGGTGCCCCGCTTGCAAAACAGTCCTGGCTTGGAGTGCCCCGACTACCCACACTGGGCACATCACACCACTCGGCCATCAGCCCGGATGCACGTGCCGCAGGCTGCCATCTGGGCAGAGGGGGCAATTGGGGGGCTGCAGGAGAGCTTCCACTCCCAGAAGTCCGCAGAACCAGCCCAGTCCTCCCCATCGGGGGCTCGTGCCCCAGTCCTCCCTCACCTCCTTCCACTTACCCTTCCCTAGCCCCTCTTCTTGATGTACAAAATAAAGGACACGTGTGTTCAAAAATAGAAACTCTGTTTATTTAACAAAACTCGGGGAAACTGGGAAAAGGAGGTGGGAGAGGGGAAGAGAGAGGGTGGGAGAGGGGAGGGGGAAAACTGGGAGGAGGGAGCTGAAAGGGGGAAGCAAGGGAAAGGAGGGGGTGGGGAAACTGAAGGATCAGGGGTGGGGGTATCGCCGGGCCAACCGCCTCCCAGCATGGCGAGGGAGGGGGCCTCGGCATCCCCGGGGGGATGGGGTGGAGGGTGCGGAGGTTGAGGTGGGGGGTGTGGACATTGAGGAAGAGGTTGTGGGGGTTGAGGAGGGAGAGGTGGGAGGGGGAGCAGGAGTGGGAGGAGGGACAGCAGTTGGGGGGGCAGCAGGTGTAGGATCAGCACGGGGCACCATGCTCTGCAGCAGGAGCTGCAGGTTGGTGCTCAGCCCTCGGAGCTCAGCCAGCAGCTCGTGGCGGACCTGCAGGTCTTCCCTCAGGCCTGTAGTGTGCGGTGCACGGCTCGCAGGGCCCCCAGGTGCTGGTCCCGGTACTCCTGCTCCGTGGTGGTGGTCCGGAGCAGGCCGCGGGTGCGGGAGCATGTCCCGGGCGGGGTGGTGCGCCCTGCACAAGCAGCTGGTGCAGCTGTAGAGAAAGAAGAGAAGTGGTCAGTTCTCCCTGGGGACGCAGAGGATGATGCCCAGCCCCCTCCCCAACTCCTCAACATGAGGGTGACCATGTCCTGCACCGTCACAGCCGCTGTGCTTGTACAGAGGCCATGGTCAGGATGTCTGGCTCTCCCCGGGACTGGGAGCTGCCCCAAGACCGCACCCATGTCCCTGTGCCATGTATAGTGTGGCCGGGGCGGTGGGGGGGAAGGGGAGATGTCCCCTGCCTCCGTGTAGAGGGGACATGTGAAGGGAAATCATCCTGCTGGGTCCTGCCCCGGGGTCGGGAGCATGTCACGTCTCTTTGCACAAGCATGTGCCTATTGGGCAATGGCCCCTGGGTGTCACGCAGCTGGAGCCACCTGCCCAAGGGTGGCATGGCACGTGCACAGGTGTCTGCGTGATCCGTGGAAGGCATGGCCCACGCGCGTGGTCTCTGGTCTCCCTACCACCTCCCCCCTCCCCCGAACTACTTAATTCAAACTACTTACCCGGTACGGTCTCCCTGGATGACCCTGCTGGAACTGCTGGGGGTGGCCCTTCTGGTGTGCCAAGGTCAGGGCCCCCTGGTCCCGGCTCGATGTCCCCTGGGCTGGCACGGACCGCCCTGCCCCCCAATAGTTGGTGGAGGGCAGCGAAGTAGGGGCAGGTGGCAGCCCCTGCAGCGGCGCCGCCCCTTGTGGCCCTGGCGTACCCCTGCCGCAGCTGTTTCACCTTAATGCGCACCTGCTCCTGGGTGCGCCTGTGTCCCCTGCTGGCCATGGCGGCTGCTATGCGGCCATAGATGGCCGCATTCCTCCTCCTAGTGCAGAGATCATGGACGTTGGGGGCCTGCCCCCAAACCTCAAGGAGGTCCATGACCTCCGCACTAGACCAGGAGGCCGCGCGCCGTCTACGGCCCCTGGCTGGCCCCTGGGTGTTCGGGGACTGGGCAGGGGACGTCTCGCTGCCACTGGCTGCCTGGCTCATCATGCAGCCACTGGCTCAGGGGCAGAGACTGCTGGCAGGGCTGGCTGATTCTAGTGCCGTCTGGCCAGAGTCTACCCCTTTAAGGGCCCGGGGCTGGGGGAGAGGAGAAGAGTTTTCCTGGTTGTGCCCAGAGAGGCCACCAGGGGGAACCTGGGAAGGGCTAGCCTCCCACTAGTTTGAACTAAAGGGCTACACAGCCCTTAGTTCGAACTAGTAAGTTCGAACTAGGCTTAATCCTCGTAAAATGAGGTTTACCTAGTTCGAACTAAGCGCTCCGTTAGTTCGAATTAAGTTTGAACTAACGGAGCGCTAGTATAGCGCCTATGAAAGTTAGTTCGAACTAACGTCCGTTAGTTCGAACTAACTTTGTAGTGTAGACATACCCTTATTTATCCTAAAATATAAATATAAAAAGAATAAAACTTTCAATTCCAACATAATCCCCTTGTGATCCTTCAAGAACAATTCTTGAGTGCGTCATTTCTTATGTAATTGTCTTATGACTATATATTGGCAAGCAACTGTGGTTGCAATTTAACAAACTTTTTTTTTTTGTCCAGCAACACATAAATATCATTGTAATTTTGTAATTAGGCAAATGCAAGACAATATCAATACAACCATTAATGGGTGAAGCACAAATGACAATATACTTTTAGCCGTGGGAGACCAGCCTGTAGAAACATTATACCAATGATAAGCAGTAAGTTCTTTTTCAGCACCAGCAATTTTTAATGCCCATGTCAAGCCATTTCATGCTCATCACTCGCACCATCAATCACGATGCATTATTCACAATGAATTACTGAGCCCCATGTGCGATCGACACAGACACTCTAGCTCCTAGTGCATGCCCCACAACTGTGCATACCCCACCTGGGCTAATCTCCCCTTCCCCCAGTCACTCAGTTTGTTTGGTTCTTTCCACCTCCACCACTGTCACCAACTTGGAACTACAGACAGAGGTAGTTTCTGAGCACAGTAAATGGCTCTGGGTGTCTCTTATACTACATGTCTATGATGGGAAGGAAGGGGTTTTATTTATTTATTTATTTTATTTATAGGACATGGATTGTTCCCTGTGGGATGGGGTACAGTCACAGAAGACCCTTAGGGTATGTCTATACTGCCACCCTAGTTCGAACTAGAGTGGCTAATGTAGTCATTCGAACTTGCAAATGAAGCCCGGGATTAAAATATCCCAGGCTTTATTTGCATGTTCCTGGGCACTGCCATTTTTAAATGCCCGGTAATTCGAACTCCCTGCCCGCAGCTACACACAGCACAAGCTAGGTAGTTCGAATTAAAGCTCCTAATTCGAACTACCATTACTCCTCATTGCAGGAGGAGTAATGGTAGTTCAAATTCGGAGCTTTAATTTGAACTACCTAGCCCGTGCCACGTGTAGCCATGGGCAGGAAGTTCAAATTACGGGGCATTTAAAAATGGCGGCACCCAGGAACATGCAAATAAAGCCCAGGATATTTTAATCCCGGGCTTCATTTGCAAGTTCGAATGACTACATTAGCCACCCTAGTTCGAGCTAGGGTGGCTAGTGTAGACATACCCTTAGGGATTAGTGCTAATTATGCCACTGACACTCTGTTATATTGGGCCAGATTCTCTGGTCTCCCCCAGACAAGGCACAGAGTTGGGGTTACTGCCCCCCTGAAGAGCAGTGCAGACTCTGAACCACTTCATCTCTGGGAGGATACAGTTTTAGGGCACAGCACCCAGGAAACTAACCCTCAAAACGGATCAAAATCCCAAATCTGTGTCTCTGAGTTAAAGCTTTACACAGAGAAAGCTCTTGGGGAAAAGAGATATCCACACTGATTGCCCTCCTCCCCCCAGCTAACAATTATTTACACTTGGCTTGATAGTAAACAAGTGTTTTTATTAAGTACAAACAGTAGTATTAAGTACAAGCAGATTCTTACCCTAAAGAGCTGTTCTTGTATCAAGTCTTCAAGTCAGAGACAAACTCTTTTACTCTCATTTGGGTCTTTCACCCTCTTTAGACTTTTCTTTGTGTCCTAGTGTGACAGGCATTCCTGAAGCCAATAAAAGACAAAGACCTGGTAACTTTCCCTTACTTAAACAGACTTTCTCCTGGGACAGAAATCTTTTGTTCTCCATTCCCCATTCCATGGAAAACTACCTGGCTCAAAATGGAATTCCAGGATCAGGAGATATACTCACATGTCTTACTAGTCCAATCACCTTTGGATTTACAGGACAAACAAGGCTGTTTAAAAGTTGTTAAGTTGGTCACCCAGTCATTAGCACATTTAAAACTATAAACAGTATCATACTTTGTATTTCTAACTTTACATATAAGAATTATACATACATCAAAATAGGATGCACAGACCCAGCAGATTGTAACATTAAAAATGATAGGTTACAGGAGGTATTTTGTCCAAAACATCTGAGTTATGCATATTTATATTTATAAGCCAATTTTCATAAAGCACAGGGGGAACTCACACCCTGTGCTACAGAGAGGAGGTATTAGAGCTATTTGTGGGAGGTATAGCAGAAAAGAAGAGAGGACAGTTCAGTCAAGTTTCCCCGGGTATGTCTACACTAGCTCGTTAGTTCGAGCTAGGTAGGCAAATGAGGGCAACCGGAGTTGCAAATGAAGCCCAGGATTTAAATATCCCGGGTTTCATTTGCAACTCCGGTTGCCCTCATTTGCCTACCTAGCTCAAACTAATGAGCTAGTGTACACATACTCCCTAATACTACACCTGCCCCTTCGAGGATATCATCACTCCCATCAATGCCCTGCTGGCTTTCATGGGTGTTTTTTCCATTGCTTGACTTGGTATGTGGCATGTGTGTGCATGGGGGAAGGGGAGTGGATTGTAGATCTTCTGTGTTGCCCCAGACTATGGAAGCTGCATGAGGCAGAGGGGTTGGCACATAGGAGGTAAGATGTCTCCCGGCCCCCCGCCTTCCAATGCTGAATTTATTTGCTCTCTCTGTTACCCATGCATAGATTCGGCCAAAGAAATGTGCAACCCTCCCCCCCCATCCTCTGCCCCATCTCCTCCTCCTCACCTGTAAAGTTGGGAGTTGCTCAGTTGCCAGGGTTCTGCGATGGGGGCTGCAGAAAGAGCCACAAAGTGCAGCTCAGCCAGGCTGGGATGCAAAGAGCTGAGGGGGCTCATGCTTGTTCCAGCCACTCAGTCACCCCACACCCTCCATGAACCCTACGCAAGGCAGCAGGGCTGCTGAGCCCCCTCCCCCAACCATTGTGTCCCTGTAGCTGCTGCCAGGATCGATGCCTTTTCCAGGAGGCACTGTTGGTGCCTGGGAGATGCGTCATTTAGCAGAGTGAAGCAGATAATCAAAAACAAAGCTGTATCTATAAATAAATACCTGGGTGGGATATTGCTCCCCTGTAATAATTTGCGGTCCACCCAAACTTACATTCCTAGCTACATCACTGCTACTAATGTCTCTGAATGGAACGTATATGGAGTTACTTATCTAAGAAAAGAGCATATCTTCAAATAAGCTTGTTAGAGTCAATTGCTTGTTTAGATTACGTGATTACTTATCACTTGAATTATATGTCAGTGATCATAAATAGACAAAAAAAGAATGCTATAGATAGCTATGGGCAAATTCTGTTCTCATACTCCACCCTGATTGAATTGTCCTCATTAGCACTGGTTGTCAGCACAGTAATGTAAAACTCCCATCTTTGCATGTATAGATATCCCTGCCAAACTCCTTTCCACTTCATGCTCCAGACCACAAAATCTGCCCAACTGCATTTGTTAGTCTTTACAGTGCCACAGGACTCCTCATGCTTGTGCTGAAATAGACTCACATGACTACCCCTCTGAATCTCATACTTTTGTAACCCATTGGCCTTAATAATGGTGTACGGGTTTAACTTCATCTATCATAGAATCATAGAATAATAGGACTGGAAGGGACCTCAAGAGGTCATCGAGTCCAGCCCCCCGCCCTCAAGGCAGGACCAAGCTCCACCTACACCATCCCTGACAGATGTCTATCTAACCTGTTCTTAAATATCTCCAGAGAGGGAGATTCCACCACCTCCCTTGGCAATTTATTCCAATATTTGACCACCCTAACAGTTAGGAATTTTTTCCTAATGTCCAATCTAAACCTCCCCTGCTGCACTTTAAGCCCATTACTCCTTGTCCTGTCCTCAGAAACCAAGAAGAACAAATTTTCCCCTTCCTCCTTGTGACACCCTTTTAGATATTTGAAAACCGCTATCATGTCCCCCCTTAATCTTCTTTTTTCCAAACTAAACAAGCCCAGTTCATGAAGCCTGGCTTCATAGGTCATGTTCTCTAAACCTTTAATCATTCTTGTCGCTCTTCTCTGTACTTCATTCAAATGATGACTGAATTGAGGTGTTCATGCTTTTTATTCTGACATGGACACTAGTTAGCCATTTGTGTCCCTAAAATTAGCACTTGCATACTTATATACAAATGTTTTCAGATGCCAAACAAAAAAATCAGTGAGAGATTTTCTTTGGGTGCATGTGGGGTTTTGTTTTTTGTTTTTGATTGGTTGTTGGTTGGATAGTTGGTTGGTTGTTGAATGTTTGGTTGGTTGGTTTTAAAAGTCAAAGGTTCCAGTCCTCAGCCGTAGCAGAGCAGCATGCAGCAAAAGTCCAGACGGAACTTTAGAGAATGCTTGCACACCCTTCCCCAATCCTGAGGCTGTTCTGTGCCATGCTGGTCGGTGGTCTTATCTTGGAAAGTCTGAAGGTTGCTCTTAACTATTCTCCTTCCAGTGGGATCATAGCAACACTGGGAAACCAACAGGACCTTGGGAAGCCCTATCCCTGCTCCCTTTCCTTGAATCCTATATGCATACGAGACATTGTTTGTTCTACTCCACCAGCAGATGCTTCTACACTGTGAACCAGATTACAACATAATTAAACTAAATGGCCTAGGTTTACTGCCTAGTTTCATAAAGTGGACTCCCCTTCCACTACCCAAAAGTAGAGACCATAAAAAGGGAAAACTGAATTATATCTTAAAACCTCTGAGCTGTAATCTAAATTGTTAATTCAGATATATTAAGCAGACACAAATTGCCTGGGACCAGCTCCTCAGATAGGCTACGTCTAGACTGGCATGATTTTCCGGAAATACTTTTAACATATTTTCGGAAAAGAGCGTGGGCGCCCGCCTGGTCTAGTGCGGAGATCGTGGACCTCATCCAGGTTTGGGGAGAGGCCTCCTACGTCCACGACCTCCGCACTAGGCACAGGAAAGTGGCCATCTAGGACAGGATAGCTGCCAGCCTGGCCACCAAATGCCACACGCGATACCAGGAGCAGGTTTCTGTGAAAATCAAGGTGGTCCAGTGAGACCCCCGACCCTGAACATAAGAACATAAGAACAGCCATACTGGGTCAGACCAAAGGTCCATCTAGCCCAGTAGCCTGTCTGCTGACAGTGGCCAACACCAGTTACCCCGGAGGAGATGGACCGAAGACAATGACCAAGCCATTTGTCTCGTGCCATCCATCTCCAGCCTTCCACAAACAGAGGCCAGGGACACCGTTCCTACCCCCTGACTAATAGCACTCCATGGACCCAACCTCCATGACTTTATATAACTTCTCTTTAAACTCTGTTATAGTTCTAGCCTTCACAGCCTCCTGTGGCAAGGAGTTCCACAGGTTGACAATTTGCTTTGTAAAGAAGAACTTTCTTTTATTAGTTTGAAGCCTGCTACCCATTCATTTCATTTGGTGTCCTCTAGTCCTTCTATTATGGGAACTAATGAAGAACTTTTCTTTATGCACCCTCTCCACACCACTCATGATTTTATAGACCTCTATCATATCCCCACTCAGTCTCCTCTTTTCCAAACTGCAAAGTCCCAGTCACTTTAGCCTCTCCTCATATGGGACCTGTTCCAAACCCCTGATCATTTTAGTTGCCCTTTTTGGAACCCTTTCCAAGGCCAAAATATCTTTTCTGGAGTGAGGAGATCACATCTGTACACAGTACTGAAGATGTGGGCGTACCATAGTTTTATACTTCCCCTCTTCCTTCTTCCCCTGGCTTCCCCCTTCCAGTTCCCTCCTCCCAGGTTTCCCCCTCCCATCTCCCACCTCCTTCTCTCAGTGTCCCCAGAGGTTAATCCCCCCGCCCCCTCAGTTTTGTTAAATTTTTGAACACACGTGTCCTTTATTTTGTACATCAGGAAGGGGGGCTAGGGAGGGGTAAGTGGAAGGAGGTGAGGGAGGAATGGGGCATGAGCCCCTATTGGGGAGGACTGGGGTGGCTCTGCGGGCTCCTTGGGGTGGAAGCTCTCCTGCAGGGTCTCCTGGATCCTGACAGCCCCCTGATTGATCCCCCGGATGGCAGACTGCAGCAAGTGCAGTTGGGCTGATGGCTGAGTGCTGTGATGTGCCGAGTGTGGGCATTCAGGGCACTCCAAGACAGGACTGCTTTGCTGTGCTTCATCGAGGTAGACAAGCAAGTGGGGAACCCTGAGAACTGTCTGTCTGGGGTGGGGGTCGGGTCCCTTTAAGCACAGCCCTCGGTTAATCTGAGACAGCAGCTCCACGCTCTAAGTCCTAACCTGATGCCCTGCCGGCACTGCTTCCGGCCAGCCTTAACTTCGGTTCAGGGTCCACTCAATGTGGACATGCTAGTTCGAATTAGCAAAACGCTAATTCAAACTAGTTTTTAAGTCTAGATGCGCTAATTCGAATTAGCTTAGTTCGAATTACTGCTGTAGTGTAGACATACCCTTCCAGAGGCAGCAGTGTAGGTGAGTGGTCAGGAGTGACTTCCCATGGGAGACACAGGAAGCAACACGTGGTTGGGGGAGGCAGCTCCACGGGAGGCAGTATGGATGGGGAGCCAGCTTAAAATCCAGCTCCCTGTGTACACTGGCTCCCACCAGGATGCTTTCCAGGATCTAGGCATCTGTGCATATCTCTACCACAAATTGCCTGCTTTTGTAGCAGCTGGTCAGTGAATATGGGTTAAACCAGGTCCTGCTACAGACTGATACTAGGCTAATCATGCCTTTACATGTTAAATATACTAACTGAAAAAAAAGTTTACCTAACCATAATCTTGATTTTCTGCATGTAATAATGCTAAATTTTAAAGAATGCAATTTTAAAAAGTAGAAGTTGCTAGTATTATACCATTGAAAACATTACGGCTTGCATGTGAAAAGAAAAGTTATCCTACTATCCATCAATTATGCAAAAAGAATTTATTCTCCTAGTTCTGAGCTTTTGTGTTAATTCCAAGTTGACCTCTCAGCGGACCATGATTTTTCTAGTTGACTGAGACAGAAGTAGAGTCTAAGTGAGTACTATTATATCTGCCTCATACATAAGGTAACAGTTCTAATATAGAGATAAAACAGTTAAATAATAGGAATCTTATCATAGATAAGAAACATCCCTTATGGTCTCTTAATGTTTAATTAAAAGTAATAGACACCTTCCTACAGTATGACCCAGGGTAAATATACTTCCGTTTATAATTAATTATCAGCACATTCTATATATATATATATAGTTTCCTTTTACAACTTGTGTCACAGATACAACTTAAATTCTAAAACACAAAATGTGTTGAGTACTACATTTTATGTATAATTCACTTTTCAATTATTAGCTTTAAAGACGAAATTGGAGTTACCTGTACTTAATTCAAATGAAAATTCTGGGTAGAGATGGACTTGAAGTAAAACCCTGGATTTTAGCCATCTTGACTAAAGGAAGCTTTGATATGGAGGCCAGCTATGCAGATGACCTTGCAATAGAGCCAATTTTGGTTTGGCACACAAGAAATGCTAAGTAACTATATCACTGAATAAGCGCAAATGTGTACTTTGAAGGGGTCTAATTTTGTCGATATTAACTTTGTACCTCCTGTCTACACTCAAACTTGTGTATTTGAACACATTTTTATACCTTTTGAATAAATGCATATGCCAGAGGTGACCAACCCATTCTGGATGAAGAGCCAAGATATTAGTGGATCCAGCGCAAAGAGCCGGGGCAAAATTGTAGAGAAAAAAAAAAGAACTGCCCCTTTCAGAAGTGCGAGAAGTGCATTTCTATGCTTTTTGGCCTCAGCAGGCTCCCGCCGGCTGCCACCATATTGGAATCGCCATATTAGAAGCACCAGATGACTCTCCTGAACTCAGCCTGGGGCCATTCTCAGGGGCGCGGGGGCAGCTTCGGGGGCCGCACTGATGGGGGGGGGCGGGAAGAGCCGCATGCAGCTCACAAGCTGTGGGTTGGTCTCAGCTGGCATATGCAATAGGACATGTACACAGAAAATATATTTGTTAAATGGAAGTAGGTGTCTATGGTGTAGAAAATCCATTTCACTTACAATTTTTACTCAGACCAACTGTGAAGCCTCCAAAGGTAATGAGCAGAGCTGGTAAAACTTTGAGAAAATTGCTGCATGAGCTAGATAAATTTAAAATCAAACAAAAGACTTTGCCAGACTCAAAAGTATAATTAAAGTCAACAGAGTAAAACCCATGAGAAGTGGAGCCACCTGAATGGCAAATAAAAGATTGTGAATTACGTAAAGAACCAGATTTTCAGAAAGTCAACTCCATGTGCAATAGTGTGTACAGTTACCCTAAGTGCATGTTAACATTGAAACTGGTATGTGCAATATTTCTAATTGTATGTCTTAGCATATTTTTGCATGTAAATCTAATATATAAAGGAGAATGTTTGTATGTTTGTGCTCTAATAACTTGGACACTATAAGACCTACCGAAACCAAACTTTCCATGGGATAACTTTCCTCCAGGAGAAGGTTTTAAGGTACTGTGGGAGGGAAGAGATGAGAGACCAATGCCTCTCCCCGGGGCTGCATGGAGCTTGTCAGTGTGGGGAGAAGCGGCTTCCCCACTATTGCTGAAAGCATATAGAGGCCCCTCTTGAATACTGCAATTGGCTCGGGGCCCAGCGGCTGACCAATGGGTGAGCGGGTTGCTACTGTGGCTCACTCCTGGTGTAGGGGGCGGGGCTGGTGTTACTGCTCAGCTGCCACTTTGAAAAAATGTGTGAAAGGAGGTGTATTGGGGACCCGGAGGTGAGAGCTGGGGGGGGGGGGTGGAGGGAATGAATGGGGAGGGGCTGGTCTGGGGGGGACTGGACCATTGAGGGGGTTCGTGGGGAGAGGGCAGGATTGGGGGGGCTGGATCATTGGGGCGGGCTGGTCTGAGGGGGCTGGAAAGTTGGGAGTGAATAGGGTGAGGGCAGGATTGTGGGGGGATGGGGCTGGACCATTGGGGGTGAGTGGGGGGGCAGGATTGTAGGGGGAGGAAGGAAGTGGAGCTGGACAGTCCTGCAGGGAGTGAGAGAGAAATGAAGCCCATGGCGGGGGTGGGGGGTATCCTTTGAGCAGCACTGATCCAAGTGGCAGCATTGGATGATGCTGGGTGGGTGAGAAATTAATCCAAGGTGTGGGGGGGGGGGGGAGAATCCCTCCAATCTGGCCACTGGTCCTGGGTTTGATACTGGATGATCCTGGGGAGGGGAGTGTGGTGAGATATGCAGTCCATGGGAGGGGCAGCTGGTCAAGGGTGGTGCTGGAGGAAGGACTATAGAAGTGCCAGCAGGCTCAGGTAGTTGACTCATAGTTTCATCAAAAAAGATGGGAGAAGAGTTTGAGGTGTCACTTTGAAATCTCAGATTCTGTAGGGCCAGCCCCATTGATTGAGGCATCCCTATACTCAGCATGTCTATCCCCTACTTCCTACCAAAAAACTATTAACTTCTACAAGGATAATTAGCAAAAATACCATCTAATAGGAAGCAAAACATTGCACTGTTGAAGAAGGGCCTCCGTATGCTTTTACCAATGGTGGGGAAACAAGCCATGGTGATTTGGGGGCTCTCCCTTCCACTGTGCTTTTAATGGCTCCAAGACTCATGTCATGGGAAGAAAAAAGAGACATCGTTTCTACTGTGACTTCTATATCTAAGTTTGCTAAGCCAAATAGCTCTGATTCTCAACATTGCAATGCCTCTTTTTTGAGTCAGAGATTTTGCTTTATGCAGCAGTAGAAAAGCATGGGGTCTGCCATAATGGCCACATGTCAGGCACTGGTAGCTGCGGTGTGGCTGGAGGCTGTCAGGACCAGCTTCTGTTTTTCTAAATTTTGTTCCTCTGGTTTCCTGGGCAATTCTGGGTCAGTGCAGCTACTACTTTATATGCATTTGATCAGAATGAGACCCAGGAAAAGCTCTGCTGCTGAAAGAAATAATGGGTTGGTGCTTTATCTGTCAATTGATCTACAGATCTCATCTTCTATGATACCTTTGATGAGCAACTAAACCAATCCTTGATCAACAGAGCTGATTACAGATGTCACATAAAAAGCTGCCAACTGCAGGTGCTGTATGTTCTTTTCGGATCCTCTGCTTATCCTGCAATGCCTCAATATGCTGACTCTCAAAGCAATTAAGAGCCTGTACAATGGTTTGTCACCAGGACAATCTGTCCTGAACTAGTTTCCAGATCATTGGGAGATATATCACATGACTTCATATTGGCCTTTAAGATGTCTTTATAGCGCTTATATTGACCACTGATAAAGCACTTTCCATGAGCAAGCTGGCCATAGAAGACCATTTTTGGTAGCAATGTATCATCCATTCTCATAACATGACCAATCCAGCGAAACTGTTTGTTCATAAGCATTGCTTCCATACCCATGACACCACAAAACTTAAGAACCTCCGTATTAGGAATTTTGTCCCACCAGTTCACATGGGCAATCTTCCTCAGACAACGCATATGGAATTGATCGAGCTTCAAAACATGGCAACAATATATTGTCCATAACTCTGAGCCATACAGCAGGACATTCAAGATAACTACCTGATAAATCGCTATCTTGGTATGGAGTTTAGTACCATGGTCATTCCATAGGCATTAAGTCAGTTTTCCAAAGGCAGCGCAGGCTTTGGCTAGTTGAGCAGATACATCATGATCCACAGTCATGCTAGAGGACAGTGCACTTCCCAGATAGCAGAACCTGTCAACAGCCTTAAGGACTGTACGAGCAGCAGTAATCACTGGAGGGCTGGGCTCTTTCCAGACAGGCTGAGGCATAACTTCTGTCTTCTTGAGGCTCACTGTGAGTACAAAATGGTGAGCAGAAGTAACAAAGCGATCAAAAACCTTTGTCTGTAGAATGTCAACAAATAAATAATAACATTGATCCACTTTGAAAGTTTAGGAAACAAATATAAGGGGAAGTGTAATTATTGCATGTCTGTAGTCTGAGACAAAGGACACGCACACAGGGTATGAGGTTAAACACGTAGTTTGAAATGAGGTTTAACAGGTAGTTTGAACTAGGGCTTTAATTCGAACTACCGGGTCTCTGCAGCGTGTAGAAGTGGGCAGTTAGTCCAGACTTATAAATTTCAAAAATGGCAACCGGCCAGGAAGATGCAAATCAAGTGCGAGATATTTAAATCCCAGGCTTGATTTGCAACTTCAAATGCCTACATTAGCCTCCCTAGTTCGAACTAGGGGGCTAGTGTAGACATACCCACATACACAGAGAAAACTACTCAACCCTCGGGTTAAATACACTCTTTTAGAAAAAGAAACTTGGAACTTGTGAAATACTTCTGTCTCCTTTGGAGTGGGTGAGAGGCATAAGGATCTTGTGCAAAAAGGGGTTTTTGCACAAAACGGCCACAACCACACTGCTTGTTTTTGCGCAAAAACAGACTGAAAGGGATTATGCAAATGAAGCATGAGAAAATGCTAATCCACGCTTCCTTTGCATTGCCTCTTTCAGCAAAACTCATAGGCTTTTCCGGAAAAACTTGCCAGCTGTCTACACTGTCCGCTTGAATTTCTGCAAAAGCACTGACTTTCTACTGTAAGAAATCAGTGCTTTTTGAGGAAATACTATGCTGCTCCCGTTTGGGCAAAGGTCCCTTTTGCACAAAACTTTTGCGCAAAAAGGACAGCTGAGACTTGTTTTCCGCAAAAAAGCCCCGATCGTGAAAATGGCGATCGGGGCTTTTTTGCGCAAAAGTGCGTCTAGATTGGCCCGGACGCTTTTCTGCAAAAAGTGCTTTTGTGGAAAAGCGTACATGCTAATCTAGACACTCTTTTCCAAAAATGCTTTTAAAAACTTTTCTGTTAAAAGCATTTCTGGAAAATCGTGCCAGTCTAGACGTAGCCATAATGTAGAAAAGGCCTTAGGGTACTGTAATCATTAGTGAAATTTGTCTTCAAGGTCTGACCTGACCTTTATGCTCTAATATGGCAATCATAATATTGCAGCCATTCCAACTCATTGTATTAGTCTTAAATTTGTTGTACACTGTGAAGTAGGGTATGTCTACACTACAAAGTTAGTTCGAACTAACGGACGTTAGTTCGAACTAACTTTCCTAGGCGCTACACTAGCGCTCCGTTAGTTCGAACTTAATTCGAACTAACGGAGCGCTTAGTTCAAACTAGGTAAACCTCATTTTACGAGGACTAACGCCTAGTTCGAACTAGCTAGTTCGAACTAAGGGCTGTGTAGCCCTTTAGTTCGAACTAGTGGGAGGCTAGCCCTCCCCAGGTTTCCCTGGTGGCCACTCTGGCCAACACCAAGGAAACTCTATGCCCCCCTCCCGGCCCCGGACCCCTTAAAGGGGCACGGGCTAGCTACGGTGCCCGTGCCAGGTGCAAGCCTGCCAGCACCCAGCTAGCAGACCCTGCACCTGGCACGGCACAGAGCCACCCACCCGATGCCCCCCAGCCCAACCCACTCTTGCCGGGACCAGGCTGGCGGCTCCCGGGAGCCTTCCTGGGCTAGTGCGGACATCGTGGACCTCGTCCACGATCTCCGCACTAGGCACAGGAAAGTGGCCGTCTAGGGCAGGAGAGCTGCCAGCCTGGCCACCCAGGAGCAGGTGTGCATGAAAATCAAGGGGGTCCACTGAGACCCCCGACCCTGAGCCCTGAGCTTACAATGGCCGTCCTGGGTCAGACCAAAGGTCCATCTAGCCCAGTAGCCTGTCTGCCGACAGCGGCCAACCCTAGGGACCCTGGAGGGGATGGACCGAAGACAGTGACCAAGCCATTTGTCTCGTGCCATCCCTCTCCAGCCTTCCACAAACTTTGGGCAGGGACACCACTCCTACCCCCTGGCTAATACCACTCCATGGACCCAACCTCCATGACTTGATCTCACTTCCCTTTCAACTCTGTTCTAGTTGTAGCCTTCACAGCCTCCTGCAGCAAGGAGTTCCGCAGGTTAACTATTTGCTTTGTCAAGAACAACTTTCTCTTACTAGTTTCAAGCCTGATACCCATTCCTTTCCTTTGGTGTCCTCTAGTCCTTCTTTATGGGAACTCAGGAAGAACTTTTCTGAATGCACCCTCTCCACCCAATCCCTGCTTTTAGAGACCTTTATCCTGTCCTCCCTCCGTCTCCTCTTTTCTAAGCTGAACAGTCCCAGTCTCTGTAGCCTCTCTTCATCTGGGACCTGTTCCCAACCCCTGATCATGTTAGTTGCCCTCCCTTCTCCCAGCCTTTCTCTTCCCCTCTCCCACCTCCTTTTCCCAGTCTCCCCCAGTTTTTTTCAATAAAGACAGAGTCAATGTTGGAAGAAACGTTATCTTTATTTTGTACATCAATAAGAAGGGGGGCTAGGGAAGGGTAAGTGGAAGGAGGTGAGGGAGGAATGGGGCACGAGCCCCCGATGGGGAGGACTGGGCTGGCTCTGCGGGCTTCTGGGGGTGGAAGCTCTCCTGCAGCCCCCCAATTGCCCCCTCTCCCCAGATGGCAGCCTGCGGCAAGTGCAGCCGGGCTGATGGCCGAGTGGTGTGATGTGCTCAGTGTGGGTACTCCAGGCACTCCAAGCCAGAACTTCTTTGCAAGCGGGGCACCTCTTAGAACTGTGTGTCCGTGGTGGGGGTCGGGACCCTTTAAGCGCAGCCCTCGGCTAGCCTGAGACAGCATCTCCATGCTCTAAGTCCTCCTTTTATGCCTTGCCGGCACTGCTTCCGGCCATCCTTAAGCCCTGTTCAGAGTCCACTCAATGTGGACTTGCTAGTTCAAATTAGCAAAACGCTAATTCGAACTAGTTTTTAGTTCTAGACGCGTTAGTTCGAATTAGCTTAGTTCGAATTAACTAATTCGAACTAAGTTAGTTCGAACTAGCGCTGTAGTGTAGACGTACCCCCAATGATTTTAAGTTTCAGGCAAGAAATAGGATTTTTTTCTTGCTGACTAGGAAATTTAATTTAAAAGGTAAACATGATGCTAAGCCCCCACATCATTACCTATCTCTGGCATATCTACTAAAATATTGTTCAGCTATGATTCAGCAGCCTTATTTTTCTTTTTACTATGAAGTTCTTGAGCTTCATTTGTGCATCAAGAAAATGAATTCATGATCAAGAATGAAATCTGCCATGTAAAGCCACCTGTCATACAATGTATAGACTATGGACTTCTGCTCATTTGATTTCCTCAAAGGTTTTTTTCATTGGTTGTACCTTCTCTGTCAGCATATAGTACTTAAATAAATAATAGGAAAATACAGCAAGTGTCACAGTTGTGATGGAACACAATTGTTACGCAAATTGCACCATTTCATTCTGGCACCATATTTCATATGGTGGGTAGAATGCTCTTACTGTGGAGGGGGGTTATAATAAGAGTGTGATTACAGAGACAGCTTGATTCTGCTTTCTAGCCTCAGTTACCTGACATGACTCAAGGTTCAGAAGGTTAATGTTCCTGTCTCATAACAGGAATTACCCACTGAAAATAATATATTACAGAGGGTAGGGAATTTTTCAGCAAGCTGTTTTCCCATAAAAAAAGAGTTAAGTTTGTCAAAACCAAAACTATTTGCAGGGAAGGGACAGTTTTAATTTTTTTTAACAACAGTGTTGGAAAATCTCTGAATTCTGAACATCCCATTTTGACATTTCTAAATGAAAAAAATTCTTTTTTTCAGGTCACAAATATTTTGTTTTTAAATTTGAGAAATACTTTTTTTAAATGTAATTCTATAGTAATAATATTTTTTAAAAATAATCAAAATTGAAGGGAAATGTTTCAATTCACCTGAATAACAAAATCATTTTGCTGGTCAAGGAAATATTTGAGACTGACTTTTGGTCCTGATTTGGGAAGAGGGATATTTTTCAATTCTTGACGATTTTCCTGGAATGGTAAAACTGTTTCTCAGCCAGATCTATAAAATATACCAACTGAAAGTAACAACCTCAAAGTAATACAGTCAGTTAGTAAAGCACAAAGTAAGAGTTTGAGAATGGATGTCAGGGTAGATGTGTCACAGCTGAGATGTGGACAGTCAGATGTAGTGATCAGAGCAGGAGTCGGAAGCATGAACAAGTGAGGCACCAGGAGATCTGAATCTGAGGCAGGCCAGAAGTGAACCGATACCTGACTCTTGAAAGTCAGACAGAGTCAAGTTACTAGGAGACTGAGGTCAGACTCCAGGTTACAGATGTCAATCGAATAGCAAAGTCAAGAACAAGCCAGAGTTGGAAGCTGGAGTCTAGGATCTCTCACAAGTAGGGTTAGAATTGTTACTCAGACAGCTCCTATTTATGACTTCCTGATTTAAGCACTAATACTGACCAAACAGTGGGCTGTGAAGGGCTGCCTCTTGGGTCCTGTTGGGTGGTACTTCTTGCTAAGTCCAGTCTTACAGACTCCCACGGTTGCCAATGTTATGGTGCTCCAGCCCTGAAGCACCCACAGAAAAAGTAGAAGGTGCTTAGCACTTACTAGCAGCCAAGCTCCCTAATTCAACTTCCCCTCTCTCCACAATTCCATCCACTGGCAACTGTTGAAATGGATTTTTTTACAGGCCCACACCTGGACTACCACTACCAGTACCAGTGAAAAGTCAAAAACAATATTTTCAATACATAGCAGTTTATGGGGAAAGAATAACAAGAGAGATATAAGGTTACATTGTGCACATCTCCCTAGGCTGTGTCCAGACTCCATGCCTCCGTCGACGGAGGCATGTAGATTAGCCAGCTCGGAAGAGGGAAATGAAGCCGCGATTAAAATAATCGCGGCTTCATTTAAATTTAAATGGCTGCCCCGATCTGCCGATCAGCTGTTTGTCGGCAGATCGGGAGAGTCTGGACGCGATGCCCCGACAAAGAAGCCTTTCTTCATCGACACAGGTAAGCCTCGTGAAACCAGGTTTACCTGTGTCGATGAAGAAAGGCTTCTTTGTCGGGGCATCGCGTCCAGACTCTCCCGATCTGCCGACAAACAGCTGATCGGCAGATCGGGGCAGCCATTTAAATTTAAATGAAGCCGCGATTATTTTAATCGCGGCTTCATTTCCCTCTTCCGAGCTGGCTAATCTACATGCCTCCGTCGACGGAGGCATGGAGTCTGGACACAGCCCTAGTGAGCCTCCATTCCCCATACACGCTCAGTGACTATGTTGACCTTGCACAGTATCCTGATGGGCAAACACAGTGGGTATAGCTAGATAGAAACGTCTTCTCTTTTCTTCTTCTTCCCTCTCAGGTATTCAGTCTGTCCCAGGTTATCTTGAAACCCTCTGCTTCACAGTTCTCCTCCAGCCGAGCAGAGTTTTGGCTACTCTGTCTAGGCCCTTTCAAATATTAATTAGTGAGTCCCCTTGTGTAACACCGATTAGCTCATTTAACTTAACGTTTTTACCCTTTGTTTCAAAGAGTTAATGCCATTCCTTGTGCACAAGTTATGTCTAATTTTCACCTAATTAATGCTTTAGAGGAGGCTGCGGAATGGTACCAACTGAGAATCACCCCACATCTATGCCTTCATTCACTTCATCTCCTCGTGTGATGTCAGTCTACAGGGTTGAAATGCTCTGCTATCAGGATGTTCTACACATGTTATTTGTAAGAGGTTTTGGGAGGGAGAAGAAGGAGCTGAGATGGGGCACACTTGAGAAATAGGATGGGAATCAGAGATGGGAAGAGGCAAGGTGGGGTGGGGCCTCAGAGGAAGGGGTAGAGTTTGTGGGGGGGGAGGGCGGCCAGGGGAGGTACAGGGCCAGGAAGAGGAAGGGCAGAGATAGTGCCTTGGTGGAAAAAGGTGGGTAGAGGCAAAGCCTGGAATGGGGTTGAGCACCCCTGAGGAAAATTAGAAGCCAGTGTCTTCCTTTGACAGCCTAGCATAAGCCTTTCATGATGATTCGGAGTACCACAAACTCCTGCCCTGCAGGTTCTAATGAGATGACCAAACATGTGATGGAAGGAATCTTAGTGGTCTACAAATAACCATCTCTGAATCTCATCACTTTCAGATGAGAGGACTGTCACATGTACTCAACAATATTTTCTTCACAGGTTTGTTTAGTTGCTACAGTGAATCTGCCACCGTGAGTCTCTGTCTGCAACTCCTGCATCTTTTTCATTCAGTGATTAGTGTGTTACTTGTGTCAGCAAAGAAGCACCGTTGGACATATTCTGGATGTCCTTAAAGAAAGCCAGCATCCTCTTCAATCATGTTTGAATGTCTTTGTGTCCCTCTTGTAAAGGATGAACCTCAGGGATGCTTATTATATGTGACCTTGTTGAGGATGTAAAAGTTGTGTTAGTATTACAGGTTTCTAGGCAATTTGTGTTTGAAATCTAACATCCTCTGCCATTCGCAAAGGGGGTAACTGGCATTCTTATCATAGATTTTATTCTGTTCTAGTTTCCTGCCAAATAGTTCATTTGCAGCTATTTCAAGGTTGATTGTCTTTTGTATGAGAAGCTTGTTAAATGTTGACACTTAGGTTTTCGTCCCTATGTCTGGGAACTGTTGAGCATAATAAACCATTATGAGATGTAATGTGGTATTCTAGCAATAAAAATGATGGGTCCCCTGGCCCTGCTTAGGGGATTTATAATCAAATACTTTGCCATTTGTAACTCTGCTAACTCACTTAGCTGTGCATAATAAGGGCTTGATATGATGTACTTGAACTGATGGAACAGGATGAGTCACTTGTGAATTGCGGGCCATTATTGGTTAATAACTTGTCTTTAATCTAGAAATACTGAACCTTCAGGTGAAACTATAGGAAACCCAGTTCCTGCTAACTGGTAGAATATGTTATCGACATCTGACTCCTTTCAGCTACAGCCCAACATTTTGTACAGAGCAAATTGGGGAGTGGAAGGGGAGAGAAAGGAGGAGAAAGGGGGCATAAAACCTAGTGCAGTGGTCACCAACCAGTAGATTGGGATCTACCAGTAGATCTTGGAGCCTCAGAAGGGTGATCCTGACTGGTTTGGCCAGGAAGCTATCAAGCGCTGGCACTTCAGTTGCTCTTCCACCCACTGTCATGCTGCTCCTGTTCTCTGCCTTGGAGCTTCCCCCCCCCCCTCTCCCCCCCCGCACACTCTCCAAGGAGACTCCTACTAGGGTGTGAGAGGAAGAAGGGGGGGTGCTGACAGGGTGTCCCTCCTCCTCCAACTTCTGTACCCTATCTCCACACAGAGAGAAGGGGATGGAGTGAGGTTGGCAATGCAAATCTCTGTCACTCTCACACACTGCGGCTACGTTGACATTGGCATCCCTTTCCGGAAAAGGGATGCTAATGTGACACATCGGAATTGCAAATCCGCGGGGGATTTAAATATCCCCCGCAGCATTTGCATTTACATGGCTGCCGTTTTTTTCTGGCTCGGGGATAAGCTGGAGAAAACTGCCAGTCTAGACGCAATTCTCCGGAAAATAAGCCCTTTTCCGGAGGATTTCTTATTCAAGTAGTGTCATATTAGCATCTCTTTTCCGGAAAGGGATGCCAATGTAGACACAGCCTGCGTGTATCTCTGTCATTCTCACAAACGCCGACTGTCCTTCACTCATCTGCCAACCCAACACACACGGGGGTTGTTGTTATTTCCTTTAATGGTTGCAAAGTGTGTTAGTTTTGGTTTTTGACTGTCTCCACCCTGAACCGCCTCCTACACCCAACCTCCTTCCTTTGACATAAGTCCCCTTGCACCCAAACTCTTTCCCAGAGCTTGCACCTAACTATTAGCTACTAAATAGCCAGAATCGATTGTCTGTCTACAGGCCCAAAGGTATGGCAGCCTGCCCATTGCATAGCTTAATGTGCTGGACCTCTGATTCTTTGCCTTCTTTGTGATGAGCAGTGGCAAAGGAGCCAGAAATCAGAGCTGAAAAAAGGGGAGTTTGATTGGAGATCTTTTGGAGGAGAAAGGTAAGCCCCTGTTTCTTGGAGGCAGTGAGTGAGTTCTTGAGTGTGTGTGTGTGTGTGTGTATGTTTACTTGCTGCTTTGTGTTCAGCTGGTAAAATTTGGTAGAAACAGTTTGTTGTGAGAGAAGCAGAGCCTTTGATCGTAGCAGAACCTTGATTAAGGAGTGTGGCTTCCCTTATAAGCAAGCCTATAAAGGCAACCAACTGGCCAGTCAGCAGCACAGGTACCAGCAAACACATGTAAACACAGGGGCTGTGTCTAGACTGGCCAGTTTTTCCGGAAAATCAGCCGCTTTTCCGGAAAAACTTGCCAGCTGTCTACACTGGCCGCTTGAATTTCCGCAAAAGCACTGACTTCCTACTGTAAGAAATCAGTGCTTTTTGCGGACATACTATGCTGCTCCTGTTTGGGCAAAAGTCCCTTTTGCACAAAACTTTTGCGCAAAAAGGCCAATGTAGACAGCTGAGATTTGTTTTCTCCAAAAATCCCCGATCGCGAAAACGGCGATCGGGGCTTTTTTGCGCAAAAGCGCGTCTAGATTGGCCACCGTCGCTTTTCCGCAAAAAGTGCTTTTGTGGAAAAGCGCCTGTGCCAACCTAGACGCTCTGTTCCGAAAATGCTTTTAACAGAAAACTTATCCATTAAAAGCATTTCCGGAAAATCATGCCAGTCTAGACACAGCAAGGGAGTTTGTGAAAGGATGTGTGTGGTGTTTTTATGGAAGTTTCTTGAGATTTGTTTGTTTGTTTTTTCTTTCTTTACAGAAGCTTAGGAGGGAAGTCTATGGCCTCTATGCAGGCAGCAATGAGGAATGAAAGAGACAATGAAGATGACTAGATGGAATCTGTGGAATGTATATTAATCTAGAAAGGGTACCTGAAAGGTGCTTTTTTTGTATGAAGTGTCACCTGATAGAGCTGATGGAAAAGAAGATCTAAGGTTTGGAGCAAATTTTTTTAGGGTGATTTGAGCAGATGCTGGAAGGAAGAAGTGAGGAGGTTGAAGGAAATCCTCGTGACTTGAAGATGCATGCTGGCCCACAGAACTGTGAGGGTAGATTGCCAGATGAAGAAAGTGGCAAGTGAAGCATATGACTAAAAGGACGAAGTGGAGAAAAGGACTGACAAGTGAAGAAGAAATAGAGTTGAGGTCCAGGTTCCTCAGGCTGGAAAGTAAAGAAGCTCAGTAGGCGATAGTAGAAGACAGGAGTGCCGTTAAGAAGAAAGAAGTGGCTAGTTCTACAGGAAGAGGAATCTGGGTGAAGCCAAGAGGAAACTAAGATTTTTGGATACCAATTGCAAGGAGCCCGGATAACAAAATGTAAGAACGAGAACAACTGATATGGGAAGTGAAACTAGATGTTGTACAATGGGTTCATTTCTCATCCCTCCATCCCTTTGCCCAAGAACTAGTTACTGTCCATTGGGGTGCACATGCCCAAATTACAATATTCTCTTTGAATCTGGAATGCACACCACTGCTCTTCTAACAGAGAAACAGTAGCATCAATATTCAATTCTGAGTGTTGTGCCAGGGAACTTTATTGAAAGAATATGGCATAGCAAGAAAAGTGTGTTCTTCAGAAAAGGCAGGCATGGGCAGTGGTTGCACCTTCCCTTTGGGTAGGCTAGGCCCCTGCTCTGCTCTTTCAGCTGAGGCCAAGTCCCTGCTCACTGCTCTCAGCCTCCTCTGTCCCAGGCCTTGGCAGAAGTGGGGATGAGTTGACAACTTGGCCTTAGCCAAGGTCAAGCTCTCAGCCTCAGCCAGGACTGCAGTAGAGCTCTCCACCTTGACTGAAAGCTTGGAGCTCCTGTCCTATTCCAGCCCTTCTCCTGACACACCATTCTACCCATGACTCTATCCCTAGTCCACCCTTTCCCTCATGGTCCTTCCCCCATTCTGCCTCTTCCCCTCACTTGCTTCTTTCCAGATTCCCTCTCCCATCTTGTGGTCTCAAGACCAGAAAAGCTCATCCAACCCCAGTGCCGTGGCAGAGCGAGATTTTCCTGTGGACCCCAAATCCACCACTACCCTCCCACCACAGCAGCAAGAAATTTGAGGGGAATTAGTCTCTCCTAGCCTCCATTACATGCCACCCATGAAGGCAGGCATGAATAGCATCCCTTTAATCAAGAGCTATTTTGTGGTTTGAGAATTCTTCCTAAACTGTTACAGTTTTCTTTAGGAAGTGTCAGATGCACAATTTTCTTGTTGTTCCTCTCTACAATCATTTATATGCTTAATTGGTATAAGGCCCTACTCAAAGATTTAAAACAATAAATTGGTTGTCAGTTCATTAACATGATTTGCAGCCACTACTTTGGAAACATTATATTTTAACACTTCTGGTTCTGCGGAGCATATTTAAATGTTACTTTTATTTAATCAAGAGCATGATGAGTGTTCTTGAGATAGCTGAAACCACATATAAAAAACTCCCCTGATTAAAGGACCATAAACCAAACGGAAAATGAAACATATATATAATTTCAGTGGCAAGGAATGCAACAGCCATTTCTGTGATATCCTAACATTGCAAGAAAACATAGTAAGCTGTGTTGGTGGTTCTCTCTCTCTCTCTTTTTCTTTCTCTCTGTGCATATAGCTAAGATAATTTGTTTTCTCCACATGCAATTATCTGTCTTATTGAAGTCTATACAATATACTATTTTAATAGCATAAACAAATCTTGACTTATGCATTACTGTGCATATTATTCCAGTGTAATTACTGGCTCATAAAGCTATGGAGATGAATATCACAAGTGTAAGTTCTTTGGTTCAGCATAGACAAGGAGATCAGTTCTTAATTTGAATTTTGGAAAAGAAATCCTATTAAGCATATAATGTACTAGCAAGACAGTGATACAGACTAAGTTCCGAACACACTGAAGATATTTTTCAGAAATGTAGCTGTGTTAGTAGTGGTGAAAGTAATTTAAACTTTCTTACAGGAACTGTCTTATTGTAGCCCAGCTCCCTGCCAGCTCTTTAAATAGCTCCCTGCTGGCTTTTGCCACAGCTGAGCAAACTCTTGCTGGATCTGCACACCAGGGGGCTCCCACTTACTTTCACCTCTGCATGTTAATCTGTTTCAGCATAGCCAAGGTGTCTGGTGGCACCTTATAAAAGATATTGTAGTTGCTTGTTAAAAGTAGCCTATTAAAACACAGTTTACAATATTTTTATGTTAGTCCTTTAAAACAAATAGAAGTAAACAATTCATTTTACTGGAAATCCAGTATGCTCTATTTATGCTATTTTACTACATAAAAATATAGACACTTTGCTATGTATAATTACAGGCATCTACTTTTAATTGTTCATAATGAGGAGCAAAGTGTTCCTTATCATTGTTCTATGCTGTACTTAATGTAGTTATAACACCAACTGGCAGTGGTAATCAGTGGACAGGATCAAACTTGGGACTTCTGGAGCTAACAGCATGAGCTAAACTCCCCTATGCCTCGTAGCTAAGACTGTAGAGACTTTTTAATCTATAGGTGGGGTAGGTGCCACTAGGGTGGGACAGAGCACTACACCTAACAGGCACGGTTTACGTATTTCCCCCAGCTAAGGGAACACATCCCCTCCTTCAGAGACTGAGGAATTGTCCCAGATTGAGGTGTCATTAAAGGAGGTTTTGGAACAAATTGATAAATGTAACAAAGTCACTGGGACCAGATGGCACTCACTCAAGAGTTCTGAAAGAACTCAGATGTGAAATTGCAGAACTATGAACTGTGGTTTGTAACCTATCCTTTAAATTAGCTTCTATACCTAATGACTGGAAGATAGATAATATAACGCCTATATTTAAAAAGGGTTCTAGAGGTGATCCTAGCAATTACAGACTGGTAAGTCTAATGTCAGTACTGGGCAAATTAGTTGAAAATATAACAAAAAATAAAATTGTCGGACACATACAGGAACATAATTTCGACAGAAGGTGTTATGCCTCGTAAAATGAGGTATACCAGCGTCGACAAAACTGCTGAGTTCTGTCGACGTTATGTCGACAGAACTCAGTGGTAGTGTAGACGCTGGTATAGTTTTGTCAACAAAAGTACACTTTTGTCGACAAAACTCGGTAGTCTAGACACACCCAAAGATTATAGATTCCTATAAAGGTGTTATTATTTTTCACAGGAATCTGAATAGTTTTGTACTTAAAACTTACATTATGAGTATCTATTTCAACTTAAGATAACCCATCCTTTATAAATATACACACCCAACCTTCTCTTATCTTTGTCACATGTGATTGTCATAGTCTGGAAGTCTAAAGGTAAGGGTTTTTATCAATCAGGTTTCTTGTACACCTATCACATCAAGGTTGTTATGGCTTTTAGCTCAGAGGGTAGAGGCTTCTATACTCCGCTTCAGAGGTCCCAGGTTCAAATCCACCCAGTGGCGGTTACAAGTGGGGGCTCATCTGGGATCTCAACTAGGTCTCTGAAGCTCCGGACATGCTCTCTCACCTAGGGGAAGTATGTAACCCACACACTTAATGTGGTTACTGAGCAATGCAAGTGGTACCTAGACCACAGTAACAGTTAAGATCAAGAGACCTCTACAGCATGGGCTGGGAGCCAGCTGACTTTTAGCTCAGAGGGTAGAGGCTCTTATACTCAGCTCCAGAGCTCCCAGATTCAAATCTGCCCAGTGGTGGTTACATCTGCATAGGGTATTTTATGAATAACTTTTAATTTTCTGTCTCTTTAGCTCATTCTGTGACCCATGCAGTATGCTGTACTGTGCTATTCCCACAATTGTTGTATTTTAGTTTTTTCCTTCTGTACAGTTCTCATATGAATGTTCTCTATATTTACCATCCTTATTTCCCCTTTCAGGCAGTGGCCACATGCCCAAAGTTTTGACATTTTATAATATCTCAAAATGTCCAGAATAAATGGTTTAATCCAGACGAGTTGATTTCCTATATTAATCCTATTGGGTAGCAGCCCACCTTTAAATTTTTGGTGACTGTTAATGGCTCCTGCTAATCAGTTGTTTAACAAACAACTCTTGGTCCACACCTGTACCCCTTTTAACATCAGTCATGCCTACTAGAACCCACATGTTACATATCTTGCTTCTGTCATAAATGTAGATAGCTGGCAAATTACTTTTAATGTCCCTAAATTGTAGTACTAGGAAGTTTCTCAGCCAGTTCCTTATGTTTAATAATTCCCCACCTGGCATACTTCTAGCTCTTAATTAATCTCTGATACTTCACCAAATCTGTTCCACTGTGTTCAAGGGAATCATATCTCCCACATCATATTTTCAGTTAGTAATCTGATAATTATAACATGTCAAACCCTCTTACTCTTTTTTCATTCCTGTCTGCTCCCTTTTCTTCAGACACAAATGTTTCTCTTCTTATTTCTTCTTCCTAATCTGAAGCCATTCTTTATCTCTTGCTGCTTCTACCTCATTTCCCAACAAAATACTTCCAGTCTCTCCCTCCTAGCCTGTATGTCTAGCTCTGTTCAGCCAGCCATTCACAAACCCATGTCACCCTTGAATTCCAAGCCCCACTTCTCAGTGTCTAGCTACCAGCAAGCCCCCTACCAGCCTGCTCACAATTTCTAGCCAGCTGACCAGCTCTATTCTGTTCTGTGCCTTTAACAACCACCCTGCTCTTTCCACAGCTGGAACTCATCTTTAATCATGGCTAGTCCACTTCCAGCTGTGATCAAGTGGATTAACTGGACTGTACACTGGATAAATATTTTCAAGTAACTCCAACTAAGAAACAAGTCCTGTGCATACTTTTAAAGGATTTTGCACTTGAACCAAGTCTAGTTTGTTTAGTAACTAGGAAGCATTTTATTTTTATTTTTCTAGTAGCCATTTCTGACTTACTACTAGTACTCACAATCTAAGTCTTTGTAGTTTAAATCAACTTTTTTTTTTCTTTCATCAAAATTAATCCAGTGTTGTGAACTGTGTGGGTGGCTCCTTTTAAGGTGCCAAATTATTATATATAGTTCCATTACAGCAACAATGAATCTTTGTTATCAAAACTGCCCTGGAGAGTACTGGACAGTGTAGCACAGAATACATATTTGGGGGGAAATCCAGAACTGGGGCTACATTGCACATGGTTACCAAGACTGGTAAAAGCCAGAGTATAACTAATGTGTACTGACACACTGTTGGAGTAAGACTTGCTGGACCCAGAACTGTGTCTATTCAGACAATCACTGCATGTTGTTTGTGAGGGGTCTATCTTTGGGGGACATAATAGGGAAGCACTGTGAGGCTTCAGGCCTGGGTGACATAGCTTCTTACTGATCTGGATTGCACCCCAAAAATGTCCAAGTGGATACATCTGAGTGGCTGTCTGAGCTACTGCCCTTGCGATGGTGGCCACACTGCTATTTTTAGTATACTAGCTCAAGCAGAGGTAGCCAGTGTCTATCTATCTGCATTGGGAATTATACCTTCCATCTTCTGTGTAGACAGTACACATCATCGCTGGGTTGTGTTGTGTTTATTGTAGCCCAAGTGAGCTTCAAGCAGTGGTCCCCAACGCGGTGCCCACGGGCACCATGGTGCCCGCTGGGGCATTTATGTGCGCCCGCCGAAACATCTGGGCTGGTCCCGCCCCCAGTGCGTGACACATGCGTGGTGCCGGCCCCGGGCGCGTGGCATATGGGCGACCCCTGCCCCGGGCACGCGACACATGCGTGGTGCTGGCCCAGGGCACGTGAACGGCTCCCATCCCGGGTGCGCGGCATATTCGCGGTGCTGGCCCAGGGCACGTGGGTGACTCCTGCCCAGGGTGCACGGCTTATGCGCGGTGCCGGCCCTGGGCTCAGGGTGAGTGGGTGGCTCTTACCCCCAGCGTGTGGCACATGCACAGTGCCGTCCCCAGGTGCAGGGCATGTGGTCGGCCCCTGCCCCGGCCACGTGACACATGCGCGGTGCCAGCCCAGGTCACGTGGTCGGCCCCCACCCCCAGGCACGCGGCGCATGCATGGCCCCACCCCCGGAAGCGCAGCGCGTGAGCAACCCCGCCCCCGGATGCCCAGCACATGAGCAGCCCCACCCCTGGACACCCCGCAGCCACAAAAGGTTGGGGACCACTGCAGTAAAGATTTCAGCTGCTAATTCTCTGGCAAACACCATGTTCGCTGATATGTGAGGTGCCTGAGGAAACACCTACCTTAAACTTTTGGTCGGGCAAAACATATCACGTACAAGTAGTACAAAAATGTGATGTACGGGAAACTACTCCTGTTATTGTGGGTCCCAGAACTTATCAGGTATGTCTACACTATGGGCTAAGGTCGAATTAAGATATGCAAGTACCTGAAGTTGAAGTAGCTTAACTCAACTTTTGGCACTGTCCGCACTGCAGGAAGTTGAAGAGAGAACATTCTGCCTTCAATTTCCCTTATTCCTTGTGGAAGCAGGACTACCAGCATTGATCGGAGTGCCCCTCTCAGGTGGAATTAGTGTGTCTTCACTACACCCACTAATTTGAACCCTGGAAGATCAACAGCGGCAGCTTGGCTCGTCTCTGTAGGGTAGATGTACCCCTAGGGACTACAGTCTACAAAGTCCTCTCTTGAAGCAGGAGGAGTTGATGAAGCCTGGTGATATGGGGATCCCCTGTTCCTGTTTGATTCCTAAATATCAAAGTGGTGATAGGACCATAAAAAGGTACATTAGACAGAGCTGGGCTCCAGTCACAATGTAGAGCCAGAGGCTAAGAGAGGGTATGTCTACACTACCCCCTAGTTCGAACTAGGGGGGGTAATGTAGTCATACGGAGTTGCAAAGGAAGCCCAGGATTTGAATTTCCCGGGCTTCATTTGCATAAGGCTGGCCGGCGCCATTTTTAAATGCTGGCTAATTCAGAGTGCGTGCCGCGCGGCTACACGCGGCACGAACTAGCTAGTTCAGATTAGGCTTCCTAATCCGAGATGTACAGCTAGTTCGGATTAGGAAGCCTAATCCAAACTAGCTAGTTCGTGCCGCGTGTAGCCGCGCGGCACGGGGTCCGAACTAGCCGGCATTTAAAAATGGCGCCGGCCGGCTTTATGCAAATGAAGCCCGGGAAATTCAAATCCCAGGCTTCATTTGCAACTCCGTATGACTACATTACCCCCCCTAGTTCAAACTAGGGGGGTAGTGTAGATATACCCATAGAGTTCAGGTAGACAGCTGTCCAGTGGAATTTCAGGCATCTCTCTCCATTAGTTTATTGCTGACTTATCTGCCCAATGGGACACCAAGATAGAGATAAACTTGTACCAGACCACTATGAATGAAAAAGAAAAGGGAAACACCACACTGGAGGCGAATCTGAGCTAGACGAGTAAGTTCTGCATCCAGCTGGCATTGCAAGGCAATACGTGAACAATTCATGGAAGCGTTGCAGTAAGCCTGTTTCTAGGGGAAATATAAGAACATAAGAACAGCCACATTGGATCAGACCAAACGTCCATCTGCTGACAGTGGCCACTACCAGATGCCCCAGAGGGAGGGATCACAACAGGTAATCCTTATGTGATCCCTCTCCTGTCTCCCACTTCCAGAGAATCAGAGGCTAGGGACACCATTCCTACCCATGCTGGCTAATAGTCACTGATGGACCTAACCTCCATGAATCTATCTAGCTCTTTTTTGAGCCCTGTTAAAGTCCTAGTTTTCACCACATCCTCTGGCAAGGAGTTCCACAGGTTGACTGTATGCTAAGTAAAGAAAAACTTTCTTTTGTTTGTTTTAAACCTGCTGCCTATTAATTTCATTTGGTGACCCCCTAGTTCTTATATTGTGGGAATAATTAAATAACTTTTCCTTATTCGCTTTTTCCACATCAGTCATGATTTTATAGACCTCTATCCCCCACCCTTAGTCTCCTCTAAGCTGAAGAGACCAAGTCTTTTAATTTCTCTTCATATAGGACCCGTTCCAAACACGTAATAATTTTTGTTGCCCTTTTCTGAACCTTTTCCAATTCCAATATATCTTTTTTTAGATGAGGCAACCACATCTTTACAAGGTATTCAAGATGTGGGCATACCATGATTTTATATAGAGTCAATAAGATATGTTCTGTCTTACTCTCTATCCCTTTTTAAATGACTCCTAACATTCTATTTGCTTTTTTGACTGCCATTACACATTGAGGGTATGTCTAGATTACAGGCTTTTGTCGACAGAAGAGCATCTAGACTACATCCAGTTCTGTCGACAAAGCAAGCCGCTTTGTTGACATGACAGTGTAGACGCAAAAGACAGTGTAGATGCAATAACGCCTTCTATCGACAGAACTCTGTCGACAAAAGGCGTTATTCCTCATAGAATGAGGTTAACAGCTGTCGACAAAACTGCTGAGTTCTGTCAATGTTATGTTGACAGAACTCAGCAGCAGTATAGACGCAGGTATAGTTTTGTCGACAAAAGTGGACTTTTATCAACAAAAGCCTGTAGTCTAGACACACCCTGAGTAGATTTTTTCAGAGAACTATCCACAATAAGAACATAAGAATGGCCGTACTGGGTCAGACCAAAGGTCCATCTAGCCCAGTAGCCTGTCTGCCGACAGTGCCCAGCGCCAGGTGCCCTGGAGGGGGTGGACCGAAGACAATGATCAAGTGATTTGATCACAATGACTCCTAGATCTCTTTCGAGCAGTTGTAGCAAAATTAGTCCCCATCATATTGTGTATACATAGTTGGGATTATGTTTTCCAATGTGCATTACTTTATATTTATCAGCATTAAAGTTAATTTGCCATTTTGTTGCCCAATCACAGATTGTGCATTTTGAAACAAGAGTCTTGAAAGTTTACTGATCTCATTATTTTAAAAAATGGTTGTGAAAAATAATGTGGCATTATTCTGTGATGAATAAATTATAGGACTGTGTTATATGCTGGGACATTAGAAATTTTCTGGAACTTTCACAAAATTCTGAAGAATTTACCCTCTTGATCTGTGGAGAAATCTACATAACTAATTCAATTAAATTATCACATAACTAAGGAGTTGAATAAGTGTTATCTATTAAATAATATTACATAAAGTTCACATTTGTATCACTCAGTCTCCAGTCTCATCATTTTAAGAACAACCTCCCCATTAAGATCTTGTCCCAGAGATCTTCTCGTGTCCCTCATATTTTTCATTCTTAGCCCACCCAGGAATCTTCCAGTTTCCCTAGATCTGCCCTTCCCTTCATCACTTTCAAAGCTAATGTTAACCACTTGCTAAAAGAGTGGCTGATGATAACCTTACTCTTTTAAGAGATGTTCTTTACCATTGAAGTTTGCAATCTGTGGCTTTCTTGGGACCATTTGGGTATGACAGAAGACCTTTGAGAAATGGCAAGGGTAGTGTTAGAGAGCCAAGCTGTAGGACTGAATGGCTATAAAGAACTGAATTCAAAGGCTTTTAATCCAATACCTTTCACAAAAGCTAAAATTACAGCTATATAACAGATGGCAGTAGATGCACACTGCAAAAAATGTTCATTGGATTTCCATTTCCTGCTGCAAATTGCAAATAAATTTTAATGTTACATTTTGTGGTCTGAATCACTCAACTCATATACAGGAAGAGGTTAGGCCTAACAAAACCTGCTGAACAGATATTGCTCTTTGAGCAATACAATGAAAAATGGCTATTCAGCACAAAGAAAGTTATCTGGAATTTTTGACCACTCATTCAAGAAACATACAATTCAATTTCTGTATTTTTTTTTAAATGGTGGAAAAACAAATACTGAAAACAAAGAGAAAGGTGACTTTCCTTTGTCTATGAGGCATGATTAATTGTTTTTGTAGTGTACATTTAAAATTTAAAATAACAAGAGAATTTTAAATCTGCTTTTAATTAAGATGTGCACATTAGTTGAAAAATGTAATTTGCATAGAAATAACTATGGCAAACTGAAATCTTAATTTTAAAGCATTTTAATCATTTTCCTGGATATACTGGTAATTACTTCATATGTGTCAACTAGAAATGCTTTCTTGGAGCAACTGAATATATTCATACCAATTGAAGTCTTTCCTGGTGCAGAAAGATGAGATGCACGTGGCATCTCAGAGTGGGCAAATCACATTTTTCATCACTGCCTAGTAATTAACAGATATTCATTACTCTGCATTTGTTTGAGCCCTAACAAAATAAGTTTGCAATTACTTGTAGCTCTCGGCAAGGTAAATATTTTATATTATGTTGGTGAATTGATTTTGGTGATATAAGGAGTTTGCTGATCATGTCTGTCTTTAGCTTTTAATAAGATTGTAAGTATTAACAACAAAGACAAGGTCACATCTACTCCCTCGGCTGTTGTAGCTTCACACTACGGGCAGATAGCATGAGAGATAGAGCCTATGAAACACCTCGCTAATGAACCCTCTGGAGACTGGAGTTCTGCTCAGGTTAAAAAGCAAGAAAATGTTTTTAGCAAATTTCATTGTGGAAAAATAGTTTAAGAAGACCTATAACTGAAATGCCTTTGGGAGATGATAGGAATAGGGTTTTTTTTAATACAAAATCTTAAAATTTTCAACTGAAACTTTCATACATTTGCAATCTGAATATATGAAACAAATTAAGTTTTTTAGGAGCCTTGCTTTATATATGTTTCTCTTGAAATCGTCTTAGACTCACAAGAGTGATAATCTTAAACTATATCAAAATTATACGCAACTGAGTGGGTGTGTACTTACTTTTAATAGCTTCTACAGATGGCATCTTCCTGACTTATATTGGCATTTTTGGGTCATGGTGGAGTAATTGTCTAGCATAGTCCATTGCAGTTAGTTAAGATAGTTATCTTAAAATAGAATTTAAAGAGTAGAACTCAGCATAAGATGGGCTAGATCAGTGCTTTATACTAACAAAGACAATATGACATATTCTGGAGTGTTGTGAGAGAAGGAAATTTCAGAAGACATTTGGGCAGGACTTTAGACAAATGAGTTTATATAATTAAAAATACTCATACCACATTAATCTTTTAAACTCTGCCACACTACGTTACATGCATACCAGACAGTAGATTTCAACTCCTTGTTGTTCACTTGATCCTACAAGCTGCTAAGCATCTCCTGTGGCTTCTTTAGAAACTTTTATAGCCAAGTAGTTCTTGCCATGTGAATATTTTTGAGAGTTTGGTAATTCTTCTCCCTCAGAATTAGGATGAGACAGAGAGCTTCCAAAGTTTTCAGGTGAAAAACCAGACCAGAGTTCCAAATCTTACAATAGCCAGGTGGGTAAGGTATTCACCTGGGATATGGCTAGTCTAGGGTTTGCATAGGGACTTGAACCTCACTTGTCCATCACCACGAGTGCCCTAACCACTGAGATAGAGTCATTCTCTCTTACTGTCTCTAGCCCAATTTATATTAATTATTTATACAAAGTGGAACAGCTCCAGCAGGAGAGCTTGAGAAAGACCCCAAATCCCTGGAATAGTCAATAGCCAAATCAAGAGGAAAAAGGGACTTGAAGCCGGTTTCTCACATCCCAGATGAGTACCCCACCATCTGTCTATTTTGGAATTTGGAAGCATCGCTGTTGGGGGGGGGGTTTATCAGAAATTCCAGCCTGTTTGGAGAAACCTTTCTCAATGAAAACTTCATTGAATCAGGTACATCTATGAAAATAATTTCTGTAGTGACAAATTGTCATTTTCCAATGAAAAACCAATTTGTTGAAAAATTTTCCAACCAGCTCTATAGTCAAAAACCTCCCACAATATACTGAGTACAGTTGTGAGATTACCACAAGGAATTAGAAGGGAGATTGTACAGGTATAAAAGTGGGGAACATCCTCAAAATACAGAGTAGCTGTACTCACAGACATCCTAGGACAGTGCCATTAAGGGTGTGGCCAAAAGATTGACCAATATATGTTATAGGATTGATGGCACTGATCGGACTGAAATTTAGAGGGAAGTGCAGAAGACACAGCATCGTTACTTTCCCTGGAGGGAATTACGTTAGAATACAAAGCTGTGAGACTCTCTTTTGCTGGAGCAGTAAAATTCTTGGAGAATCATGTTTGCATCTAAAAATATAAATCCCAGCCAAGAGCAAAGACCCTGTTGGCATTTGCGGGACATCTTCTGACCGAATTACTTGGCTTGCATGTAAAAGCTGATTCAATGTGATCGGAGAAAAGTTACTTGAGTTACTCTGAGAGGGTACGTCTACACTACAGCGCTAGTTCGAACTAACTTAGTTCGAATTAGTTAATTCGAACTAAGCTAATTCAAACTAAAGCGTCTAGAACTAAAAACTAGTTCGAATTAGCGTTTTGCTAATTCGAACTAGCAAGTCCACATTGAGTGGACTCTGAACAGGGCTTAAGGATGGCCGGAAGCAGTGCCGGCAGGGCATAAAAGGAGGACTTAGAGCGTGGAGATGCTGTCTCAGGCTAGCCGAGGGCTGCGCTTAAAGGGTCCCGACCCCCACCCCGGACACACAGTTCTAAGGGGTGCCCCGCTTGCAAAGAAGTTCTGGCTTGGAGTGCCCGGAGTACCCACACTGGGCACATCACACCACTCAGACATCAGCCCGGCTGCACTTGCCGCAGGCTGCCATCTGGGGAGAGGGGGCAATCGGGGGGCTGCAGGAGAGCTTCCACCCCCAGAAGCCTGCAGAGCCAGCCCTGTCGTCCCCATCGGGGGCTCGTACCCCATTCCTCCCTCACCTCCTTCCACTTACCCTTCCCTAGCCCCCCTTCTTATTGATGTACAAAATAAAGATAACGTTTCTTCCAACATTGACTCTGTCTTTATTGAAAAAAACTGGGGTAGACTGGGAAAAGGAGGTGGAAGAGGGGAAGAGAAAGGCTGGGAGAAGGGAGGGCAACTAACATGATCAGGGGTTGGGAACAGGTCCCAGATGAAGAAAGGCTACAGAGACTGGGACTGTTCAGCTTAGAAAAGAGGAGACGGAGGGGGGACAGGATAGAGGTCTCTAAAAGCAGGGGTTGGGTGGAGAGGGTGCATTCAGAAAAGTTCTTCCTGAGTTCCCATAAAGAAGGACTAGAGGACACCAAAGGAAAGGACTGGGTAGCAGGCTTGAAACTAGTAAGAGAAAGTTGTTGTTCTTGACAAAGCAAATAGTTAACCTGCGGAACTCCTTGCTGCAGGAGGCTGTGAAGGCTACAACTAGAACAGAGTTGAAAGGGAAGTGAGATCAAGTCATGGAGGTTAGGTCCATGGAGTGGTATTAGCCAGGGGGTAGGAGTGGTGTCCCTGCCCAAAGTTTGTGGAAGGCTGGAGAGGGATGGCACGAGACAAATGGCTTGGTCACTGTCTTCGGTCCATCCCCTCCAGGGTCCCTAGGGTTGGCCGCTGTCGGCAGACAGGCTACTGGGCTAGATGGACCTTTGGTCTGACCCAGGACGGCCATTGTAAGCTCAGGGCTCAGGGTCGGGGGTCTCAGTGGACCCCCTTGATTTTCATGCACACCTGCTCCTGGGTGGCCAGGCTGGCAGCTCTCCTGCCCTAGCCGGCCACTTTCCTGTGCCTAGTGCGGAGATCGTGGACGAGGTCCACGATGTCCGCACTAGCCCAGGAAGGTGCCCGCCTCTTGCGGTCCAGGGCAAGCTCCCGGGAGCCGCCAGCCTGGTCCTGGCAAGAGGGGGTGGGCTGGGGGGCATCGGGTGGGTGGCTCTGTGCCGTGCCAGGTGCAGGGTCTGCTAGCTGGGTGCTGGCAGGCTTGCACCTGGCACGGGCACCGTAGCCAGCCCGTGCCCCTTTAAGGGGTCCAGGGCCGGGAGGGGGGCATAGAGTTTCCCTGGTGTTGGCCAGAGTGGCCACCAGGGAAACCTGGGGAGGGCTAGCCTCCCACTAGTTCGAACTAAAGGGCTACACAGCCCTTAGTTTGAACTAGCTAGTTCGAACTAGGCGTTAGTCCTCGTAAAATGTGGTTTACCTAGTTCGAACTAAGCGCTCCGCTAGTTCGATTCAAATTCGAACTAGCGGAGCGCTAGTGTAGCGCCTAGGAAAGTTAGTTCGAACTAACGTCCGTTAGTTCGAACTAACTTTGTAGTGTAGACATACCCAGAGTGAACTTTGACAGCAGAAATGAAATCAAGATTTGCCAGGCAGGGCAGTAAGAGATATTTAGGGTTATATGTTACAAATTTACATAGGTGTGGAAATCTGGATGAATATGCCCCTCTGTGGTCACAGAGAATAAGAATAGACAGGCTTTTCATTGGAAGAGAGTTTGGACAAAGCCTGTGCTTGTCAAAGGATGGACACATGCATATAGACAGAGAAAGTAGATTATGCTTCTGGAGCAATCTCCCATTACCTGTTTTCCTAATCATACTGAATTAATTTAGGGCCCCTGAAGTGACTGCAAGCTTGGGTTGCTTTTGGCAGGAATATGCGGCTCAGCTGGATAGGCCTCCAATTAGCTAACCATTGGCTGCAGCCATCCCAGTCAAAAGATGAAGCATCTGAGGTCAGGAGTGACACTGCACTTGATGTTAATAGACTGAGGCATGCAGAAAGAGAGCCTGAGTGATTATTTTGGAGAAGAAGAGGAGGCTGCCAGGAGCTGCAGGTAGAGTCAGTTTGTAATGCAGGATTTTGGATAAAGGAATGGGTGGCCCAGAGGATTAGGGACTGAGGCAAGGGCTGCAATATTCAGTGTTCTTCAGCTCTTCCTTGCTGTATTTGGGCATCTGGTTACAGCATTGCCACCAGCAGATAATAATAGTATTAACTATATCACTTTTTTCAGCAGTAGATCTGAAAACACTTCACAGAGGTGGTTGGTATGATTGTCATTTTACAGATGGGGAAACTAAGGCGCAAAGCAGTTAAGTGATTTGCTTATTGTCATCCATCAGGCAGAGGATAGATAGAAATACTCTTGGACTCCTGAGTCCTAGTCCAGTGCTTTAGCCATTAGGTCACATGCCTCTGTGATTGCCTGACAGTCTGATATGCTTCACATTCTCCTGCAGCTTGGTATGACGTGTACTGAATGACTTTCATACAAAGATTCCATTAGCATATATTAAAGTTCCATGCATGCCTGACAGTACCACCATGTGCATGTTTAATTCTCTCTCACTTAAGTTGTTTGAACCTTAGAATTAAACATTAAAACATGAATGTTTACTGCCTGAGATAAAGGAGTAACTCCATTAGCTGATAGCAGTAGTAGACTTTTATCCTCATATGTGAACTATCCCACAAAGAGGGCCAAAGCCTATCTTATGTCAGCTTCACATATGACTGATTTTTTGAAAGTTTAGCCATTATTTTCCCTAATTGCAATCCATCAACATAGACAAAATGCAAGAAACCAAGATATGGGAATCCAAAATTTTATAGGTATAGCTGTTTTGCCTCTAGCCAAGCTCAGAATAGTAGGAGTGTATGTTTCTATAGAATTTGAGTCAATCATTGATCAATGTGTTCTGTTTCCTGAAAGTTCAGTCCAAATATGGTGGTGGTAAATGTTAAAGGCCAGATTGGATCTATTGGCTTGTCTAGACTCGGGAGTTATTTCAAAATAACTTATTTTGAAATAATAACTCCTGAAATAATTATTTCAGAATAAGCTTATACCTCTTCGCAAGCAGGTCTTATTATTTTGAATAACAAACCCTTTATTTCAAAGTAACAGGGTTGGTAGTGTGGACGCTCACCTTGTTATTTCAAAATAAGGGGTGCTATTTTGAAATAACTCCCCAGTGTAGACATGCCCTGTTAGTGAAGGTTGGGAAGGAAGCACACATCAAACCTTCCTTCTAATGAACCTGTATAGAGAGCATCCAGAATATCAGTGCTTGTTTTATGACTATTCAAATTAATTGTCCATTATTGCAGCCTGAGATGCTCCACAAAATAGGGTATGGCCTACCATTCTACATCTCCTTGCTCATGAAGACTACTGCTGTGGGAGTGCCTCTTTTTAAAAGGGTGTAGCATTTTCTTCTTTTGAGCATGCTGCCCTAAGGCTGCAGGAGACATTCTGCAAGCCACTGTCCCTTCAGGCAGGATACATCTGGCCATGCAATGTGCCTCCTCACCCACCCCCTGCAATGGTTGGTCCTGAAATCCTATAGGGATAATTGGCATCAAACAAGACTTTGGAGCACATGTTCTGCAGTAGGGGGGCACACTTCACTTCTATGCCTGATCCGGCACACTCAAGAAAGCAAGGCAAAAAAGGGCTGGGAGTGGGAAAAGTATGCATGTGTCAGAGGAGGATTGGAAGTGGACAAATGGGAAGACACTTCCACATTGACATTACTTCTGCTACAAGACAAGAATAGGTGGTGTGGAGCTGCCCTCCAATAGACGTCAAGTCAATCTGGATTCAACTGCACTCTGCCATGCTCATCACTTTTCACCTTGCACTTACATGCACTCTGCATCTGTGCTGTGCCAGATCAGCCCCTGTGAAACTGTGTAAATGATGTTTGACCTGACAGGAAGATTAACTTTCTGATTCTGAACAGTTTCAAGGAAATGAAGAACCAAAAGTCTCTGATATGTGTGCCTCATAAGTCATTCTTGTCTCCTCCACAAACAGAAGATTACACAAAAGCTTCTCCAAATTTCCTGCCAAATACCATATATTGCATTTTATACACTGAGTTTACCATTTTTCTATTTATTCTGAGTCAGGGAAGAGGAAAAAAATGTACATAAATAAGATTACTGTCACTAACAAAACCAAAGGAAACATGTAGGGGAAGTTGAAAATAAACAAACCTTGCAATTCTCTTTTGAGTTCTGTGACAACTAGATTATAATTAATGCCACGATATTACAAAGTGTTTCCACTTTGGTTTGGCTGACACTGGCCCCAGAATGAACTGATGGTAATTTATCTTAAATCTAATGAAAGCTGTGCATGGAACAAAAATAACTTAAACCCTACAGACTATCTCCATAGAGGTTTATTATGTTAAAATGGAATATTGACCTAAAGTGTTAATTGCAGTTCTTAAAGAGGTCTGTCTTAATTATTTAATTCTGGAGACATGCACGATATATAAAATGAGATAAAATGTGCACTTACTAGTAAGAAGTCTTCCTAATCAGCATGATACTTACTATTGGCCAGACAAATGCTTATGAAGTATGGCATTGCTGTCGGCAAAGCTATTTATCTCTATGACACTGTATGTCACTTTTGAACTTAGACTTGGCATCCATAAAATTACATTTTCATCAAACTGAAAGATCAAGCTTTCAGTGCTGATTCACTAGGGTCAACAATTTGCAAATGACTGGATTTACCACTTGAACCATAAACCCTTTGTGAATAATTTTGTGCATTGATGTTTGATAGCCTAGGGCTCAGATCATAATTTCAGAATAAAAGAGAAGAGGTGTCAAAGCAAAATGAATTTCCTTTCTGCATACAGGATGACTTACTCCGAAGTGTTTTCTGGTATGGTACCTGTTAATTCTCTGTATAAACTGCTGAGTTCCCCAACACAGTAAACATTCTAGCATGAATGTTGCTACTTCCTGTAAGTCTTCTACTGTCTTTGCAGTAATTCAAAAGGTCAAGCTGCCTCAGTTGTCCAAAGCATTTTAATTGATACCAGAGATATTTTTTCAGTGGGAAAGCTTTAGGCTTGATTCCCAGGTAGCATTTACAGACCCAGATGAGATCTGAATTTAAGATGAGCATTCAGAATAGAAAAGCTGCTGTTTGGTACAATTGACTGGGATGATTAGTGTGTTATCTGCCTCAGTCCCTGCAGCTTAAAGATGGATGAGATGTAACACACAGTTGGATATTTGATCTTGAAAATAGTGATAGCCTATCAGACTCTGCATGTCTTGGATACATATCAGAAATGTTGATTAGAAGTAAATATAAAACTTTTTATTCACAGGTACAGCATAAAATACTTACATTTTAACTATGCGTTAGAAACTCATCTTTTGCTCTTACTCAACTCGTGTAATACGAATGAAGTATACGGGTATAGTACAGTTTAAATATCCATATTTATGAATGATATGCAACAAGGAAGATTGAGCTATGTGTACACATTGATGCTCAGGTGACGTTCTAAATGTAGAACACAGAGAGCAACACTAAAAAGACGGTCTCTATTGTGAGCAAGTACAGCTCCATATTTTTGTGCCTTGAAGGATTTAAGTGTTTCCCCTGCAATGCTCAGGGCATGAGTCTGCTTCCCAGTGTCTCCTAACAATTATCTTTCCCCCTGTGCTGTATCTATAGTAGAAGGAGATAAATGAAGCAGCAGTGTGTAACTGAGCATGGGTGCAGCGTGCAGGGTGGGTGCAGCGAAGAGCAGTGGTCAAGCAATTCATAAGTGTTTTTAGGGTGCATTGGGAGGCTCTCTGTTGACTTCAGTGAACTTGTGGATCAGATAGAATTTAACAGGAAAAAGCAACCTTTGCATAGAGTTTCTGAATCATCCTGCATAAAAATAAAATTCAAACAAAAGCCTTTTATGCTATGCAGTGGGTCGGAGTGGCTGCCCCACTGACCACGAGGGGGAGCTGGCTCTCCCTGAACCTTGGTAGGCAGCAGCTGAGCCTGATGAGACACTGGACCTGAAGCCAGGGGGAGGGGCCAGAATTATAAAAGCCCTCCCCGGTGGCTGAAGGAGACAGAAGCTTCCCCTCTGCGTGAGTGGAAAGAGCTGGACCCCAGAGAAGCAGAGGACTGGCCTGGGCTGCCAGTCCCACAGCTCCCAGAAGACCTGGATGGACTATTTACCTGGCCAGAGCTGCCAAAGCGATGAGGCCCCAAGGACTGGCCTGGAACCCAGGTACAGCCCCGGGGGAGTTTGGAAGAAGCCCAGGAAAAGCCAACCACCTGTTGGCTGAGCCAAAGTCGGGTCAGCCCATTGTGTTGCAGATCTCTGCTGACCCAGCAGCAGACTGCTTTGCTGCTACCAGGGACCTGAGTTGGGATGCAGTGGAGTGGGTGGGCATACGTCTTCCCTGCCACTCCACTCTCAGGTGGCAGTCTACCCCCTTGGCTGTGCCTGAGGAGCAGCCTATACTTACTGCTGCCATGCCTGGAACAAGGGCTTGGTTCTGAACTATTTGTTTTCCTGATGCCACACCCTGAACCAGGGCTCGGCCCAGAATTGTATATTTACTTGCCGTCCCGCCCAGAACTAAGCCCGGGCTCTGGACTCCTTGTTGCAGCCTGCCCGGTGAGAGGGCTGGCGTTTTAGACCACAACCACTGCTAATTCCCCAACAGACGACACCGCAAATAGTGGGTCAGAGTGGCCGCCCACTGACCACGAGGGGGAGCCGCCACTCCCTGAGCCTACTGGCCTACATGCTGTAACTGATGTGGTGTTTTGCTTTGTTGTGCCTCTTCATTTGTTTCTGCACAAAACTGCCACACAACCCAATACATTAATGTAGAGACCATAGTAGAGATATTTCTCTCACTTTAAGTGACAGGGTATGAACAAATGCATTTATGAATACCATTTTGGTAACATTAAGCTGTTCCACAACGTGAGGCACTGTGCACTGAGTGCTCCATCTGCAGTGCTGCCAGCTTTGCACCTGCCTTTTGCCATGTCTGTGCCTGTCTAGTCCCACTGAAGCCTACTCCTGTGCAGCCTATGGGTTACAGTAACATTTTATAGACACAGTCTAATCTTATATTGATCCAGATCCAGAGATCTTTACTCCGTTTTCAACGCAATCCTTGCTCAAACCATTCACTTCATCCATGCTGTTAAAAAAAATCTCAGAATTATTATAAATCACTATTCAAAGTTGTTTCTGTATACCCAGAGGAGAAATTAGTTAAACTCAATTGCCCATTATGAAGCTGCAGGATTGTAGATCTTCAGTTTTTTTATGCTCTTAGAAAGGGGTGCACATGTCTATGTAATAACTAATTATAGGAATGTTAGACAGGTCATCCCCTGAATAGAAAAAGATATATCAGTTTTTCCCCCCTGGCAATTTAATATAAAATTTCCAATTCTGTCAATAGTTTGTCATTGGCAGAGACTTTTTGTTCAGTTTCAGATAACGTTATACTTAATTAGGGTCTTCATTCAATAGAAATGTTCCTGGCGTTTTAATTCAGCCTGAAAGAGATCTCTATTTCTTGATATTTCCAAGAGGAGCACTTCAGATAGCAAGACAAGAATCCTCTATTTTCTGATCTCCTGTCTAGGCACTCTTATCTTCAGAGAAGCTAATTGCCATAGTTAACTACCCTCTTTTTCATTAGTATTGATGGGTGGTATTTTGATTGACCTCCTCCAAAGGCAGGTATGGCTCAATGAAAAGATAATACATGCTTCATGTGTCTTCACAATACTCAGGGCTTTATTTCTCATGGCCTATATACATTAAATTTCTACTTGGGCTTTTAAGCCTTTCATAAGCTGTAACTTTTTAACAGTTTGTTGTTTTTGCTATTAGTCAGTATAAACTTCCTACAGTGCCTTGCTATGTCAATTCCGTATCTTATTTTGAATCAGCTTATTTCGAAATAGAGCACTCTTCCTCCAACTTCCCTTACTTCCTCAAACAATGGGGGTTGCAGGAGTTGGAGTAAGAAGTCCTCCACCTTGACAGTATTTTTACACTACTTTGAAATAACTGCCTGCTGTGTAGCTGTGGACTAAGTTATTTCAGAATAGTGCTAGTTATTTCAAAATAGTGTTGTAGTGTAGACATACTCTTGGGCTAAGACTTTACATGCTGAATATCTGTCTCGGGCTAAATAGACTTTTGGAAAATTCTGAGATTGAGGCTTAGAAGACATACAGTATGTTAAATGCCTATGAAAAATAACCATGAGGGTGTTGTGACAGATGAGAACAAGACATTTGACCTTGATATGGTGAAACATGGGAAGCAAGCCCTCAATCTTTTTTGCAGTACCTTAAACACTCGTTCTGGTCTTAATACAGATATTCATGTAGTCTGACAATTTGGTTAGCATTTCAATTAATAAAACATTTCCATAAAAAATCATTTATGCTTCCAAGTTCTCATCTTTTATGTAGGTTTTAATTACTTATTAATCACTTAGAGCTTTGCTTGGACTATTCATTTCGTAAATTAATCTGGGCTTTTTACTCCCAGGAATTTTAAAATGTCTTTCCTTTTTCCATGCAGCTTTTTTTCAATTCCTTTTGTCTGGTTCAATATGGAGTAGTATAGGTGATGCTGAGTGTAGAAACACTATAATGCTGGTATTAAAATTAGCATCTCCCTGAGTTGACACCGGTACTTCTTGGAATATGCTGCTTTTCCTAATCAATGAGAACTACATATGCCTTTGAGTATCTTTCTAAATACATTAATGCTTCTTTCTACAATATATTGGGCTAAGATAAGCAATTTGAAAGATACTATACTTCACTGAATCTGCTTCTCAGATATAGTCACAGAATTCACTTAAAAAAACTAACAACAATATGTCATTAAAGTCAGAATTCCTTAAATTAAAGTCTCTTTAACAGAATCAGCACAAACACTTCAAATTGTCTGGAAATGATATATGATACAATGTCAGTACAGTATACAGACTGTACTTCAGCCTTCACGCATGCCAAACATATTGAAGCTGGTTCAGGAAATGAGGAATAGTAATTCAGTTTTAATACTTTAGTAAGCTGTCATCTCATTTAGTAAATATATATGAAGCATTATGCACCATTTTTTGTAAGCAGTCTAGGCTTAAAGTGTTTTTATTATAGCCATCAACATTCCATCCCTCTGAACAGCAAAAATTCAGGGCATGTGCTCTTTCTTTTATAAATATTAACGAATACAGTATAACTTTTCAAGAAATAATTGAATCCTATTTATTTGCTGTAAATCAGTTATAACCTCAGGGGGGTTATTTTATTAGTAAAATATATACTCAAGTTCCAGAATAATTTCCTCTCTTGTGCAACACATGAAGGAAAGCTTTCTTGCCTACAATCAATAAAAATGATGGGCACTAAAATATTGCCATATAATTGAACTATTGCAATTAATATTATTATTCTGGGGATTTTTTATAATCCACTTCCTGAATTCTCAGTCCCTTTGGGTTGCTTTGAGGTTATCCATGAAGATGGTCTGGTCTCTGTATCTCAGCTCAGTTACTTCCATAATGGTTGATTTTACAGAATCATCTGTCTTTGTTGCTCTATCAAAGGCTATTAGACTATTATGTTTTTTTTTTTGCTGCAAAAACACGTATAAGCACATCAGGATTTGTCTTTAGTGATGTTGTTGAGTCATTTTTCACTTACATAGGTATGTTAAATGTTTGACACTAAAGCATCCCACAAGCTAAAATTGGATAAATCATTTTTAGTAAGTGTAATCAATTATTTTTGCTCTCCTTTCTGTCCATAAATTATGTGCAGTACTCTGAAACTTTTGTTAATTTGATATTCAAAACTATATATCATATTTCTCTGAATAATTCTTGTCTCAACTGTGAACAGTTTATTGAAAATGTTGAAAATTAAAGCAGTTTTGATTGGCCTTAGTTGACATGGTGCATTTATGTTTCTGCCAATTAGATTAATATAATTTCTAGATTCAATTTTCTGTTTTGGATTATCACATTTTTAATTCAAATTTTATTTTCCATTATATTTTCTAGTAAAACAAAAAAATGCACTGAATAATTTATCCATTTACTTTTTTTGCATAAAACCTATGAGCACAATAGTTTCTTCATTTCATTCATTATTGAAAATAATTTCATTTTGGTGATTTTTAATGGGCCCTTATTTTCTGGGACAGATGTATAGAATTATAGAAATGGGTGGAAAGCACCTTGTCATGTCTGGTTGAACCTCCCGTCTGAGGCAGAACCAAGTAAATCTAGACCATTCTTGACAAGTGTTTGCCCTGTTATTAAAAACCTCAAGTGACAACGATTCCATAACCTCCCTTGGTATTTTTTCCAGTAGTTAGAATATTTTCCCTGATATTGAGCCTAAATATCCACTGATGTGGAGATTGAAATTTTGTCATGTCTACTTAGATTTAAATTAGGATGGCTTTATATTTGTAATCTTTTCAAGTAGTTGCATAATCTTAGGCCAGATCATGCCCAGTATAGGAAGCCCTGAAGAACCGTATTTGTAGGAGAATGAAACTCCATGAGATTCCACTCACAATTTCTGCAGATAAGTACGGGTTTTCCTATGAAAGGGTGATTTGTTCTGCCTGTATCTTGGGGAACTCATGAGAAGTTATGATATTCTGGCCCAAGGTCCTGTATCTGTGTATCACCTGCTGGCCCTCTAAAGTTCCTGTTGGATAGGTGCAACAGCACTGACAGCTCTTTAAAAGAGTATTTCACAGTAGAAGGAAGCTCCATTCAAAACGTAATACAGCTTCTCCGTCTGTGTTGTTGGTGGAAAGGCCATGTCATACCAGCTGTACAATTCCATGGATCATCCCTACACTGGATAGTCTTGGCTGAGCCAGTTTTACATCGTGTGTGTGTGTGTGTGTGTGTGTGTGTGTGTGTGTGTGTGTGTGTGTGTGTGTGTGTGTGTGAACTGGTGCAAAGAAACTACAATAATCCCAGTGTTTCACTTCAGTTCCAGAAGTTTTTAGAATGCTACATTTTTTTAAAATAATAAAAATAGTTCTACTCACTCTCATCCATTCGAGGGTTTTATTTGCCATCTCTTGGGATGTACACAGTACACATATTTTGGCCACTGTGTCTTCATCTATTTTATCTGACAAAGATTCAGCCCAGTATTTATCACCATGGATGACACACAAACCCCTGGAAAATGAGGTTTAAAGTATAATAGGAATGGTGACAGACTGAACTGTAGTTGCGCTAACAAGGCAGCTATAATACCAAATGTATTGGGAATCAAGATTACTTCCTACCATGCTGCTTTAAGCTTCTTCATCAGCTTTCCTAGTCATCCTTGCTCATGAGTTCCTATGTCTTTTCTTAGGGAATTCCTATCTCCCCTTTCTTCTCCCTTACCCCAAAGGACAGAGACTGCAAGCTTCCTCCCTGAAATGGGATGTTACCGATAATGTTCCCCAGGGGGACCTCTGAGAGGGGCCAGAGGCAGGAAGTTAGCTCTCAGTTGAGGAATTCCTAGACAGATCAAGATGAGACTGTGCTTTGCCATTTTAAAAGCTTTTACTGTACACAAACAATAGGAACTAATTTCACAGTAGCACACAATAACACAGTATGATATTGGGTCCATTACTCGTATCAACTTAATTCTTATCTGACAAGTGATTTTTTCCCCCTTCACCTTGTATATGTATGAAGAGTAGATGTGCAGACTTTGAGAGACCTTAATGCAGGACTATCAATCCTTCATGGAACTTTTGTCTGGTCCTCACTGCAGTAAATCTATGCAGTTTTGTCCGTGTCTGAGACATAGCTTTCCATAATCCCTCATTATGAAGGATATTCTCTGTCCATTGCTCTAAATTTATTTCTAATGCACCACAAAGCTGGTGTTATCTCACTTTCAGTATTGCAAATGCATGACATCAGAAATGATGAATCACAAAATAGAGGTCACATACAATATAAGTAGTAAAAGGATGAATCTCAGATCATTTTTAGCTTCCTATATTGATTTCTCTTACACATTTCTCTTTAGGTATCTTCTTCAAAACTGGGCCAGATTAGCCTGAGGACTGTGACAATGGGGCTTGGAGATCTACCCATAAACCACATTTCAAGAGACCTGACCCAAACTAGAGACAACCATCCTTAGGTGGTTTGTGAAAGGCAGTATCTGACTTAGGTCATCAAGATTACAAAAGACTGTAAAGCAGAGTGTAAGGGAAAAAAATTGTTTGGAAAGAATCATTGAGGAGTCACATTTAGGCCTATGAAAAGTAACGCAGCATCAGGGGTTTGTTAAATGGATTTTGAACAGTAGTACAGTTGCTGTCCAGACAAGAGAAGTTGACGAGCTGATAAGAGAGGTCAGAAGGGATTGTTTTCAGGAGATATGAGTTACTGGGTTTTTTTTTAAATCTAATTACACTCAAATTGCCTTCTCTAGATTCACACTTTTCATAAACAATATGCTTGTTAAGCAAACCATTGCTTTTGTTATAATTTCACTTTCTCTGTTTTCACTACATTGGGTTTTTGAAGATTACTCTTAGGTGTTTGAAATTACCCACACATCCCCCAAATAAAAGAGAATCTTGGGGGAAAAGGAGGGGGCTCATAGCATGGCTAACCCAAGCTCTTTTCCTTCTGCCCATCCCCCACAGCCAGAGGAGCACTGGACCACCTCACCCTACTAGGCAAAAGAATGAGGTCAGTTTGGCACTGGGCCAAGCCACTGCCAGCATCCCCCCACAAGCATTGGGTCAGTGCTGTCCCAGCTTGCCTCCCCACTGGTCCCAGCACCATTGGCAGGCTGAGCTCAGGGCTTCTGGCTAGAACTGAGTCCCATGAAAGGTTCAGGTAGAGAGGCCAGGTGGGGTCTTGGTGGGGTCATAGCCTGGGTCAGAAGAGGTTTTGCCCTGACCTATGATACCTGTTACCCATGAACTCAACGCCCTTTGTCTTTTGTTCAATTTCAGTACAGAAGAGGAAATGAAGCTAAGTTAAGTCATTTGCCATTTGGCTAATAAACTGGATAGAAGGGATGCACTCCACCCATATGCCTATGTGCTTTACCACCACAGACTAGGTTTTATGATGTGTAAAAATATTTTATTTCATGTATATAAAAGCCTGTTTTAAAAAATGAAAGGCTCTGACTAGACAGAGTATGCAAAGCCACCTCAACTCAAATAAGAGAGAACATAAACTCAGGAGATCTGAGTACAAACCTTGGGTTTGTCACTGCTTTACTAGGTCACTTCCCTCCCTGTGTCTTAGGTTATCCATCTGTTAAATGGTGATAATACTGATGCTGCTTTGTAAAGAGCTTTGAGGCCTATGAATAGAAAGCACTAAGGTCTGGCTACAGGTAGCAGTATTGTCTTAAGCAATACTATAAAACTGATATTAGTGCTTATTTTCCCAGAGGAATTGACAGGCATAGGTTTTCCAGACTAGCTCCCTGTGTGGATACCTTTAGTCTGGATTAAAAGTAATATTTATTCTGGAACAGAGAGTTAACATAGGAAGCTATTCAAGAATAGCTTATTCCTCATTATCCATGCCAGCCAATAAACATTTGTAGACAAGCTCTTAGTGAAAGAATAATCCAATCTTGATCTCTAATTAGTATGCCTTCTTCCCAAAGAGGTTGCCCCCAGAAAGTGAGGTAATTTTAAACTAAACCAACAGAGGATGCCTGACTCATTTAGCAGTGAGTTTCCCAGTGAAAAGATAAAGGTGCTGAATGTTCAGAGAGAGAGCCATATTCTTCTTTGTTTTTCCAGCATCCATATGCCTGATCACTAGAATATCCATGGAAGGTTTCCCACTAGTATATGGGATAGCATGTGGGTTGGAGGGAGCCAAAAAAGGAGCCTCTAAAGAACTATAATACTTTTTGGAAAAGTCTTTTTACAAAAAGTTGGTGGTTATAATACACCCACGTAATGTTATGAAGGTACTGCAGGATTTACTATGCATAAGCGGTGAATGAACTTCTTGAATGACATTTGCAAGAGGATTACTAGCAAATATTAATGCAAAATGAAGAACAGCTACAATAGCCTGGCAATATAATACTGGTCATCCAGCTGTAAATCAAACCATGTGCTATAAGGATTAGTTTTATGATACAGAGGTAGAGTATAACTAATCCATAATTTGACTATGGTTGAATCTCAGTATTCTGAGAAAGTAGCCACAGAATTTTATACCTTTAATAAAATGCATAAGCAACAAAAGTGTGAGGGAAGCTTTTGCTTCATTACCTCACCAGTTGTATTCTGACCTTGTGACTGCACATTCTGAAGGATTTCAACAGAGTGGGTTTTTTCACATCATTGAAATTAACATTTCTCTAAACTCCATGAGTTCATGCTATGTGAATGCCTAGTAGTTTGCAAATAGTTTTTCAGTGTCACATTTCTATAACAGTGTTATGAAACAAAACTAATTGCTGTCTGTTGTGGATGCAATTCTATTCACAGCAAGATAAATTGGATTTCTAAACTGTGATTTTCATTGTGTTACCTCTATGTATCATGAGCGTTATCCTGATGTGCACAGCAGTGGGCTTACTTATTTATACAGTGAGCTACAGCTTTATGCTGAATCTATCAACTTGCTGTGCTCTTCGGAAAATAAAAGGAACTTGAAATATAATTGCAAGCTGCCATCTATTGGAAGGGGTTAATGAGGACACAGACCTTCAGACAATAATTTCTACACACAACAGAAGAAGGAAAGTAAGTCTCCTGTTCAGATATCACTCCAGACAACCCAATCAGTTACTGGCTGCATATTTAAGCAATGGGAGACTTTGCCTGATCATCAGACTTCTTTCTGTTTTGTGTCCTAACTGGAAGAGCAGTATTTGTTTCATAATGTTAGCTCCTATCATTATAAAAAACAAATATCCAAGCTGGAAATTTATTTTATTGAAAACTACCTTGTAATTTGATAATAATACACTAAACTGAGAATGCAAGGTGAAATAGGAAAATAATAAAAGCAGCTACACTTGATGGTTAAGTCCTAATTAATGTAATTGAAGTGCTATTTTTATATTCTTCAAAAGACAACTGAAAAATATTTAAATTATGTTAATATTATCCAACTGCTGTTTTTAACTATGAAGAATCTACTTGGCTTTCTAAAAATAAGGATCAAATCTGTGAAATAAGATATTGCAAAAATATCTGAAATAAAACCATCAATGGATAGAATAGAATATTTAAAAGCAAGATTTCTTTCTAAAGGTTGGAAACAGTGAATCAGAAAAAAGTATACTACATGTAATGAGGGACATTGGACAACGTTTATACTTCAGATTATTACTTACAGTCAAACTATAATGGTCCTGACGGCTACAAGATTCCCTTTGAATTGAGAGCAAAATATTATGTCATGCTCGATACAGAAATGTTATCATGAGTGTCAGCATTGAAAAGGGCATGTTTGGGTATGTCTGTACTAGCCCCCTAGTTCTAACTAGGGAGGCTAATGAGGGCGACCGAAATTGCAAATGAAGCACGGGATTTAAATATCCCGTGCTTCATTAGCATGTTTCCGGGAGGTCACCATTTTGAAAATTGACTAGCCCAGAAGAATTGCCTGTGTCAACATGCGGCAGAGAAGGGTGATTACGAAGTAAACCTCTTACTCCATGAGGTTTAACTGGTAATTCGAAGTAAGGGGTTTATTTCAGAATCGCCCTTTTCCACCGCATGTAGACGTGGGCAGTTCTTCTGGGCTAGTCAATTTCCAAAATGGCGACCGCCCGGGAACATGCTAATGAAGCACGGGATATTTAAATCTCGCGCTTCATTTGCAATTTTGGTCACCCTCATTAGCCTCCCTAGTTCGAACTGGGGGGGCTACTGTAGACATACCCTTTGAGAAGTTGAGCAGCCCAAAGTATTAGCAATGAGGAGAATAAACTCTTTTTGCTTCTAGGTTGTCCTAGACAGTAGTGAGTGAAAGATATGTGGTGACCTCTAAGGTGAATTAACAATTTCATTCCATTTCAACTGTCCACATCACCATTTTAGATGGATGGCAAGCTGCTGGAACCTTTGCAAAAGGGGGTGAGGCACTAAGTCAGCATCCCCCTCCCCTCTCCTCAGCTCACCTACTGCTCTGGCAGTGAGCCAACTGCCTTCACTTTAGCACCACAGGAGCCACTGCTAGCAAAAATTGTAATTGTCTCCCCAGTAGAATCTATGACTCTACAGGGAGAAAAAAAATCTGTGGGGTATAAATTATGCACTTTTGTTTCTTTTGTTAAAGGGAGGGGGAGATGGCCCTCTGTCTGCCTCCCTCTCACCCCCAGTCATGACACCAGTAGTGTATTGGTGCTTGTCTGTTGCAGGAATTGTAGTATTTACATCTCTGCATGAATTAGGCAGTTAAACAAATTGACTTGAGGATGGGAATAAGGGTAATATATTCAAAGACACAACAATCTTGAAAATCATATCTGTCTGAAAACATTGTACTTACTGTTACTTGAAACACATGACTACATCTGCAAATTGTATACAAAATATAAATGTTTCTATTTCTGTTTACCGTTTTCTCTGGATAATCAGCAAGGAAGAAACAAACTCATTGAAAAGACCCTGGAAATAGAGAGCAGAAAAGCCCATGTTACTTTTAAGGGGTTTTTTTTTAATGGGACACTATCAGTACCACTATCAGTACCTCAGCTCTCCTAGGGGTGTAAAGAAGCCCTTGCTCTCTTGTAGTGGCCTCTCCTGAAGGTATCAGCATCAGGAGCAGAGTAATTTTCCATAGGGTGGCTATGTCCCTTTCCTCATGTTAGCAAATGGTGTGAAAGTGAGATGGAACCTTGGGTCCACCTCCCTCCCCATCCATTGAATCAATTACCATAGTTTGCTGGTGCATTGAGTCTTTTGACAGCTATTAGCCAAGATGGTCAAGGATGGAATCCCATGCTCCGGGTATTTTTAAACTTTTGAATGCCGGAAGCCGAGGCTGGATGACAGAGGATGCTTCACTCAAACAATTGCCCTGTTCTGTTCATTCCCTCTGAAGCATCTGGCATTGGTCAATGCTGGAAGACATGATATTGTACAGAGCTACTTAACACATGACCCATGGGCCGCATGCGACCCATTTGTTTGCCACCCATGGTGTGGTTTGGGTTTATGCGGGACTCAACATACAGCCTGCAAGTGGGGTCCTTTGAACATGGCCTCCACTGGGAACATGCTCCACAACGGCAAAGCATCTCCCAGGTGGGATGAGCACTAAAAGGCACAAGTGGATGGGCTGACTGTAACAGATGGGTACAGAGTGTCCGCATTTCTAGTCCCCAGGGAGGAGGTGCCGGGAGCACCAGGGCATTGTGTGAAAGAAGCTATTTGCATATATATTTGCATGTATATGCAACCACACTTAAGTTGTAGCCCTCGGCATGTGCTGTGAGTATCATTGTGGCCCCCGGGACTTCCAAAGTTGAGCAGTCCTGTGCTAGATGGACCATTAAAAATGGTCCAACCCAGTTTGGTCATTCTTATGTTCTTAAAATATGCTGCCCCGGGAATAGACCTGGTGCTAGGTAATTGTCCGCTTGGTAGCGGGGGAGGGGAAGGAGAGGAGGGGGAGAGAAAACCAGAACAAAGATTATGATGGTCAGTCACAAGCTGTCCTTTGCCTGCTACAGAATTAGTACAACAACATGCTGCTCTTGGTTTAGGATTCATGACAAAACCATAACAGAACCCTCTAAAAATAGTTTGTTTTTCTTCAGTTGGTCAGCATGAACTTGCTGAAGCTAAATATCCTTTTAATAGTAGTCTTTATGAGCCAGCTCTCCAGTACATGTAAATCAACCCAATACCAAATACTTTAATGAAGGATTTGGCCTATGGTATTTCCAAACTTAAACAACATTTTGTTTACATCTCAGTTATCGTGTTCCACCTCTGCTCTCCTTCTTGTGACAAAAATGTAGCTACATAACAGAGATGTGCAAAGAGCTGACTGTTTAGTTTGGTGGCTGAACTGGAAAAATTGGTGGTGGACGTGGCAGTATTGTGTCATGTAAAACAGCATATTGCTATTGAACATGGCTTTCCAATTCCTGATTATCCTAGTAGCCCTTCTTTGCACCTGTACTAATTTGAATTCATTTTTCTTGAACACAAGTGATCAGAATTATACACAGTACTCCAAATAACATATTATCAATGGCTTGTGCAGTGGCATTAATATTTCCCTACATCTACTGAAAATACCTTGTTTGACACATCCTAGTATTGAATTTTCCTTCTCCATGGCCATTTCACATTAATGACTCAGTGCTCCTATAAGTCATGTCTTTCTTCTCTATTGCTTCCATGCAGACAGACTCAGTTTTTAGCCAAAATTCTTGCTATTAGGCTCTTAGAGCTATTCTAGTTAATCCAATTAATTTGATTCCATGCAAAAGATCATCCAATTCTTCCTGTATAATATTCTAATCCTCCTCTGTATTGACTCTTTCCAGCTTTGCATTGCCAGCATACTTCATTGGCATATTCCTATTTTTCTGCCATCGTTACTAATGAAAATATTAAACAAGCCTGTTACAAGACTGATGCTTGAGGACCTAGCCAAAGTCTCCTTTCAGAAAAATTCATGTATCCCTATTAGTCACTTCCTTATCCACATTTCAATTTTGATATTAACCCCCATTTTCTCTAGTTTAATTATTAATTTTCCATGTTTTACCATATGAAGTGCTATATTGAAGACCAGACAGTTATCTCTACTACTATTTCTCTTAAATGCAAACATTTTTAACTTGTTTAAAAATAAGTTTTTTGAAGTAAAATTCTCAGTGTAAAAGCATTTCAGAACAAATAACCAAAGCAGTTCTTTTAAAAACGTACTGGTTTTTTTCAGTCTCATTTTTACCCTTAACAAATTTGATATGGATTCACGCTATATTTTGGTCAATCCAAATCTCTTTTTGAAACGTGTGTGTAAAATAATAAATCAGCACTTTCTTCATAGTAGCGGACACATTCACAACAGCTCTGACAGCTAAATTGGTTAGCTACTGACCGGTAGCAATCAGTGGTGGCCCGTCAATACAGGCTACCTAGTTCGTCGCCTAAGGCACCAAGAAAAACAGCCGTTGAGGGCTTTGGAGGTGGGGGCACCAATCGCACATTTCGGCTAGGGCGCCAGTTGCTGGCAGCTTGTCTAGGGCCACTCCTGGTAGCAATTATAGGTGGCTAGCTACCAGATGGTGAAGGTCACATATCTTCCTATGTTGGGCAGAGCTCTCATGACAGTGTGGAGCTCTGTTCTTATATTTGGGAAAATGTCCTTTGTTATCTAGAAATTCTTCCTCAGCTGCTAGTCACCCCAGAGCCACATCACCATCCTTTGCTACTAGTCAGTGCTAATTTCCCAAGATGAGAAATGCTATTAATCAAGTGAAACTGCTCCAGTAAAACATCTTACACAATTAGCTGTTCAACTTCTACCTCCTCCTCTTTCTCTGCTGACATTGAAACAGCAACACAGTGACTGGCCAAAGACAAAGCCACCTAGGTGCATGGTTTCAAATATCATGTACAACACCCTCTATTATATTAAGATGTGTATGGCTTGTGGTATGAATCTGTGTTCTATCCTTGCTGCTAACAGTTGTTTGAAAATTATACTGATTCAAAAAAGACAGATGAATGATGGAGATGCCAGAAGCAAAGTTGTGGGAATTTGCTACTTTGACTCCAAGTCCCAAAATTCTAGCAGCTTCCAGTAAGTCCTGCGACATGCTGTGAGAAAATCTCAATATATAGAAGCCAGCAGTAGCACAAAGCACTATGGGAAACAAGATCAAAATGCTGAGTACTTACTCTGAAAAATTCATGCTGTATGTCTGCGTTGATTCACAAAGAAATCCAGCCGTATGAACACAATTATTTTGGCATAGTTATTCTTTTACAGTTAGTGCACACAAGCCTAATTCACAAAAGAAAAAAAAAACCATGGAGAAAAACCTTTAGTCTACAAGATTAATCCAGAATGTCATCTAGATTTATCCACCCTGAAGCCTTGGAGGAGAAACATGTTTCCCTGAAATCCTTTGCTATCACTTAAACACACTTTCCAGTCTTCTGTGTCAGAAAATATAAAGTAAACTTCCGATAATCCGGCACTTTTAGGACCCAGGGGGTGCTGGATTATCAGCTATGCCGGACTATCAGAAGGGGGGGCTATGAAGGGTCTGGGGTGGGGTGCGGGGCATGCCACCCCAGACCCCACATAGCCCCCCCTTCCGATAGTCCGGCTCTGCCCCAGGTGTCCCTGATTCAGCCACTGCTGGTCAGTTTCAGCAGCGGCTGAATCAGGGACGCCTGCAGCAGAGCAGCTGGAGTGCTGCCGGGTTGGTCCGGTAGCGCCGACCCTTGGCGCGGCGAGACCAACTGGGCAGCACCCCAGATGCTCTTGGGGACATCTGGGGCAGAGCAGTTGGGGTGCTGCTGGGTTGGTCCCGCAGCACCGCTCCTCAGTGCTACTGGACCAACCCGGCAGCACCCCTGCTGCTCTGCCCCAGGTGTCCCCAAGTCAGACGCTGCTGATACTGATCAGTGGCTGACTCCAGGACACCCGAGGCAAAGCTGCTCTGCCCTGGGCTTCCTGGAGTCAGCCGCTGGTCAGTTTCAGTAGCAGCTGAATCAGGACGCCTGGGACAGAGCAGCTGGGACGCTGCGGGGACCAACCCGACAGCACCCCAGCTGCTCTGTCCCAGGTGTACCCAAGTCAGCTGCTGCTGAAACTGACCAGCGGCTGATTCCAGGAAGCCGGGGCAGAGCAGCTCTGCCTCGGGCTTCCTGGAGTCAGCCACTGGTCAGTTTCAGCAGTGGCTGAATCGGGGACAGCTGGGTGCTGCCGGGTTGGTCCCCGCAGCGCCCCAGCTGCCCTGCCCCCGGCTTCCCCGATCAGCCGCTGGTCAGTTTTAGCAGCGGCTGAATCGGAGAAGCCGGGGGCAGAGTAGCTCCAATGGTCTGGCTGTCCGGAGCATTTCCAGGTTCCTGATGGTGCCGGACCATCAGGAGTGCCGGACCATCAGATGCCGGACCAATGGAGTTTTACTGTATATTGTTTTTAGAGTTCAAAACTGCTGCCAGAGAAATTATAAATTCATATTACTTTTATCCTGTACCTGAAACAAAATTCAATCTGAGGTAGATTTACTGATCTAATCAAGGATTATCATTAGAATGACTGACTGGTTCTGCCTGATGAACAGAATGCCAGTCCTTAGGGTATTCCAATTAATCTCTTCATTAATCTCCCTCAGATTTCTGCATCCTTAAACAGTTTTGTTATGCATATGAATGTCCTCTTTCAAAGAACTATGAACATGTTTATAGATTCCAAGACCAGAAAGAACCATTGTGATCATGTAGTCTGACCTCCTGTATTACACAGACCATAGAACTTCCTCAAAATAATTCCGATAGTATATCCACTAGAAAAATATCCAATCTTTATGGAGAATCCACCATTTACATTGTTCCAATGGGTAAATATTCCCCTGTCAAAAATGTACATCTTATTTCCAGTCTGAACTTATCTAGCTTTAACTTCTAGCCATTGGATCATGTTATGCCTTTCCCTGCTAGACTGAAGAGCACATTTTTAAATATTTGTTCTCCATGTGGATACTTTTTTAACTCCTCAACCTTGTCTTTGATAAATTCCATAGATTGGGTCCCTTGAGTCTATCACTGTCAGACAGGTTTTCTAATCCTTTAATCATTCTTGTGGCTCTTCTTTGAACCTTTTCCAGTTCATCACCCTCCTTCTCAAATTGTCAACAGCAGAATTGGATGTAGTGCTAAATATAAAGGTAAAATAACCTCGCTCTACTTCTACTTGAGATTCTCCAGTTTATGCATACCAGGATCACATTAGCTCTTTTGGTCACCATGTCACATTGGTAGGTCATGGTCAGCTGATTATACCCTAAATCTCTTTTGGAGTCATTGAAGCAAAATGCAGGACAATGTAGCACTTTAAAGACTAACAAGATGGTTTATTAGATGATGAGCTTTCGTGGGCCAGACCCACTTCCTCAGATCAAATAGTGGAAGAAAGTAGTCACAACCATATATACCAAAGGATACAATTTAAAAAAATGAACAAATATGAAAAGGACAAATCACATTGCAGAACAGAAGGGGGATGCGGGGGGGTGGGAAGGGGGAGGAAGGAAGGTAAGTGTCTGTGAATTGCTGATATTAAAGGTAGGGAGAGTGGGATGTTTGTGAGTTAATGGTATTACAGGTGATAATTGGGGAAACTGTCTTGGTAATGGGTGAGAAAGTTCAAAGACTTGTTAAGTCCTTGTTGGTAAGTGTCGAATTTTAACATGAATGACAGTTCAGAGGATTCCCTTTCAAGTGCAGATGTAAAAGGTCTTTGTAGCAGAATGCAGGTGGCTAAGTCATTTAGAGAGTGTCCTTTCTGGTTAAAGTGGCAAGAAACTGTTTTCTCTTTGTGATCTTGTCTGATATCTGTTTTGTGGGCATTAATCCTTTGGCGAAGTGTCTGAGATGTTTGTCCAATGTATATAGCAGACGGACACTTTCGGCACATGATAGCGTAGATTATATTTCTGGATGCGCAGGAATATGTGTTCTTGATCTTATAACTCACTTGGTTAGGTCCAATAATGGTATCAGCAGAATGAATATGTGGACAAAGCTGGCAACGGGGTTTGTTGCAAGGGAAGGTACCAGGGTTGGTATTAGTGTGGTATGTCCTGTGGTGGTTGGTAAGAATCATCTTGAGGTTAGGTGGTTGTCTATAGGAGACTATGGGTCTGTCTCCCAGAGCCTCTTTGAGTATGGTATCCTGTTCCAATATAGGCTGTAGTTTATTGATAATGTGTTGGACAGGTTTAAGTTGGGGGTTGTAGGTGATGACAAGTGGTGTTCTAGTGTTGGTTTTCTTGGGTCTGTCTTGAAGTAGATGGTTTCTAGGTATTCGTCTGGCTCTTTCAATTTGCTTTTTTGTTTCTCTGGGTGGGTAGTTGAGATTTATAAATGCTTGGTAGAGATCCTGAAGCTTCTGGTCTCTGTCAGTGGGGTTAGAGCAGATGCGGTTGTATCGAAGGGCTTGGCTATAGACGATGGATCGTGTGGTGTGTTCTGGATGGAGTCATTGATTCCCACCATAGAATCCAATAACTTATGAATATAAACTACATTCTTTATTCCAAAATATTAAAATGTTATTTGCTTGTACTCATGTTACAAGGAATCCAGATTGCTTTTGAATCAGTGGCTTGTCCTTTCATTATTAACCACAGCCCCAATTTTATTGTCATCTTCACTTTGAGTTATTTTGTTTTCTTCTAAGTCATTATGCTATTTGACCCTTCTGTCAAAGCTAAGAACCAATCTTTGCCCCACTGGAAACAAACCTGCTTTGATTCCTCATTTACAGTTACATTTTGAATCCTATCAGTTAGCCATTGTAAAATCCATTTAATGTGTGCTATATTCATTTTATATAATCCTAGTTTTTTAATCAAAATGTCATGTGGAACCAAGTCAAACACCTTATAGAAGTCTAAGTATATTAAATCAATACTATTACTTTGTCAACCAAACTTTTAATTTGATCAAAAAAAGAGATCAAGATAGATTGGCAGGATCTGTTTTCCATAAACTTATGCTGATTTGCATTAATTTCCTGAGTCCCATATCAGTCACTCCATTATCTTGTCTGGAATCAAAGTCAGACTGGCAAGCCTATAAGTATCTCTGTCATCCTGTTTACACTTTTTAAAAACTACACAACATTAGTTTCTTTCAAGTCTTCTGGAACTTTTCTAGTGATCCAAGACTTATTGAAAATTAATATCCAGGATGTTCCTCAGCCAACTCTCCTAAAACTCTTTGATGCAAGTTATCTGGATCTGCTGATTTTAAAAATATCCACTTTTGGTACCTTCTGATTAGCATCCTCAAGAAATGATAGTGGAATGGAAAGAGTTCTATCATCACTATATGATGAGACTATATTACCTGGGATTTTTTTTCCAAACACTGAACAGCAATATTTATTGATTACTTCTACTTAGTACTTTAGAGTTGGCTGATAGCCTCACATTGTGTTGTTCTTTAAAAATGTTTAAATCTCATTGCCGAGCCAGTTGTATTAATGAATTAAGATTTGTGCTAAAATACGAGTCACATCAAAGGCTAAATCTGGTTCAAAAAATTCAGGAAGTATGCACAACTTACATTTGTGAGTAAGGCAAGCAGGGCATGGATCTATTGTGTATTTGTTGAGTGATTTTGAAAGGTGTTGCACAAAGAAGTTAGTCTCCCTGGATTTCTGATTTGTCTTTAGAATAAGACCAGGACAGCCTGATCAGAGCCCACCTTGGTAAGCCACTGCTGGGCTACAAAATGCTTTGTTTATTTAAGCGTCCATAGTCACGGAACCTGGCAGATCCCATTGGCTGCAGTTCACTGTTTCCAGCCAATCCCTTGTTTCCCGGAGCATCCTTTGACGAACCACAGCCAATGAAAGCTGTGAGGCTCTGTGCCTATGTATGTTTAGATAAACAAAGTGTCTTGTAGCCCACCAGTGCTTACCTGGGCGGGCCCACCATCCATCTTTGAAAATTCCTGCTCTAAGGTCAACATGCTTTGGCTGTTACAGGCTAAGAGCAGCGGGAGAAAGAAAATTACAACGTTGAGGGTGCCTCATTGACAAATGCCCACTGGAAACCTCACTTTTAAACCTTAGCTTTTAAACTTCAGCCATATGGCTGTATCACACCAACAGAAAGGTGGTCTCTTAAGAAGATATGTTCTAGACCATTTAAGGATTATTAAAGCATATCCAAGACATTAGATTCTATCCAGAAGCCAACAAGTAACCAATTGACCAATGCTGTGTTCCCAATTAAAGGAATAGTAATAGAGATGTGGCCGTGTTAGTCTAGTCTTGCTGAAACAAAAGACAGGACTATGTAGCACTTTAAAGACTAACAAGATGGTTTATCAGGTGATGAGCTTTCGTGGGCCAGATCCACTTCCTCAGATCAAATTGTGGAAGAAAATTGACATGACCATGTATACCAAAGGGATACAATCAAAAAATGTGAACACATATAAAACAGACAAATCAGATTTTAGAGCAGAGGGGGAGGGAGGTCAGTGTCTATGAGATAATGATATTAGGGGTGATAATTGGGGAAGCTATCTTTGTAATGTGTAAGGTAGTTAGCATCTTTGTTAAGGCCCATTCGTAAACTAGAATTTGAATGGGCCTTAACAAAGATGCTAACTACCTTACACATTACAAAGATAGCTTCCCCAGTTATCACCCCTAATATCATTATCTCATAGACACTAACCTCTCCCCCCATGCCTCCCCTGTACTCTAAAATCTGATTTGTCAATTTTATGTGTTCACATTTTTTTGATTGTATTGGTCATGCCAATTTTCTTCCACAATTTGATCTGAGGAAGTGTGTCTGGCCCACAAAAGCTCATCACCTAATAAACCATCTTGTTAGTCTTTGAAGTGCTGCATAGTCCTGTCTTTTGTTTCCCAATTGCAGATACTTCTTATCAAATACACAATCCTAGGCTACAACAGCTTCAGTTAAATTTAATTGCAGTAATCTAGTCTCAAGATCACAAAGACATGGATGAAAGTAGCAAGTTCCACATCTAAAATCACTGGGAAAAATTTCCTGGCCACCTGTAACTGAGAAATTGGTCACTGCTGCTATAAGCGATGGTGTGATAAACAGAAATAAACATGTGATCCACCGAATCCCTGCTGTAGATATAATCCCCTAGACTATAGCTCACCCAGATTAAATGCTGCCTTCCTTTTATACATATGTAACATCCATGAATTTTAATGGGAATGGCAGGAAACTGACAAAAATCATCCTAGGAGTTTGTGGAAGAAATTGTTACTCGCCCTGTGCAGTAACATCTGTTCTTCGAGATATGTGTCCCTGTGGGTGCTCCACTACAGGTGTCGGGCTCGTCCCAGTGCCACAATGCAGAGAGTTTTAGCCAGCAGTAGCCCCCGATGGACTGCGCATGCACAGAAGCCGTCTCTCGCCGTTCGCACCCTTTCTGCGCGTTACAGTCTAACACCAGTTCCTCCTAGCCAGAATGTCTGAAAAATACAAAGGTGAGAGTTCCGAAGCAGGGAGGAAGGCGGGTAGTGGAGCACCCAAGGGGACACACATCTCGAAGAACAGATGTTACTGCACAGGGTGAGTAACAATTTCTTCTTCTTCGAGTAGTGTCCCTGTGGGTGCTCCACTACAGATGAGTGTGAAGCAGTAGCCCCAAAACAGTACTGTGCTTTGGAATTAAGCGTGCAGAGAGGATAGGACTGCCTGAGACACAGCTGCATCTGCCGAAACAATATGTTCCAGCGCGTAGTGTCTGGCGAACATCGATGCGGATGACCAGGTTGCCGCATGGCAAATGTCCTGGATGGAAACATCTTTTAAGAAAGCAGTGGAGGTGGCCATGGCTGTGGTAGAGTGCGCTCTAGGCTTAGAAGGCAACTGCTTGTTTCGGAGTGTATAACAGCGAGTGATGCAATTTACAGTATGCAATGAAATATGCTGAGATGAGAGTTGTTGACCTTTGGAACGAGTTGTGACGGACAAAAATAGGTGTCTTGACTTGCGGAATTGATGCATCCTGTCTATATAGAAAGCCAAAGCTCCCCTAGCGTCCAAAGTATGCAGGCATGCATGCTCCGGGGTGGAATGCGACTTAGGGTAAAACGTATCGAGAATTATTGGCTCATTGACATGAAACGACGAATTGACCTTTGGAAGAAATGATGGGTGACATCGTAGTGTTATCCTTTGGTGAGTGAACAGCATGTACGGAGGGTCAGCTGACAAGGCTGCCAGCTCGCTGACTCTTCAAGCAAAGGTGATGGCTAAAAGGAATGCAACTTTCATAGTCAGAGTCTTTACGTCACAGGTTGCCAAGGGATCGAATGGTGAATGGGTAGTGTATCAAGGACCAGTGTTAGGTCCCATGGCTCCGGAATAGCCTTGTGCAGTGGATAGAGATTGATCGTGCCTTTCATAAATCTCTTAGGTGGGCGAACACTGAAACACCGTCTATATGTGGGTGAAAAGCTGAGATTGCAGCCAGGTATACTTTTAGTGAAGTGACTGCCAACTTCTGCGAATGTAGATGGAGGTTGTAGTCCAATATGTATTTGATAGATACACACAAGGGGTCCATGCCGCGTGGGTGGCACCAGGTTTGGAAGCAGCACCATATATAATTATAAGACCTTTGAGACGTTTGACTTCTGCTTTGTATCAGGATGTCCCAGACCGCTTGTGAGCAGTCTAACTCTGAGCCCTGCAGCCACTAAGGAGCCATGCTGTGAGGTGGAGACGGTCGATGCTCGGATGGAGTAGAGTGCTGTATAGCTGGGAATGTAAGTTGTGTACCTGTGGAAGTCGTTTGGGTTGAGACAACGACAACCTCATGAGTTGTGGTAAACAGGTCTGGCGAGGCCAAAACGGTGCTGTGAGTATTACCATTGTGGCATCCATCAATATCTTCCATATTACCTTCTGTATGAGGGGAAAAGGTGGGAAGGTGTATAGTAGTCGATACGTTCCCCAATCGAGAAGAAAGGCATCACCTTTCAAACCGAATCCCATTCCGGTCCTTGATCATTTCTTGTTGCATCTGATGGCAAACAGGTCTAAGTCTGGGTATCCCCAAGACTGAAAGACGTTGCGCACTACATTGTCGAAGAGCTCCCATTCGTGCTGCTGATGGAAGGTCCTGCTCAGAGCATCCACAATAGTATTGCTCTTGCCAGGGAGGTAAGCAGCCGTTAAGTGTAATGCCATTCCAAATTGCCCAATTCCATAGTCATATGGCCTCCGCACACAGGGACCTGGATCTGGCACCGCCCTGTCGATTTATGTAGTAGACCGTGCACATGTTGTCTGTTAGGATCTGCACAGTCATCCCACAAAGGTGTTGGGTGAAATGGCGACAGGCATTGTAAATCGCTCGGAGCTCGAGAAAGTTTATATGAAGCAGGGATTCGTGTGGTGACTACTGACCCTGTACTTGATGGTGTTGCATATGCACTCCCCAGCCAATAAGGGAAGCATCTGTAGTAACTTGGAAGGATGGGGCCCGAGAATGGAAGGGGTCGCCCGCTAAAGTGTTGTTTGGATTGAGCCACCATGCGAAGGAGTCTCTCACCCGGATGGGGATAGGAATAAGACTGCATGTATCACCAGTGACTGGATTGTAGACTTGAAGAAGCCAATGTTGTAGGCATCTCATGCAAAGGCAGGCATGTGGAATGACGTAGGTTGCCGCTGCCATGTGACCTAGCAGCTGGAGACTGCAGGAGCAGTGAGTAGGACCTGTTGACCAGTAGGTGGTGGTGGTGGAATCCAGCTTCGCCCCTATAAAATCGATCATCTGGGAAGACACAAGGGAGGATTTTGGCAGGTTGATAATAAGGCTGAGGGCTTTGAACGTGTTCCTGACCATAGCTACCACCCTCTGTGCCTCGACTGCTGAGTAAGCTTTTATGAGGCAGTCGTCGAGGTACGGAAAAATAATGATCCCCGAACGTCTGAGGTGAGCGGCTACGACTGCAAGGGTTTTTGAAAACACCCTTAGGGCTGCTGAAAGTCTGAAAGGTAGCACGGTGTACTGGTAATGGTCGTTGCCGAGTATGACTCGGAGAAATCTCCTGTGTGTCGGGTGGATGGTAATGTGAAAGTAAGCATCCTGAAGATCAAGAGACACAAACCAATCCCCTTTGGTAAGAGTCAGAATGATAGAGGCTAGGGTAACCATCTTGAATCTTTGTTTTTTCAGGTAACGGTTGAGCTCCCGAAGATCGAGGATCGGTCCCCACCCTCTGGACTTCTTCTGCGTGACGAAGTACCGAGAATAGAAGCCTTTGCCTCTGAACTGATGTGGGACCGCTTCTACTGCTCCAATGGTAAGTAGTCGCATGACCTCCTGACGCAACAGGAGATCATGATAGGGGTCCCTGAAAAGGGACGGGGAAGGAGGGTTTGAAGGAGGAATAGTGGTGAAGGGAATAGAAAGTTCGGATGTTATGATCTCTCTGACCCATCGATCTGTGGTGATAGCAAACCAACAATGGTGAAAGGGTCTCAACCAGTGATGGAACAGTCCAGTTATTTGGAGGATAGCCTCTGGAAGGGGAATGGTACACAGCCCCTCAATGGGGACGTCAAACCTGCTGACGAGGTTGATGTTGAGTTTGTGTCTTGGCGGGTTGTTGATGCCGCCTTTGTGGCTGCTGCCTCTGCTTCTGTTGGTCGTAAGGCCTGAACCATTGAGCCGTGTAGGACTGGAGTCTCTGCCTATTGTAGTGCCAAGATCTTTTACGCCTGAAGGGCAGCATATACATCCCGAGTGTTCTTAATGTTGTTCGGGAGTCTTTACCAGAGTGGAAGACTTGGTCAGTATTCTGAGCAAATAGAGAAGAACGGTTGAAGGGTAGGTCTTCCACTTTTGGTTGTAAGTCCTTGGGCACAGAGGCGAGGTGCAACCAAAAAGCATTACAACCGCTGTACCTGTCGTACAGGATGCCAAGTCGGCGATGTTGAGAGAGATTTGAAGAGCTGTACAGGCCGCCGCGTAGCCCTCCTGCACAACTACCTTGAGTATCTCTTTCTTAGAATCTGGGAGGTGCTGCATTAGCGGAACCAGTTTTGCGTAATTATCGAAATCGTGGTTGGCCAATTGAGCGGAGTAGTTTGCCATCCTAAGAGTTGCTGTCGCTGATGAATAAACCTTTCTCCTGAACAAATCCAAATGTTTTGCATCCTTTTCAGATGGTGTGTTCTTAGATTGGGATGTCTTCAACTTTTGTTGAGCTGCATCAATGACAATAGAATTGGAAGGAGGATGGGTAAAAAGGAACTCGGCATTTTTGGCATCCACAAAATACTTTTTGTCCGCATGCTTATGTGTTCATGTTACGGATGCAGGCGTCTGCCAGATGTTGTTAGAAATTTCTAGAATTGCCTCATCAAAAGGAAGGTCGAACTTCGCCCTATTGGATTGTTGTAAATTCCGTAAAAGGGCATGCTGTTTTTGAGGTGTCTCAGGAGCACGCAGATTTTGTGAGCAGGCAACCCTTTTAAACAGCTCCTGGAATTGTCTGTAATCATCTATGGGTGAAGATTCGTGATAGAAGACCGCATCATCTGGTGACAAGGATGAGATGTCCGCTGGGAACCAATGGGTTGTGTATCCCCGGAGGGAGAAGGAGGGATGTTGGCTTGTCCAGAGGCTGTATCATTGCCTGTGGGTGTTGGAGGCGGTTGCGCCGGAGGGGTGGTGTCGTGAGTTGGCGGCTGAGGCGAGTACGATTGATGGCAACTCCGAGAAAGCGAGTATGAGCGGTCATGGTAATGGGCATGATCTGACCGACGGTGATGAGCATTGTGAGAATATGCAGGTGAATAACTGCCCTGTCGATAGTGATGCACACGAGCAGGTGACTCCAGAGACCATGATCTCACAGAATATCGCTATGTAGATCTGGAATAGTAGTGCCGATGATGATGGGATGGTGACAGAGAGCGCCTCAGGGATCCCCAATACCGCAGTGACCATGTGCATTCATAATGATGCTGTCGATCATAGCGACACGGTGGTGAGGGTCCCGGTGAGAACATGGTCCTAGTGGGACTGGGGGAAGGCGAACATAAGTGGCACCTCTTCCTCTGAGCCTTTGTAGGTACTCCAATCACTGAAGAGGGAGCGGTGACCACAGGGCTACAAGGCACTGATATGATGGAGGCAGACTCAGATGCTGACGCAGGTGCAGAGGCCAATGAAGGCGGTGCCGTGCCCTGGGTTGAGGGACTAGATGGCTGGGTCTCTGGTGCAGGTTGGGTAGCCAGAGCCTCAGTCAGTGTCGGTGCCGACTGCAACTGACGGGACTCCGTGTTGTGCGGTAATGCGCAGTGCGGTGCGGGCAGCAGTGTATCTGCTCTCGTCACCGTCTTTGGCTTTGTCTTAGTCTTATGTCTTCTCCATCTATGCCGTTGTCTCCCTCGGTGTTGGCTATCTTGGTGCCGGCCTTGGTGCCAGTGTATCCGGTGCCGTAGTCATCTCTGTTCCCAGTGCCGGTGTATGTCTCCATACCGGGGTCGGTGTGGACAGCTCCTGTGTCAGCGTCAACTCCAGTCTCAGCGTTGACTCGCGCCTTGGCACCGGCTTCGAGGCAGCCCCAGGTGGCCGGGCATGGCGCTGTGAAGCACCCCCCGGTGCCGATATGGACGGGGTGCCGATCATTGTGGTGCTGTCCAAGAGCTTGGTGCCGTTGCCACCGGTACAGACTCGGGCCGCAGTACAATACGGGATGGTGCCGAGGAGACCACGGGACTAGGTTCCGATGTGCTACAGCCCTTGGGCGATTTGCCACAGGCAGGCAGGAATGCTGAAGAGCCTGGTGCATCCCTCTGCTTTCGCGGGCCTTCCGCGACTGTGGAGCCTCTGGACGCTGGGCTGCAGACGAGGGCTGAAGTGCTGTGTTAAAAAGGGGCATCTTCAGATGCATCTCCCTGTCGCGTCTGGCCCTGGTGGTCAATTTAGAACAATGAGCATTTCTGTGGGATATGGCCCTCTCCCAAGCAGCGAATGCAGCGGGAGTGTCCGTCCGAGGCTGGCATCACGTCGCCGCAGGAGGCACATCTTTTAAACCCCGCAGGCATGTTTGGAGTAGGTGCCTTAGTGGGAGAAAAAGACCCCGACAGGCTGAATGAAGGGCCTGAGGGATCAAATAAGAATAACTTTTTTTTTTAATTTTGAACTAACTAACTAATTAACAAACTGTGATAACTAACTATACTATAAGGGGTGGGGGCTAACTGGGAAGGAATGAGTAGTTTAGAAAAAAACTAAATTCTCCTCAGGTTGACGAGGAGCATTCCAACTCCGTCTGCAGCCATGGACGGTTAGGAGGAACTGGTGTTAGACTGCGATGTGCAAAAAGGGTGTGAATGGCGAGAGACGGCTTCTGCGCATTCCCAGTCCACCAGGGGCTACTGCTGGCTAAAACTCTCCAGATTACAGTGCCGGGACAAGGCCGACACCTGTAGTGGAGCACCCATGGGGACACTACTCGAAGAAGAACATATTTGCTCTATCTTTTGTACACCAGACACAGGACTACTGAGAAAGAAAGCATGTACCTCATAGATTTACTGTTTTCAGATGCAAAGGTCCTTAGTTCAGTTTCTTGTAGGATTGTATTATTCACATACAAAGAGAATCCCTCCTTTCATATTTACTGACTTAGATGTCCTTCTACATCTGACTTTCTATTTTTATTATTTTTGCAAGAATACATTTATTCATTAGATCTTCATTGTCTTTCGGGTTGAAGTGGGAGTTCCACTGTGGGTTCCAATTTTCAGTGCCTTAAAGCTTTCCAGAACAAATGCATTTATGTATGTTTCAAGAGAAGAAGTTCAAGTATGACACAAACAACTTTTAATTAAAAATAGGGTGCAGAATTCTTTTTATTTTTACAAAAATTGGTATTGACATGCAGTGTACACATTTCTTTTTTCCTCCTTCTCTGGACACTGAATACAAATATTACCTTCTAACTTCATCTCTCCCTCCCAGCAAATGAAAAGAAAAAGGAGGGGGGGAAGCAAGCAGAAAAAAGACACCAACAAAAATAAGGAAATGTTGAGTTAAGATTACAGAACAATTTTAAATCTCTTAACTCTTAGATGTCATTATACAGGATATTATGCTATGGTTTGTCAGGCTCTTGTGCAGCTTTTTCTAGTGACTAGAATGACTAGAAAGTCATCTTTTGATGACTTCAGTGGGAATTAGATCAAGGCCTGTGTAATCATAAAAAAATGATGTAACCCTTCAGCAAGGTGTCAATGGCAACAACAATGGCCAACTTCAAATTATCTAGGGATCCTTCTCTAAAATAAATAAAACAAAGGCCAACATCACCACTCAGAACTGTACTTCTAACAGGAAATTAAAACAGAATTTCCTGGTCTGCTTTGTGGGTGGTCTTTCCCTACTCACAAGTACTCAATGGAAGGACAAGCGTCTCTCCTCCCCTCCCCCCCACACAAATACAAAACCAAATGAAAGAAACACAACATCAGTATCTATATTTCCATGCTCTGATTTGGTTTTGCTCCTTTTATAGTATGGAGAGTCTAGTTAGCAACACAGCTTCCCTCTATGAATTGTCAAATGTGCTTTTCCAGAACTCTAGGCTTATGTCTAGAGGAGGACACTCAGTAAAAGTCAGGGCAAATCAACTACAGATGTGAAATCAATGTGCCTAAGTTAAAGTGTGTGAAACCCAAGTGGATGCTCTCATTTAGAACTAAGGGTGTGTCTAGACTACTGAGTTTTGTTGACAAAAGCGGACTTTTGTCGACAAAACTATACCAGCATCAACACTACCGCTGAGTTCTGTCAACATAACGTCGACAGAACTCAGCAGTTTTGTCGACGCTGGTATGCCTCATTTTACGAGGCATAACACCTTCTGTCGACAGAGTTCTGTCGACAGAAGGTGTTATTGCCTGTAGGGTTGCGTCTAGACTACAGGGTTCTGTCGACAAAGCAGCTTACTTTGTCGACAGAACTCAATGTGTCTGGATGCTCTTTGTCGACAGAAGTTTTGTCGACAGATACTGTCGACAAAACTTCTGTCGACAAAACCCGGTAGTCTAGACGTACCCTAAAGTGGTGTTAGTCCAATGTAGCTTAATCCTTCCAAATTACTTTTGGTTCTGAGAGAGAACAGTGAGTGGAGCAAGTGAATATGTCTCTTTGGGCATATCTGCACTAGAAAATTATTTCAAAATAATTTATTTTGAAATAATAAGAACCAAAATATCCATTTCTAAAGAGTGTGTCCACACTACAGGGAAGCCTTGAAATTAGACTGAGACAGGCTCCCTTAGGATATGTCTACACAGCAGTATTATTTTGGAATAACGTCTTTTATTAGTTATTTTTTTATTAGTTATCATCAGTTATTCTGAAATAACACAGTCCATGTCTACGCTACAAGCAGCTATTTTGACATAATGTCAAAATAATGTTGAGCTGGAGGACTTCTTACTCCAACTCCTGTAACCCTCATTTTTCAAAGTTGGTGGAAGGCTGCTCTTTCTTGGACTTCCTGCTGTGTAAACAGCAGCAAAAGCTAAAATTAGCTATTTTGACTTAAGCTACATAATTGATGTAGTTCAAGTTGCATAGCTTATTTTGACTTTATCCCTGATATGTAGATGTGCCCTTAATTTGGATGTGCTATCTCGACTTAGAGCCCCAGAAGCACTGGGAAGTAATTACATTGAATGACTCTGACGAATAGTTATTTTGAAATAGCAGCAGTGGAGCATCCACACTATCGCTATTTTGAAATAACTTTTTTGAAATAAGCGTTATTCCTCATGGAAAGCAAAAGTTATTATTTCAAAATAACCAGCCCCTTATTTCAAAATAATGGCCTTGGTAGTGTAGTCTGCTTGGCTATTTTGAAATAAGGGGAAATATTTCAAAATAACTCCCTAGTGTAGACCAGGGCTTCATGTTTGACTAGAATCCATTCTTGCAATAGTTGCTCCCTAGAAACCAAGCACTTTTGTTGGACTCAGATTCTTGAAAAAATGGATTTTCTGCAGGTTAGGGATGTGTATGTGTGTAAAAACAAATTACGCTTACTGATGGCATTGTATAGATTACATTCACTATACAAAACTTCTGTCGACAGAAGCCTGTAGTCTAGACGTACCCTATATGTGTAGCTACATACCACAGTGAAAGGTTCTGGAAGCAGAACAACTGCACCGCTAAAAACTGCAATGTAGACATGGGAGGCACTCCTTAGGCATGCAGAGAGCCACACAGGGGATGTATTCTAAGTGTGCAGGCCTGTAGAGCACTCTATTCTACTCTTCTTGTTGAAGTCATGCTTCACAGTCATGGCTCAATGGGCCAATGGAAGCTGTCTGGGCCACGCTTGCAGTGCAGGCAGTGCATGGAGGGCTCCCCCCCTGGGCTTGCAGCATGCAGAGAGCACATTGGCTCTGCAGCCAGCTGCTTTGAGCAGCATGCAAGGGTACGGCAGGCAGGGAGCCTACGTGAGTGTCCTGCTGGGCTGCTGCTGAAACTGCTTATGGTAAACACCTGATACCCCATCACCTTCTTTCCCCCAACCCTTTGTTCTTCCTCCTTCCACTCCTGTCCCAGGTCACAACCCAAATCCTCTGCACCCCTTCTTCTGTACCCATACCTCTTCTCAGACCCTGCATCCCAATCACCTGCTCTAGCTCACAACCCTAACCTCAGCATCCCCTCCTGTACCCATGCCCTAGGTCACAAACTCATCCCAGACCCTGTAGCCCCTCCAACACTCCTCCTACTAGTCAGAATCCCCTTCTGTACCCATACTCTCTCCTGGAACCTGGACCCCTTCCTGCATCTGAACCACTACCCCAAGTCACAATCTCCTCTTTCACTCAAACTCCCTCTCAGACCCCATACCTCCTCCTACAGCCCAATTCCCTACCCTGAGCTCCCTTCTTTCCCCCTCTTCTATCCCAAGCCCTGCACCTCCTCCATTAATACAGTGGAAGAGTGCAGTCTTTGACCACTTACAGAATTCTTGGAGCATCAAAAATGCTTGCTTACCCCTGATTTGTACCCATGCTAATTGGACAAGCAATGGCTATACTCTTCATGCTGCAGTAGATACCCTTGGGATACATCCAGTTCTCTTTTCTCTGATTTCTCTTCCACTGGGAAGCCAATTTGCAAGGCCCTAGATAACTAGTACTACTCAGTAGGGAGGCAACACCAGTATTTTGAGGCCCTGGATTTTTAACAAAAAAAACCCCAGCGGAGGGGGTACAAAAGCCCTAGGATTTACAGATTTAAGAAAATAATTTTAATAAAATTCTTCAAATATTTAGTTTCTGCACAGGATATTGGCAGGCCTTCATTTTATGTTCAAAGGGATTTCAGCCCTGGGAACATATTGCTTCATTAGATTCAATGAAAACATTTAACACCTCTCAAACCAATGCTAGGATTTCACCCGCATCCTAAAACTTTCCTCTTTTGTATATTTGCTTCATAAATATTCAACAACATCTAGACCAACAAACCTGACTGGAATCTTTAAATGCCACTACAATACAAATAAAATGAATAATGGTAAATTAATATGGTGAAATGGTGTGTACATACCCACACACCTACAGAGCTGAGAACAGAAGATAAATATGATTATACACAGCAAGAGTACTAAATTGTGATACACTGAGGTATTATCCATAAAGAAATGAGCACTAATTTAATTAGAGAGTCAGCTTTTCTAAATGCAAAGTACCTCAAGGTTATTAGAGGTTATGAGTAATTGGGATGCATTAATAAACCTAAACCAAAGAGACATGTGACATTTCTGTTCCGCCTGGACTGTGTCCACAGGTGAACTGGATGTGACGGTTATGCTAATCATTTAATTAATATCATGCATAAAATTAACAAATTAAGAAGATTATCATTGGCAAACATTAATTATAAAGTAATAAATTGCAGATGCCTAGCACTGAAAACAAACTACTCAGCCCTATTTCTTGAGGATTACTTCTCTCATCTGTGCTTGCTGCTTCATTGCTACACAGTGAGGGAGAATACTAGGCAGTGAGTGCTTAGTTCATTATTTATATAAATACATTTATTATAGTTTGACCTCATCATAGCCTTGATCATTCATGTTTCTGTTGGTGTCTATTTATAGCACAGCTTCATGTGACCTGTCTTCAGTAGAAAGTTAGGTAAGTGTAAAGAGTATATAGCTCCCATTGGGTGTGAATTCACTGAGTGTGAATTGCACACAAGTTAGTTTTTATTTTTACCCTTTCTTATGTAATAAGAATAGTAGCATCCGGAGGTTCTGATCAGAATTGGCCTCCATTATGCCAAGCACTGTGCAAAGAAAGGCACATTTCCGCCCCTTAAAAAGCTAAACCCTGACACAAAAATAAAGGGTGGGGGGACAGGAAACAATCTACAGGCAATGTAATTGTGGTGGTCACCTTTTTCATATTTATTTGTTTTGAGCCAGACGGTGATATCTTTACCCAAGTATTGCACAAATGGTTTCATGGACTTCCATCGAACTCTTTAGAACAGTGTTTCTCAAACTGTGCTCCACGGAGCCCCAGGGCTCCACAAGACATCTCCAGGGGCTCCACGAGGTTGACAAACTGGAAACATCGATAGGTACAACACATACAATCAGTGGACCGCTGGGGCTTTGCATACATTTTTACTCATGTAAAGGGCTCTGGTGCCCAAAAAGTTTGAGAACCACTGCTTTAGACCATTGAATGTGAGGAAGAGCCCGTTTTAATTTATTTCTGTTATATTATTGGCATTTTGCTTTCCTAGGACCATGCTCCCAGATGAAGTGGAGAACTAAGAAGAGAGGGGAAGAAATAAAAGAGGGAAAGGGATGGAGAGGCAGATAGTTGAAGGGCTGTCATGTTAGGGGAGGAATGGGATGAGGAACGACCAACATGCAGTGGTAATAGAGCAAATGAGAAGAAATATATTATCCACACATGTGCGGCAGGCTCTTCACACATGGGAATCCAAATCATGCTTCATAAGCTTGGTCATAATATATTAGGATGTGACCCAGCACTCTACAAAAGTTTGTGTCAAAAATACATGACATCACAAGGAAAAACAAGAAAAATAGTCAAAGAAACTCGTGTGCAGTGATATACTAGGACATCACAAATTAAAGATAGTGATTCACTGTTGGAATAAACAGTAGCAGATGAACTGTAAGAAACAGACATTGTTCAAAAGTTAGGGTCTCACATGATAAAGAACATTGCAGTAGAAGTACAGAAAACACGGCATATCGAAAGCTTTTTCTCCCATATTTTTGTTAGGCATCAGCAAATCGTAAGCTCTTTAGGAGCTCTAAGGGCCTTAATTGGTTTTGCTCTTTTTTCTCTCTCAAGGAGCAGCAAGAAACTTATTAAGGGCTTCAGCATTACACAGATGCTATGGCTTTGTCTCTCTTGACTCCCTACGAAAAGCCTTGTATCCATTTTTACCAACTCTGTGACCATTCATGTGTAACCACAGCCTCTTGCCACTCTTCAAGTGTCACTGAATCATGGGATCGTTAAATCCCTCAAACAGGTCTCTTTTCATTCCTTTTCCTAATGCTTCTCCCTTTCTTGCTGCTGCTTCTCCTTGTTTGGGGAAAATCCAGTTAATTTAATACTTGCCACAGTCTGTCAACTAGGGCATTAATGCTCTTGGCCTTCTGCCCTCTTTGGAAATTAGTGAAGAGCAGAATGTATTTTAAAAGCTGCAGAGAAGTTTTTGAAGCTCTGCCTGGGAACTGTTGGGCAACAAATACCTGAACTGGGTATTAATCTGTCACAGCTCCAATCTAGCAGGTACCTGCTGGTGTAAGAGATGAAGTCAGAATATTATCTGCTCTTCAGCTATATCTGAATACTTCACGTGACACCACAATTTAAGAGACAGGGGTGTGTAGCTTTCCCCTGTGGCAGTCAAAAAAGCAAATAGAATGTTAGGAGTAATTAAAAAAAGGGATAGAGAATAAGACAGAACATATCTTATTGCCTCTGTATAAAACCATGATATGCCCACATCTTGACTACTGTGTACAGATGTGGCTGCCTCATCTAAAAAATGATATATTAGCATTGGAAAAGGTTCAGAAACGTGCAACAAAAATGATTAGGGGTTTGGAATGGGTCCCACATGAAGAGAGATTAAAAAGACTTGGACTCAGAAAAGAGGAGATTAAGGGAGGATATGATAGAGGTCTACAAAATCATGGTGTGAGAAAAGTGAATAAGGAAAAGTTATTTACTTATTCCCACAATAGAAGAACTAGGGGTCACCAAATGAAATTAATAGACAGCTGGTTTAAAACAAACAAAAGGAAGTTTTTCTTCACTTAGTGCACAGTCAACCTGTGGAACTCCTTGCCAGAGGATGTGGTGAAGGCTAGAACTTTAACAGTGTTAAAAAAAGAGCTAGATAGTTTCATGGAGATTAGGTCCATCAATGGCTATTAGCCAGGATGGGTAGGAGTGGTGTCCCTAGCCTCTGTTTCTCTGGAGGTGGGTGACAAGGGAGGGGTCATGTAAGGATTACCTATTCTGATCCCTTCCTCTTGGGCATCTGGTATTGGCCATTGTCATCAGACAGGATTCTGGGATAGATGGACCTTTGGTCTGACCCAGTATGGTCATTCTTACGTTCTTATATTCCCTAATTTGAGGGGTGGAGGGCCTGGCTCCACAACTTAGAGCAGCCTGATTTTTCTTTTAAAAAATTGCTTTAAGGACCAAAACACATTTTAACAGTAAATGTAAAACAGATAAAACACTTTCTAAAATCCAGAGAACTTCCTATCACAAAACATTATTGAGGTAACACTTTGGTAAGGGTTTTTAATTTTATTTTTTTTAAATCTTAATTATGTGAACAATATTAGTATCTGATAATACATGCAATGAGGACAAGAGTACAGTCAATGTGCATCTGGATGTAGACATAGCACCTCCCCCCACAACTCCTGGCCCTGCATGATTTACATTAGAGCAGTGGTTTTCGGTATTGGGTCATTGGCCCGCATCACTTTGTTTATCTAAGGTTCCATAGCCATGGAGCCTCACAGCTCCCTTTGGCTGCAGTTTGCCATTTCCAGCCAAAGGGAGCTGTGGGAAGCAGTGTGGGCTGGACTGCCAGTTCCTGCAGCTCCCTTTGGCTGGAAAACGGGAACTGCAGCCAATGAGAGCTGCAAGGCTCCATGACTATGGACACTTAGATAACCAAAGCATCTTACAGTCCTTGACTTACCCAGGTGGGCCCACAACCTAAGTGTGAAAACTCCTGCATTAGAGGACATTTAGGCTACGTCTACACTGCACAGTTATTTCAGAATACGCTATTCTGGAATAGTTATATATTCTGGAATATCTACACTGCAGGGAAGCATCAAAATTAGTCTGAGGCAGGCTTCCCTAATGTAGATGTGCTACCTCGATTTAGAGCCTAAGGAGTAATGACTTAGAATGGCCCTGATGAGGGGCTATTTTGAAATAGCAGAAGTGGAGGGTCTACACATCCCTTATTTCAAAATAGTTATTTTGGAATAGGCATTATTCTTCATAGAATGAGGTTTACAGAAGCTGGAATAAGCCGTCCCTTATTTCAAAATTATTTCAAAATAACGGAATTGCTGTGTAGATGTTTGCATAGTTATTTCGGAATAACTGCCATTATTCCAAAATAACTGCTGTGTTGACACACCCTTAGAAATTACCCTTGGAGTATACACTGTTGGCAAGTGATGGAGACATGACCTCATGGATCTGTTTCAGTATGGCAATCTTCACGGTCCATTTTAAGCAGATGTTGCAGTTAAGAAAATTGATAGGTCCAATTTGTCTCATGTGCTGCTGCAGGATACAGCTCATTTCACTTAGCAATTTTGGTTTTGTCATATATAATGCTTTGGGATATGGTGTTGCTGAATCTACTCAATAGCTTTCAGTGTACTCCATGAGCAATTTCTCCTCCCTCTTCCCTCATCCCGCCAGATACTTCAAACCACTGCTTTGGCATGCTGCTGAAGAGAAGAGACGTAGGGTGGAGCAGCAATGCTAAAATTTAGCATTCCATTATATCTCCCTCTTTAAGTTTTACATTCTTTGCACTGACAATATCAAGCTATCTTAGAAGCTCAGTCTGTTAAATTTCTCTAAATCATATATTCTAATTACATGATGTGAATACATAAAAAAAACGTGGTCATCAGGCTGGCCATTAGCAGCAATGACTGGTTGTGGTCGGTCTTGAGTTGGTTTCCTAAGTTGTCATCATCTTGTTCTGCATCTACTGTCTGCCTCCATCTACTGTCATTGTTCACAATTTATGTTGAACTCTCTACTGTCAATCTTCATCACATGTCAGCTGGGTCCTGAATTTTTTTTCTTTACAACAGCTGGAGTCGTCCATCCTTTTTCCCATGCAACTTGACATGAACACAATATCTAGGCTCTAGACCTGACAGTTTTGAGTGATGTATGTTTAACCTTTATATCTAATTTGGCTATTCTCTTCATGTGTGGCCTCTCTGGTTCTTTTTCGAAGTTGGAAACAGTAGTTCTGAGTTACCTTCCCAACAGGAGTTGTACTGGAGTACATCAAATAGCTGCTATTGGTATTGATCTGTAACTCAGAAGAACAAGTAATGAATATTTCTGCTGTGGGATTTTCTTGGCTGTCTGTACAGTTCTTTCAATTTCTCAATTCACTTGCAGGTAATGTGGGATGCTAGTAATATGATCAAAATCATATTTCATACAGAATGACAAATTCTTCTGCATTGACTTGCAGTTTATTGTCCATCACTAGTTATTCTTGAATACTGAGGTGAGCAAAAATACACCTCAGTTTCTCTATAACATTGCAATATATTAAGTCTTACATGTACATTATTTCTATATAACTTGAAAAATAGTTCATGATGAGTAGGTAATAATGTCCTCTGACTTTCCATACATCTGCAGCTAGTCTTTTCCTATGTCTGTCTGGTAGAGGTTTTGTTATTAAAGTCTTTGTGTTGTATTAGTCGGTTAGTTCTGTAATGTTCACATTCATTCCATTGTTTATGTTCTTGCTGATGCCTGGCTGCTACACTGGCTGGTTGGTCCTTTTACTACATTTAGTTAATTCTTAATGACTTTGATGGATCAGGTTTAAAATTTCTCCTCTCATTTTGTTTGGATTTACAATGCAATGTCCTCAATCAAGAAACCATTTTGTCTTACTTAATTGTCTATGCTCCACAAAATAGATTTTTGTCACTCTTAGGGCATATCCACACTGGGGAGTTATTTTGAAATAAGACCCTGTATTTCAAAATAACAAGGTGAGCATCCTCACTACCAAGCTTGTTATTTTAAAATAATAACTTCTGCTTGTGAAGAGGAATAAGCTTATTTTGAAATAGTTATTTTGGGAGTTATTATTTCAAAATAACCTGGTAGAGTAGACATAGCTGAGGGCACATCTACACAGTAGGGCTAAACTTGAAATAAGCTACACAATGTGAGCTACTCTACTTGCATAGCTTTAGTCATATCTTAGTTCGACTTTTGGCACTGTCTACATAGCAGTTATTTTGAAATAGAGCACTCTTCCCCCAACTTCCCTTACCCCTTATAAGTGGGATTATGGGAGTCAGAGTAAGAAGCCTGACTTGATGTTTAGACGCGCACTACGTTATTTCAGAATAACTGACATTATTCTGAAATAATGCTGCTATGTAGACATAGCCTAAATGTCCTTTAGACACTTAGGCCAGCTGCCCCCAAAGTAACTTAGAATGCCCTTGAAATAGCTTGTCTGTCAAGGTTGAGGTTTCTTGGGTTTTTTTTTAATTTTTTGGTATCTGAAATAGTGGGGAAAAAAAATCTGTTAACCCAATAATTAGCCTGTTTGATATTGTCATGTTTTGCTTTCCCCTAATCAGTTTTCAGCCAATGTATGTAGAATTCATGAAAAACATTCACCCATTTTCTCTCATTCTTGAATTCTCTGGTGAAAACATGCTGTTCATAAATCACATTTCTCTAAGGTATAAAGTATCCATCAAACACAGCTAGAGCCTTTTCATAATCATCTTTGTAACTGTCTTCAGTAAAGTCAAAAGATTTAAAGATATACTCTGCTTGCTTTTCCATAGCATAAATTAAAGATACCCGTATATTTCGAGTTTTCTTGTGAACCTTGTTTGCAATTCAGAATCTTGCAAAATACTGTCCTTTATGGAGGTTTGTCAAAGAAGTTCTGGGAGGTATCGAAGAGTGGCATGTTGATGAATACCTCCAACCTTTGGTGCTGTTTTGGGGAAAAGCCGGAAAAAAGCATCTAGACTGGCGCGATCCTCCGGAATAAAGCCCTTTTGAAAGTAGGAATAAGAGATCCTCCGGAAAAGGGCTTTATTCCGGAGGATCGAGCCAGTCTAGACACTTTTTTCTGTCTTTTCCCCAAGCCGGAAAAAAAGCGGCGGGCATGTTTATTTAAATCCCGCGGGGGATATTTAAATCCCCCGCGGATTTCCCTATTCTGACTTACCTGCTTTGCATGACTTTTCCAGAATTAGGGGCCAGTCTAGACGTAGCCCTAATGTTCCTTTTCCTATTAACTCTGGCTAGCACTCTGGAATCTGCATACCTACAAACAACATTAACATACTTTTCTTCTTCCTGTTCAGAGACAAACAGTATTCCTTCAACTTATTCAATTATTACAGCATAATTCATCTTTCTCTTACAGTATAATTCTTTCTACTTTCACAATCCCTCCTTTTGGTCAAGCCACACCTATGACCAACAATTACTGGGTTCCATACATTAACCGTTCTTTGTCTCTCTGTTCATCAGTGATATTTAAAATCATCAGATTAGCACTCTGGTGAGGGGACATGTCTGTGACATGTCTTGCACAGTTTTGGATACAACAGGAGATTAACTGAAAACATACAAAAATCATTAAGATCCCAAATAGAATAGTCAGGGCTCCCTGAAACAACCAGTTTCCTATGCCAGAGAAATTGGACAAGTTACTTAGCCATTTCCACAAGGAACTTGGCTCTTCGTGGGAAGGTATGCAATCAGTTCCAAGTGGCTAGCGTGGTCTATTACATCATTGGTGTTGTCAGGTATATATACACAACATTCTTTGCCAATGAGAGCACAGGTCCCTCCTTTTGCTGCCAGAATTATATCCTATGCCTGATGGTTTTGGAGGGCCACCTGTCGGATCGCTCCTGTTTCTTTGGCCAGGGCCCTTAAACTTTCTCCAGTTTCATTTGCCATGATTTCAACTACTGCTTGTAACCTCAGAAGCCTTTTTGCATGATGTATTACTCCCCCAAATGGAATAAAGGAACCACCAATAGCCTCTTCCCTAGTTAAGGGGCTTATGTGATTCACATACCATTGGGCATCTGACAAGTAGCACTCTGGACTCTGAATCCAGCGATCTGAGTTCAAATCTCGGTGGGACCTCCAAATTGTCAAAGTCAGACAGGACTCACAGATTTGTCAGACCGCTCTGTTTATTCAGCAAAGCTGCTCTGCTAAATTAACCCAGAAAATGTGAGTGCCCTACAAGGTTCAAACCCCTTGATTTATATAGTCAAAAGAAAGTCAAAATTAACAGGATTAAAAGAGGGGCGAGGCTAGTCAAGTATCTTCATTTCCACATCAAGCACACAGCAATCTCCTGTCCATATCTCCTTGGTTAGTTATCTCAATTGCTTTCTCCCTAACACCTAATATTCCTTTTCCTATTAACTCTGGCTAGCACTCTGGAATCTGCATACCTACAAACAACATTAACATACTTTTCTTTTTCCTGTTCAGAGACAAACAGTATTCCTTCAACTTATTCAATTATTACAGCCTAATTAATCTTTCTCTTACAGTATAATTCTTTCTACTTTCACAAGACTAACAAAACATGTAGATGGTATCATGAGCTTTCATGGGCACAGCCCACTTCTTCAGACCAGAGTTTTGAGTTTAGGATGTACAGACCCAAAATAAATAGGGAAGAAAGGAAAGGAGTAAAGGAAAAAAGTGGAAGGGAGCAGGAAATAAGGAGCAGAGCATATGAAAATATCAAAGGGAAAACCAAATAGGCAGAACTGGTAATCAGTAAGCACCTAAAGATTGGACAGTTAAAAGAAACAAATAAGGATCAAAGGATAGTTTGGCATTCCATTACAGAGGCAAGTTTGTTGAATTTCATGAATATCAACCAGACTGTCCTGTTCACATTGGGTCAGTTTATATTCTGTGCAATTTTTAAAAGTTGAACTGCATACCTGCCTTAGAGCTACTAAACAAGTATCTTTTTTGTAAAACGCTAGTAATCAAACAAGAATTAACAAAAATGTGGACAGGTGGTGTGAAAGTTTTCCCATATCTGGTAATATAGTTTGGCTCTCTATTTACAGAGCTTTTAAAAAAAAAGGAAAATTTTGAAATAATTTTTATATAGTAGATTTTGAAAAGAACAGGTTTTTCTTTATGACATTTTTCACATTTTAATTGAAGATATCTAGATGCTTGTTGTTTTCCCCATCTTTTTCTTTATCTCCCCCTCTTTTTAGTGCTTCCCATCTCATTAGTAATGTTTTCCACTTTGCCACTGAAAAAGGTTAGGTCAGGAAAGGCTAGCTACCGGGGGAAATATTTTGTTAATTTATGTCCTTTTGCCTAGTGGTTAGGATACTCCCTTAGGATGTGGGATACAGTAGTGGGGACAGCCACGAGCTCCAGGCCCCTTCAGAGCTCTGGACCCCAGGCAATTCCCTTCACTATCAGTAGGCCTCTACTCAGATAATGCTGGCAGATAACCCGCACACTCATCCTGCACAGGAAAGTGAAAACCTCCAGTGTCACTGCCAATTTGTCCTAGAGGAAAATTCCTTCCTGATCCTACATATGGTGATCAATTAACCCCAGAGCATGTGAGCAAAAATCAGCCAGCCAACCATCAGAGAGAATGGTTGGTGCCACCTCAGAGACCTGACCTACCCAACTCTATGTCCCATCTCTTGTCATCATCATCTCTGGTACTTCAGAGGATGGAATTAAAAACATCATCCCAGAATACATTGTTAAGAAGGGAAATCCCTTGCTGACTCCTACTAGTGATTGACTGGAACCCTGAAGCATGAGATTTAGGAACATAAGACAAATCAGAAGTGAGCCCCAGGGCAGTTGAGCCCTGCCCCTACCATCACAAGCAATCCCATCATACAATTGTCCCGTAACTTTTTTGCTTCTCTCTTCAAACTACTTAAGTTGTTTGCCCCCACAACTCCTACTGGGAGGCTGTTCCAGAACTTCATCCCTCTTAGAGACATTCTTCCAATTTACAGACTGAATTTGTTCATGTCCAGTTTATATCCATTTGTTCTAGTATCGACATTGTCCTGGGGTTTAGATAGCTCTTCAGTTGTCCTGGTGTTTACCCTCATCTAATTACCTGTTCACTAATAATTCTTCATTTTGCTCTTATTACTCATGGGCTCACAGCGTTACTAACATCAAGCTTTTCACAATATATGGTCTAAATTGTCTGCTCTATTGCCCACTTGAGTCCTTCTTGACTATCAGCAAGCCTTACATAAGCAAATAAAACTTCATGATAATTAAGCCTGGACTCTAACATTGATTTTTTTTCTTAGTGGAAGTAGTTTGATTTTTGTATAAATATATGCATTAAAAAAAGATGTTTGCATACCAATACTATTTGACTCATTTTATACTGGCATATCCTATTTACTTTTTTGTTTGAGACTTATAATTCTTGAGGATAATAAAATATTAAAGAGATTAATATGAGACACTTTGCCTACTAACATTCATTCCTTTTTAGCATTTGTCAACTGAGGGCAAAGATCTGTGAGAAAAGTGCTTTTATGCCTGAGTAACAGAGTGCACTTATGATAAGATGATTGGAAAACATTGCCAGAAATTAGTTTAGAAGTTTCTTTTACCGGCATGGCTATTCCACCATTCATCTGTGGCTTCTACTTGTACTAACACCTTTTTGACTAGTCATTACATGGCACAGTGCACATGTACCAGGGTATGTCTACACTACAAAGTTAATTTGAACTAACAGAAGTTAGTTCGAATTAACTTTGATAGGAGCTACACACGCGAACCGCTAGTTTGAACTTAATTCGAACTAGCAGAGCACTTAATTCGAACTAGGTAAACCTCATTCCACGAGGACTAACGCCTAGTACGAATTAACTAGTTCGAATTAAGGGCTGTGTAGCCACTTAATTCGAACTAGTGGGAGGCTAGCCCTCCCCAGCTTTCCCTGGTGGCCACTCTGGGCACCACCAAGGAAACTCTTCTGCCCCCCTCCCGGCCCCAGAGCCCTTAAAGGGGCGCGGTCTGGCTACGGTGCCCATGCCAGGTGCAAGCCTGCCAGCACCCAGCCAGCAGACCCTGCACCTGGCACGGCTCAAGCCAGCCACCCGCTGCCACCCAGCCCTCCGCCTCTTCCCGGGACCAGGCTGGTGGCTCCTGGGAGCTTGCCCAGTTCCGCAAGAGGCGGGCGCCCTTCTGGTCTAGTGCAGACATCGTGGACCTCATCCACGACCTCCGCACTAGGTACAGGAAAGTGGCCGTCTAGGGAAGGAGAGCTGCCAGCCTGGCCACCCAGGAGCAGGTTTGCATGAAAATCAAGATGGTCCACTGAGACCCCCGACCCTGAGCCCTGAGCTTAGAATGGCCGTACTGGGTCAGACCAAAGGTCCATCTAGCCCAGTAGCCTGTCTGTTGACAGCAGCCAACACTATGTACCCTGGAGGGGATGGACCGAAGACAATGACCAAGCCATTTGTCTCGTGCCATCCATCTCCAGCCTTCCACAAACAGAGGCCAGGGACACCATTTCTACCCCCTGGCTAATACCACTCCATGGACCCAACCTCCATCACTTTATCTCACTTCTCTTTAAACTCTGTTCTAGTTCTAGCCTTCACAGCCTCCTGCAGCAAGGAGTTCCACAGGTTGACTATTTGCTTTGTGAAGAAGAACTTTCTGTTGTTAGTTTGAAGCCTGCTACCCATTCATTTCATTTGGTGTCCTTTAGTCCTTATATTATGGGAACTAATGAAGAACTTTTCTTTATGCACCCTCTCCACACCACTCATGCTTTTATAGACCTCTATCATGCTTTTATAGACCTCAGCCTCCTCTTTTCTAAGCTGAAAAGTCCTAGTCTCTTTAGCCTCTCTTCATATGGGACCTGTTCCAAACCCCTGATCATTTTAGTTGCCCTCCCCTCTCCCACCCTCTCTTTTCCCCTCTCCCACCTCCTTTTTCCAGTCTCGGAGGGTATGTCTACACTACCCTCCTAGTTCGAACTAGGAGGGTAATGTAGGCATACCGCACTTGCAAATGAAGCCCGGGATTTGAATTTCCCGGGCTTCATTTGCATAAAAATGGGAGCCGCCATTTTTAAAACCCCGCTGGTTCGAACCCTGTGCAGCGCGGCTACACGGGGCACTACTGTTACTCCTCGCGGCCATTTTCGTGCAAAAACCTTGTAGTGTAGATGTAGCCGCACTGTTTATATTCATTCACATATGTTCCCCCTTGTTTTGAAGACAGGTAATAACTGACTTATTAGGCCTGGAGGAGAGGCAAGGAATCTCTACCTTCTCCCATCCAACCAAGCCACACTGCTTCCTATGATTTACCTCAGAATGTACAATCCTAATGAGCTAGATGAGACTACTACAACTCCCCACAAACCCTTTGCCAGTGTCTGACACAGGCTCAGGAATGCATCTAGCTCTATATCTCCAAAAGAGTATGAATTCTATCTACTCCATATATTGTAACAGCAATCAGAGGACTTCAGCATTGGTATTACTTGAAGCTTCTAAGTACTGATAGTCTAAGTCAGTGGTCCCCAATGCGGTGACCGCGGGCGCCATGGCGCCCGCCGGGGGATTTCTGTGTGCCCGCTGAAACATCTGGGCTGGCCCCGCCCCCGGCGCGCGGCACATGCATGGTGCCAGCTCCAGGCGCAGGACACATGAGTGGCCCCTCCCCTGGGCTTGCGGCACATGCACAGGGCCGGCCCAGGGCACGTGGGCAGCCCCAGTCCCAGCCCCAGCCCCAGGGCACATGTGCGGTGCCGGCCTGGGGCGCGTGGCTCGAGGGCGGCCCCGGGCGCGCGGCCCTGGATGCGCGGCCCATGCGCGGTGCCAGCCCGGGGTGCATTGCCGGCCCCTGCCCCGGGCACACAGCATATGTGCAGTGCCGACCCTGGGCGCATGGCTCGTGGGTGGCCCCACCCCCGCATGTGTGGCGCATGTGTTGCCCTGCCCCTGTGTGCCCAGCATGTGAGTGGCTCTGCCCCGGGCGCCCGGCAGCCACGAAACGTTGGGGACAACTGGTCTAAGTGAACATTAATTGTGCACATTAAATCACTATGCCATCCTGCCTTCAGATGTAGCCTCATACTTGCTATATCTTCCACCCCCTTTTTCTGTGCAAGACGCAACACTATAACCATCTGAGTCCTTACAAAGCATATGACTAAATATAAGACCACATTTAGGCTGGAAATATAGCTCTAGCCCTGGTTTTCTTTTTCAGTCAGCAAATATATGGGTATGTCTACACTACAGCGTTATTTCGAAATATCTTATTTCAAAATAGTTAATTCGAAATAAGTTATTTTGAAATAACATGTCTACACATAAAATGCATTTTGAAATAGCATTTTGCTATTTCGAAATAGCGCGTCCACACTGATTGGATGCTAAATTGCATTTAAGGCCAGCTGAAACTGGTTCCAGCAGGGTATAAGGTCAGTAGTGGCTTTGTGTGGCTGCTGCCTGAGGCTATCTGAGGCTTGAGCTTAAAGGGACCCACCTGGACAGCCGATTCTCAGGTTTTCCTGCTTGCTTTCCTACCTCGCTGAGGGACAGCAAAGAATTTTTTTTCTCCGATTGCTTTTCCTCTGATTGCTTTGGTTGCCCTGACTCGGGACACCACAGCACTCGGCACCATGAAGCCAGAGCTGCCTCTGGGCACTCAGGTGCTCATTTTGGATGTCTTTCTGCAAGCCTTGCAGCAAGTGGGTGGTGAAGCACTGGAATGGGTTACCTAGGGAAGTAGTGGAGTCTCCATCCCTAGAGGTGTTTAAGTCTCGGCTTGACAAAGCCCTGGCCGGGTTGATTTAGTTGGAATTGGTCCTGCCTAGAGCAGGAGGCTGGACTTGATGACCTTCTGAGGTCTCTTCCAGTTCTATGATTCTATGAAGTGCTGGAGACTGCCTGGCAGCTTCTGTGGCAGCCCAACTACCAGGTCCTCTTCTAGACCCCCATGGGGGCTGTGGAGAAGCAGCAGCCAGATGCCAGCATGCCCTGCTGCATCTGGCGTCTGGACACCAGCAGTGACTGGTGGGACCACATCATCCTGGAGCGCTGGGAAGAACAACAGTGGACACAGAACTTCAGGATGAAGAAGGACACCTTCCTCGAGCTCTGTGAATGGCTTGCCCCTGCTCTGTGGCAACGGGACATGCACATGAGGCCCGCCATTCCCCTCCACAAGTGTGTGGCCATCGCCTTCTGGAAGCTTTCCACGCCGGATAGCTACCGATCCATGGGGAACCAGTTTGGCATGGGGAGAGCCATCATCGGAGCAGTGCTCGTGCAGGTATAGCAGTCTCCAGCCACTGTGGCGGGGGGAGGGAGGGGTGTGAGGAGGGGATGGGCTGCCCTAGGGAAAAGAGGAAAAGGGGGTGGAAGTCCCCTCCCTGGGAGGGTTTGTTCTGTCCGAGCCGCACTATAGACTGCCCATGGTGGCCAGGATTGCAGGGGGGGTTGTTCCTGGGGAGGGGGCACGGGGCAGTTGTGGGAAGGAGCACTCTCAGCCACCCTGGCACCCCAGTGACTTTCAGTGGTTTTGTGTGTCCCTCTGCAGGTGGTCAAGGCCATCAACAGAGTGCTGCTCCACATAGTCATCCGCCTCACCGATGTTGACATGGTCATCGAGGGGGTTGGCGCCCTCAGCTTCCCCAACTGCGGGGGGCAATCGACGGGACGCACATCCCCATCCATGCCCCGGAACACCAGTCATCCTGCAGGCTGTGTCTGACCACCGGGGCTAGTTCATACACATTAACGCTGGGCTGGTCCGGCAAAGCACATGACGCGCGGGTGTACCGCAGCTCCTCCATGTGTCAGAGGCTGCACGCCAGGACCTTCTTCCCCGACTGCCACATCAGGGTTGGGGACATGGACATGTCTGTCTGCCTGGTGGGGGATGTGGCCTACCCACTATAACCCTGGCTCATGAAGCCCTACACAGGACACCTCAACCCTTCCCAGCAGGATTTTAATGCCAGGCTCAGCAGGGCCCGCATTGTGGTGGAGGGGGCCTTTGGCTGGCTGAAGGCCCAATTTAGATGCCTCCTCACCTGCCTCGACCTCTCCGAGAGGAATATTCCGCACGTGGTGGCAGTGTGCTGTGTGCTGTACAATTTGTGTGAGCAGAAGGGGAAGGCTTTCCTGCCAGGCTGGATAGCAGAGGCCGACCACTTGGCTGGCCTGTACGCGCAGCCCCACATGGCTGCCAGCCGGGAGACCCAGTGGGGGACTACCAGTATCCAGGAGGCCCTGCAGGAGAGCTTCCAGATGGAAGAGGAGTGAAGTCTCCTTGGCATGCCCCACTGGGGCCTTGTGCCTTATTCCACCCTTACGTCCTTTCACTTTCCCCTTCATAATCCCCCTTCCTGATGTCAAATAAAAACGCATGTGTTGCCAAAAACAAACTCTGTTTATTGACCATAACTGGGGGGGAGGGAGAGACCTGGGAACAAAAACAAACTCTGTTTATTGACCATAACTGGGGGGGAGGGAGAGACCTGGGAACAAGGAGCTGGAAGGGGGAGGCAAGGGAAGGAAGGGGGAGGAGAATCTCGGGGTTGGGGGTCTTGCAGGCCCACCTGTCTCCCAGCACTGCGGGTGCGGGGGCCTCGGCATCCCTGGGGGGAAGCGGGTATGGAGAGGGGGCGAGGGGAGGAAGAAGTGGGAGTGGGAGCAGGGATGGGAGGAGGAGAGATAGCTGGGGCAGCCGCAGGGGCTGGAGCGGCCGCAGGGGCTGGAGCGGCCGCAGGGGCTGGAGCAGCAGCAGGCAGCAATCTCTGCACCGTGGTCTACAGGTGGTCACTGATGGCATGGCCCTGGTCACACCGCTCCCGCAAGCTCTCCCACCGCAGTTGGAGGTCTTTCTACACTCAGTGCTCCTGGCTGTGGACCTGCTTTTGCAGTAATCCCAGGTGCCGTCACTGGTATCCCTCCTGGTTCCAGGTGAGCCTCCTGGACGGGGTGGTGAGCCCTGCACTCTCAGCTGGTGCAGCTGTGGAGAAACCAGAGAGGTGGTCAGTTATCCCTGGGAACACAGTGGTTGAAGCCCAGCCCCCCTCTGCAAAGTGAGGACAGCAGGTCACCACACCATCATGTCCTGCTATCCCCAGGAGTGTGAGCTGGCTTGGGACTGTACTCATGCCCCTGTGCTGAATATAGTGTGGGTGTGGGGCATTGTGCAGTGTCCCTCCCTAGGGTACGGAGTATGTCATGTGCCTTCATACATACATGTGTGTGGGTAACGGGCCAGGGCCCCTGTGTGGCAGCCAGCTGGGGCCACATGCCCTGGCTGGCATGGCACATGCACAGGTTGCTGCATGATCCGTGCTCAGCAAGGCCCACACGCGCGGTCCCTGGGCTCCCTCTGCCACACCCCCTGGGCCCTGCATAAGGGGACAGTGATGGCACTCACATGTCGAGGCCTCCCTGGCCTCAGAAGACAGTGGTGATATTGCTGCTGGTATGCCTCGGGGGTCCAGGGTAAATGCCACACTCCCTCCAGGCTCCTGCGACTCCTGGCCATCCTCCTCCTCCTCCTCCATGCCCTGGTCAGGGCCCTCTGCCTCAGGGTCGATGACCACCTGGGGGCACAGACTGTCCAGCCCCCCAAGATGCGGTCCAGGGCCTCAAAATAGGGCAAGGGGTCTGGGTGTGCCCCTGGTTGGGAGCTGCCCCCTGTGGCCCTGGCATAGGCCTGCCTCAGCTCCTTTATCTTCATGTACACCTGCTTCTGGTTGCGCATGTGGCCTTTGGTGGCCAGGATGTCAGCTATCCATCTGCAGATGGCCATGTTCCTGCATCTAGTGCGGAGATCATGGACATTGGAGGCCTCCCCACAAACCTCGATCTGGTCCATGATCTCTGCACTGGACCAGGAAGGTGCTCACCTCCTGGGAGCTGCCAGCCTGCTCCTGGGGCATGGTGGAGGGCTGGCTAGCACTGGCTTGCTGGCTTATGCTGGCAACTGGGTCAGGGTCAGTGCCTGTGGGCTCTGGGCAGGCAGGCCTAGAGCTGGCACAGGCCCCGTGGCCAAACTGAGTCTACCCCTTTAAGGACTCCGGGGTTGGGAGGGAGCAGAGGAGTTTTCCTGGTTCAGCCCAGAGTGGCCACCAGGGCACCCTGGGAAGGGCTGGAGGCCCCCTATTTCAAAATAAGCGTCTACACAGCACTTATTTCGATTTAACTATTTTGAATTTGGCGTTATTCCTCGTAGAATGAGGTTTTCCAAATTCAAAATAAGCACGCCACTATTTCGAATTTATTTTGAAATAGCGGTTTGCCTGTGTAGATGCTATTAAAGTTAATTCAAAATAACGGCTGTTATTTCGAATTCACTTTGATGTATAGACATACCCTACGTATCTAAGGGGGAGAAAGACCTAGTTGTGTATTAATAGAAGAGTATGTGTCTAAAAATTGTACTACAATCTGTCCTTATGTAGTGGCTATGCCCCACACAATGTTCAGTTAATGCTATTCTGTGAAATCTGGAATTGGAGAGTAATTTAGGTAGACCAATCTAAACACGGGAGACACAACATAAAGGCAGATATCATTTGTTACTAAATCAATGAATTACTTTTCTAGATTATCAAGACATAGTTCAGATAAATCCACCATTAAATTTCTGGGGTGCTCTTTTGAAAATTCCACTCTTCTAGTTAGTGAGTCTCTTTGGTTTTACTAACTTTCATTATTTTTGCCCTTGTGAGTCATGTTGAATGTTTATCAATAACACATTTTATTTCCCTCAAGTCAGACCAGTTACAAAGCTGATACAAATTTCTTTAAATCTTTCTTGCCCTATGATGTGCATTCATTATTCTTACCATCATTGTGTCACCTGCTAACCATTTAACTGATTTACAGTCACTTCAAGTCACTTATGTAGATTACGATTAGAAATTGCAAAGTTAGTCAAAAGCCTACAGATGTCCCACTCTACATTGCCTCAGATGGATATGGTCCTTTACCTGTCAAATAAACTCTTATTTTAAAGTCAGCATTTCCATCTGAAACCCCTGCTTTTATTTAGTTATTGACGTAAGACTGATCTCATTTATGCAGATATGTCAATCAGTCACTCCATCACAATTTATGTACAGTGCTCTACAGATGAACATCTTTGGGCCAAAAATAAAAGCAGTAATTACATCACATAATGAAAAGGCAACTCTAAAATGCAAGAATTTTAGGAGTTGATTAAGAAAAGCCTAATTTGTGACAAATTAATTGAAAATGAATTCAGCAAAAGATCTAAAACCAAATTACCCAGGTTTAATTCAATGAACACTCAACATTCTTGCAGAGCTTGTTAGCTCTTGGAGGCCTACATCAAATGTATTTGGTCTCAGTCCAGTTCCTAGTAGACAAGCAATCCTATCATAAAACCATTACCATCACTGGTACTGATTGGCAGCCTAATGATAAAAGGGCTGGGAATGAATGAGCAGAACATGGATAGGTCTCTCCAGGCTGATTGCAATACAATGGTTTGGTAGAATAGAAGTTTTGAAGCATTCATTTAGTGGATCAGTAGAGGGCTTCACTCTCTCGAATGGTCAATATAACAGCTTTTACAAACATTAAACATACAAGTAAAAATCATGAACAGAATGTAATAAAGGAATCATAGGTAAGTTGTTGGACTGGTAACTGGAAATTGAGTGGTTATTTGGCAGAATAATCAGTTTGTTAAAAAGTAGCTGATTATACAGACTATAATATAATACAATATATAATATATGTACAATTTAACATCTCTGAAGGGGGAAAATACCAAAGAATCCCACCACAGTAGCATTTCACTTCAGAAAGGGGAACTGCACAAAAATAAGGAAATGGAAATTGAAAGGTACAGTCCCCAAAATGAAATCCCTGTAAGCTGCATGGAAACTTTTTAAAAACACCAAATTAAATATATTGCCTTAATTTAAAAAAAACATCGCAAGACAACCATGGCTAAACAATAAAATAGAAGTAGCAGTTACAGGCAAAAAAATATCCATTAAAATTGGAAGTTAAATCCTATTGGTGAAAATATAAAGAAGCATAAACTATGCCAAGTGTAAAAGTATAATTAGGCAGGCCATAAAAGAAGTTGAAGAACAACTAGCAAAAGACATAAAAACTAAAGAAAAAAAACATTTTAAGTGCATTAGATGCATGAAGCCTGCTAAACAATTAGTGGAGCACTAAATGATCCTTAAGTGCTCCCTTAGCAGCACCTTGAAGATAAGGCCATAGTAGAGACACTAAATTAATGCTTTGCATCTGTCTTCTCTGCAAAGGATGTGAGAGATTTCCACACCTGAGTCATTATTTTTAGGTGACAAATCTGAGGAACTGTCCAAGGTTGCAGTGCCAACAGAGGAGGTTTTGGAACAAATTGATAAATTAAATACTAATCAGTCACCAGGACCAGATGGTATTCACCCAAGAGTTCTGAAGGATTTCAAATGTGAAATTGCAGAACTACTAACTGTAGTATATAATCTCTCATTTAAATCAGCTTCTGTACCCGAGAACTAGAGGATAGTTAATCTGATGTAAATTTTTTAAAAAGTGTGGGTCTGGGGTGGGGGGGAGAGAGAGGGTCCAGAAATGATTCTGGCAATTAGAGGCCAGTAAACCTAACTTTAATATTAGGCAGACTGATTGAAACTATACAAAAGAACAGAACGATCAGACACGTGGATAAACATTATTTGTTGAGGAAGAGTCCACATGGCTTTTGTAAAAGAGAAAGCATGTCTCATCAATACATTAGAATTCTGTGAGGAGGGCAACAAACATGTAGATGATGGTTATCCATTGGATATAATGTACTATGATCTTCAGGAAAAACTTAAAAAGCAACAAATAGTCTAGCAGCAGCTTAAAGACTAACAAAACAAGTAGATGGTATCATGAGCTTTCGTGGGTACAACCCACTTCTTCAGATGACAAGGTCCCTCACAAAGGCTGTTAAGCAAAGTAAGCAGTCATGGAAAGACTATGGACCTCTCATGGATCAGTAACTGGTTAAGATAGAAGAAAAGTACAATAGGAATAAAGTATGGGTTTTCAGATTGAAAAGAGGTAAATAGTGATGTCCCCCAGGAGTTTGTATTAAGACTATTGCTGTTCAACATGTTCATAAATCAGCTGGAAAAAGGGCAAACAGTGAGATGGCAAAGATTTGCAGATGATACAAAACAGACTTCAAAGTGCTAAAAAGGAATTTCACAAAACAGGGACGCTGGTCAACAAAATGGCAGATGAACTTCAATGTTGATAAATGTAAAATAATGCACATTGGAAATGTAATCCTAATTATACATATAAAATGATGGTGTTTAAATTAGCTGTGACCACTCAGGAAAGAGATGTTGGAATCACTGTGGATAGTTTTCTGATGACCTCTGCTGAGATGTTAAAAAAACTAATAATGTTAGGAACCGTTAGGAAAGGCATATATTATATGATAGAAAATATCATAATGCCCCTATATAAATCCAATATATACCCTCATCTTGAATACTGTATGTAGATATGATTGTCCCATATCAAAAAAGACTTACTGGAATTGGAAAAGGTAATATTGTTGAAAAAGGTACAGAGAAGGACAACACAAATGATTAGGTGCTGGACATAACGAGAGATTAAAAAGATGGAGACTTTTCATCTTGGAAAAGAGATAACTAAATGGATATAAGAACCCAAGAACACCCACATTATGTTAGGTCTATCTAGCCCAGTACCCTGTCTTCTGATAGTGGCCAAGTGGATATGCTTCAAGTCTATAAAATCATGACTGTTATGGAGAAAGTGAATAAGGAAATGTTATTTACTCCTTCACAGAACACAAGAACTAGGGAATCACCTAATCAAATTAATAAGGTAGCAGGTTTAAATAAATAAAAAGAAGCACTTTTTCACACAATGCACAGTCAGCCTGTGGAAATCATCGCCAGGCAACGTTGCAAAGGCCAAAACTATAAGGCTTTGTCTACACTACAAGGTTTTTGCGGCAGAGAGTATGCTAATGACGGACTCAATAGTATGAGTCGTGATGTCATTAGCATATTTTCTGTGGATGCTTTTTGCGCAAGGGGATTTTGCACAAAAAGAAGCAGAGCAGTGTAGCACTTCTACACTTTTCCCTGTTTTCACTGTAAATGTATCCCAGTGCTGTGGTGTAAAACAAGGTGATAATCCTGAATCTTTTAAACTGCTATGTACTGTTCCTTTGGTAACAGCAGGCTTGGAAATTCCATGAGTGTCCAGAGGAAAAGGGGATGGATACTGCACAGAATGTTCCATGTACCTGGAGACTTCTGTGTGCCTATCAACCCCTGTACCCAGAAAGCAAGGCTTGGGGGAAGGGAGGGCTGATAGATGGTGCTTGTGCTTCCTAAGGCCGTTGATTTAGGAAGTTGTTCCATAGCAAATACAGATAATGTTGTCTTGTGCTAAGGTCAGGTCATGGTAAAGGTGCCTCACAAACCTGGATAATTCTGACAAGGGTTTCAGAAGTTCCCTACATCTTATGGTGATGCAACATTATCACTTCTCAACATATTTCCTCTTGTGTTCAAGGAGGAATAATGCCTTACACACGTTACTCCCTCTCTTAACATCATTCAGGATCATAAGATGCTCTCCCATACATCCTTTTGCACTTCACTGACTCCGAGCCATAATTTGGTCCTTAATATGCCAGGAAAGAACATATTCAAAATGGAATTGGCATTTCCCTTAGAAACATCCAGAATCTGTAATGCTTGATCTAGTGTCAGCAGGAAATAAAATGGAAAATAATATATTGGTATATGTGATAAGAATTTAAACTTGATTGGGATAAGGGAGCGAATACGGCAATGTTAATTAAAATGATCATTTCTTTCCTGATAGCATGTACTTGCTAAAATTATCTGCAGAGAAAATGGAACAAACTCTTTTCCTGTGTCTCCAGATTTATAGCTTTGCATGACCCCACATGGGGCAAAGGCTGGGTTTTTTCCCTCACCATATCTAGTTTTCCTCACCATATCTATTCCTATATTTATAGGAATATGGATGGTTTGAAAGCTAGAAAAGGTACTCTGATGTTTGGCTACACTCCCTTGACCATAAAATCAAATCCTATAATGTCAGTACATAAGCATCCTTGCTTTCCATGGTGATATGACACAGCCACACAAGTCACTTTGAGGGCCAGCTCATGAATAGAGACATCATTCCAAGGCCTGCCAATGGCGGGAGTGGGAAGAACAAAGTGGGGAGTTGCCCTAAGGCCCGGTGGTTCAAAGAGGCCCAGGGCTCCTAGCCGTTGCCACTATTACTGCAGTGGTTGTTGCTGGCGCACTGGGCCCTTTACATTCCCACCAGAGTGCTGCTCTGTGTGCTCCATGCAGCTCTGAAGGCTGGGATGGACAGCGCTGCCTAAGGACTGTCCTTTGCCCAAGGACTCACCCCTTTTAGCAGCACAGAGCCAGATCCGCCTCCCCATCCCCTCCACACACACCTTGCCCCAGGGCCCGCAAAAATTGTCAGCTCTCCTGCAAATGTGAATGTTTCACGGAAGAGGAAATTTGCACTCTGCAAGAGCTACTCCCCACCAAAATGAATGAATCAAACTGGGAGTAAAATAAATCAGCCTCCTTTTCTGCAAAAACATGTAGGCTCCAGTCCCAGTGTTAAAGTCAATGGAAGCTGTGCATGTACACAGCTGAGCAAAATTTGTCCCAAAAGGTCCAAATTCTGCAATTTTTGCAATTCTACAAAGTTGATTCACTCATGCAGTGCTCATTTCAGGATTGGAGCCATAGGGACAAAATCTGCATATACCCAACTTCCATTGACTTCAACAGTGGGTTTATAATTTCTCTTAATGCTCTGGGCAAAATAATTAAGCAACTAAGACCAAATAATTAAAGGTAAAAATAAACACAGAAAACATAAAAATAAGAAATCTAAAATATAGAGGAGGCTCTCCCTTGAAACATGATCCTTGAACTATTGGTGAGGAACTGAAACCAGTGTTCTATTAGTTAGTAGGCTAATTTTTAATTTCATTTAATTTTAATTTTTTCAATATGCCCATATATTTTATTCATTCTGTACATTGCTGGCCTTTGCTTCAGGTTGATAATTGACTTGTTCTGACCTAGGGTTGATTTTTCAAGCTCTGTTTGAGGTTTTCAACTTGATAAGGTTTTGAAAAAAGTGCCTGCCTTTAATACTCTAAAACACTGAGTCATAACTCACCCCTCTATTAATGAACAGACACAGATTATGGATCTCTAACTCCATTTTCTCTCCTCTTCATTAGTAATGGCTTCAGTAGGGGCTTCAGAGTCAGAGTGTGAGTGATCTATCTTCAGCTCCTCGTGCTTTGATGGGGAGGAGGAGGCATACAAAACCCCTCAGCTAGTTTGCATGTTAAAGGGCACTGCTGGCAGCTGGCTGGTTGAAGATCAGAAACCTTCTTTTTGGTGCCAGCAAAGGGAAATTCTTTTCAGTGACATGAATTGGTAATATTGGGGATATTAAATACACATAAATAGTCCTTTATTCTCCTCTTAAACTCAATTTCAGAGTCTGTATTAGCCAAAATTGTGAGCATGTTATTTCTCATTGTGTCACCGGTCCTGATACCTCCTGCCCCAGCAGCTTGAATGCCTTTGCACATCAGTCCTCTTTAATACTAGCAAAGGCCAGACACTTCAAAGATGTTTTTGAAAAAAATAACTAATTTTCTTTAAAATTCTTTTCAGTTGTAGATTGTGCCTGCACTTTACTTACATGCTATATTTTGTGTGCAAAATAGAACAAAAGTACTTGAATAATTCATAAAATCTCTTAAAATGCAGTTTGCGAAAGAGTGCTTTATATTAAACATTGTAAAATTATTACTTCAAATCACTTTTATTATGTAGTTCATCTTAAATGGGGCAGAATATTTTAATAGTCAGAGAAAAGTCATAGTTTATAGCTTAAAATTGCAGATATATCTAATTTTTCCCATAAAATATGCATACATGATTTTCAGCCCCATTTAACTAATGTGTTTTGGAAAGACTTTACAATAGTAAATGAAACAAACCTCAGTCAAGACAGAATGTAATAGATAAGTGTGATTAATAGCAACTGTGTTTTTTTCATTTTACACAAATTCAGATTTTGAAACATAAATCACTTTAGGTAGGTTGCCTCATTTTAGGTAGTTAGTATTATCAGTTTAACAGAGATGTTCCAGTTAACGGGCTAGGTTCAGAATTGCAAATTATGTCAGAGAATTAAACTGTCAAAACATCATAAACTATTCTCAATGAGTTAACTAATTAATGGGAAAAAAATAAATTGCAACCACTCTTGAATTGATTTTCAGTTGTTGTATAGATACATGCATTTTTGAATGTTTCAGTCACGATGTAAACTTATAGGTCTGATTTGCTCCTGAACAGAGATCTGTTAAGAACCTATTTCCTAAACAAGGGAGACCATCAGGAAGTTAATTGTGTCTCCCTAATCCTCTGTTGCAGGCCACTCTTACCCATGCCAAATTGCACGTTAGAATATCTCTTAGTTTGACAATCCCAAAGGTCCATATGCTAACCATACAGAATGACTCATATTCTTGCTACACCTGACCAGCCCTTTATCCTAGAACTAGAGGGGCATGGGGATAGAGTTACCAAGAATCCAGTTTTGAACCAGAGCACCTGGTCAAAAAGAGACCCTGGCAGATCTGGTCAGTGCTGCTGACTTTGCTGTTAAAAGTCCAGTCAGCAGCACAGGAAAACTTCTTTCATAGCTACCCGGGAGCAGTGGCATGTCCCTTGGCTCCTTGGGATGTTAAAAGCATTACTTTTAGCTGCTTCTTAGGTCACTCAATCACATCAGTGTTGCAAAGGTAGAGTTGTCTTGGTTGTCAGCCAGACACTTCTTAGAGGACAAAAAGAAAAAAAGATAGAAAAGAGGAGAAATAAGGGGGAGCAAGCAACTGATGTGATGGAGGGGGAAACAGCAGAAAACTAAGGCCTGTAACTCTGGTGTTCAGAATTTAGCCTAAGTAACTGAAGGTAGTGGTGTAAACTGGTTCCTTTGTTCCACCCCAGTCTGGTCAGGATGGCTATCAAACGGTGCCATGTAATCTTGAGTCTCCACAGACTAGGGGGTAGCAGCCCTAATGACTAAGCTACTTATTTCAGTCTAAGTGTTCTTGTGCTCCCATTGAATGGCCTTCAGATAAACAATATCAAAGAAGTTCTGGCAACTTCATCTCATTAAAATTAACCAGTGGAAACACATTTGGTAATTTCAACCAGAAACACTTTCCCCATTTCTAGAATGTTCCAGCTCATTCTCATGCTAATCCAGGACTTTAACAGAAGCCTCCAGAGGCCATGCACAAGGCCTGGGGGGAGGAGGAGGCAGCTTTGTCCACATAGTCACTCTGCTGATACCATTATTGGACCCAACCAAGTGAGTTATAAGATCAAGAACACATATTCCTGCGCATCCAGAAATGTAATTTATGCAATCATGTGCTGAAAGTGTCCGTCCACTATGTACATTGGACAAACGTCTCAGACACTTCGCCAAAGGATCAATGCCCACAAAACAGATATCAGACAGGATCACAAAGAAAAAACAATTTCTTGCCATTTCAACCAGAAAGGACATTGTCTCAACGACTTGATTACCTGCATCCTGCTTCAAAGACCTTTTAAGACTTCACTTCAAAGAGAATCCTCTGAACTGTCATTCATGCTTAAATTCAACACTTTACACTCAAATTTGAATAAAGACGCTAATTATCTTACCCATTACAAAGATAGCTTCCCCAATTATCACCTCTAATATCATTAGCTCACAGACATTTACCTTCCCCCTTTCTCTCCCCCTTCCATCCCCCTTCTGTTCTGAAATTTGATTTGTCCTTTTCATATGTGTTCATTTTTTTAATTGTATCCTTTGGTATATATGGTTGTGACAATTTTCTTCTACTATTTGATCTGAGGAAGTAGGTCTGGTTCACGAAAGCTCATCACCTATTAAACCATCTTGTTAGTCTTTAAAGTGCTACACAGTCCTGTTTTTTGTTTCAGCTGCACCAGACTAACATGGCTACATTTCTACCACTATTCCACCTACTGGGAGAGAGTAAGTTCCTCCAGCTTCAGGGTAGGAGGGAAAGGAGGAGAGCTAGCTCCTCAGGCCCGAGAGGGCACAGAAAGTGCCCCTCCAAAAGTGGTCAAATGTTTATCCCTGTGTATGTTCCTGAGACTTGAAGACCCCTTATCACAGTTCTTTTCAATTTAAATAATACTGTTTGCAAAGGTCTGTCTCCAACTTGGGGTGGTTTCAAAACTGTTATGTTTGACTGTTACCTTGGATAACTTACAGTACAAGCTCTGTGCAGCACCACTCTCCAAAGTGTTTGGTGAATATGGGTATGTCTACACTAGCTCGTTAGTTCGAGCTAGGTAGGCAAATGAGGGCAACTGGAGTTGCAAATGAAGCCCGGGATTTAAATATCCCAGGCTTCATTTGCATGTTCCTGGGCGCCGCCATTTTTAAATCCCCCTTAGTCCGAACTCCGTGCCCGCGGCTACACGCGGCACAGAGTAGGTAGTTCGAAAATTACTAGCCACGGGCATGGAGTTCAGACTAAGGGGGATTTAAAAATGGCAGCGCCCGGGAACATGCAAATGAAGCCCGGGATATTTAAATCCCGGGCTTCATTTGCAACTCCGGTTGCCCTCATTTGCCTACCTAGCTCGAACTAATGAGCTAGTGTAGACATACCCTATGAGCTGAAGTAGGGATGTTACACAGTTACATTTCAAACAGAGAGGGGACACATGGGAGCAGAGGCAGCAAGAGGAGAGTGTGTATAGTCAATAGGATTAATTGATAAACACAAGCTTATCAATTAATTGTGTAGTTGATTACACATTGACATCCCCAAGCTGAAGTTTATGTAAAATTAGTGTTGCTCTACCCTTGCAAATTTTTGGAACCTGCACTAGTATGTAAAAACCAGTTATCCACAAATTTACATATGACAAAGACTATATCAGTTGAAACATTTATACTTCATAAAATTCCTAATTAAGTAAGCTTGCCTTTCTAATGGCCTACTTTTTGTAAGTGTAATTTTCTATTAATAGGTGTGAAGTTAGCTATGCAGATGACATTCTATAACCAGGGTTTGGTTACATATGTTTTAATTGCACATAGGAGGTTTGAGTTATATATGACATTTTACTTAATGTTACACTTTATTTTTTTTTACAATTTTTCCCCAATAAATTAAGGAAAAAAGCTACATTGTAACACATCAGAAAATTAAATCATTGCACTACTGTAAATCTAGGTGAAAAAAAACACTGTATTCATTTTGCCTTTGAATTTTACACTTCTTTCCACTCCTAAACACTAGCAATTTCATGTCCTACAGAATGCTCCTATTTAATTCTGCTTAAAATAGACATAGTCTTTCATTTCACATAGAACATTTTTAATCTTGCTTAGCATCTAGATGGCCTGACCTCTCTCTGTTGGATGCAGATGTTACATAATCCTATACGTACAGAGGTTTAAGTTTAAACATTTTGTAGCCATGTCACTATTCAAATTTCAGTTTTTACCTTATATTAAACTGTTGTTTTCTAGGGTAGTGTATGTTGCATGAGAACAGTAATAAACATGGACTGAGCCTTACTAAGCATTTAAATAATGAACTTTTTAGGACTCACTAAGCATAACCTATTCCCTTCTTTCGTTATCCCCAAAACCATGTTGACGATCATTTGCTCACAGGTTGTTACGATTGTTCTTTCATTACCTTGCCAATTGCTAGGCATCAGCAGGACAGCAGTTACTGTGAAAGAAAATAAAAACGGCCATTGCATGTTCATGAAATGTGTTCTTTGTGTTCTTTTATGTTGTAACATTGCCTAATTAAAGCATTGCACTTGATTATCTCTAATTAGAGAGTGATTATTATTAAACTATGCCTAAATTTTTTTAAAAAATACCCTTTCTTGATAAAAGAAAAATGTGCTCTCTGCAGGTACACTTATCTAATAAGTACACAGTTATTACCTGAATACACCATAGAGCAATCTTGATGCAAATAGTGGATTTCTAAATAGCTTTGGAATAGCTTTTTCCCCTATAAGCATTTTGAATAAATTTGGCTTTATACGTTCTTTAGCTGAATGTTAGAATTATTTTGCATTATGACAGATTACATCAACCCAGTACCTATTTCGCTGAAAAAATATACATTGTCCATATAAAGAAATAAGGCTAAAGCAACCATGGGACATTCTAAGTATCAAAGTAGAATAGCAGAGCGTTCAAAAAGTCATTTTTCTTTCAAAACTTTTATCAAATAGCTTTCAGGGATGAGGAAAACACTACTTTTAAATATAAGATTTTCTTCCTGCTACTGACATTTATAGAGTTTTTAATCTAGAGGTTGGCTAAGGATTCTTCTTCTCAGAGGATGCTTGGGAACTGTAGCCTCTGCTGAAATGCAGACTAGGAGAGAGGAAGTAGAATGTAGAAGCAGCCTGTTCTTCAGAGTGGAAGAAGATCTGAGAAACAGTAACTTCTGCTGCATAAAATCATTGGGGAGACCAAGACTAGTGAAACAGGCCCAGGAGAGGCTGTAGGAGGGCGCTATGAGGAAGCAGGACATGGATACATGCAACTAGAGAAGTAAAGGCATAGCATAATACTGGGCTGGTGACCCAGTGTTAGGATCTCTCCTTGTTTAGGAGCTTCAGGCTGAGGCTTCTAGAGAGCGCAGAAGGAATTCTCCAACCTTTCAACCCCTGCATCAACAAAGAGGAGGCCAAGGCAAACCTTGGAGGAGAAAGGACTATTGATTGAACCAAGGAGAACCAAGAGCAGGGATCACTAAAGTCAAGGGGAGGGGAAGTGTAAACGTGTTTATTTGGACTCTTGGTTTTACCCCAGGAACAGAGAACTTACTCATTTGTCCACAGGTTAAATGACTCTACAAGCCTGGGGAAAGAGGCAGCAGCTTCTTCTTGATATTGGGCCAAGTTACAGTAGTATACAATTATTAAAATTTTATAGAAATAAAGAAGTGTTATCATGGTTTTCCCCAATCATATAACAACTCACTAAGGTATATACTTTTAAGCCGCCACCTTCAATTTTATGAAAGTCATTGTAACTATTTAAGCAGATTTATTGGTGGTATAATGGAGCAAAATGTGTAAGCTGGCTGTCATCAGTCAGGTGTCCCGATGGGTTCCTTACAGGTCTTCTGCTCCATCAGTGATGATAAGCTTTTGGCTCTGTGTATGTGTGTGTGTGTGTGTGTGTGTGTGTGTGTGTCTACCACATTAACCTGTCTGCCACATTAACCATGTTCTATTAGTTAACACGACAGACTCTGAGGGTATGTCTACACTACCACCCTAGTTCGAACTAGGGTGGTAATGTAGTCAACCGGAGTTGCAAATGAAGCCTGGGATTTGAATTTCCCGGGCTTCATTTGCATCTTGCCGGGCGCTGCCATTTTTAAATGTCCGCTAGTTCGGACTCCGTGCCACGCGGCTACACGTGGCACGAACTAGGTAGTTCAGACTAGGCTTCCTATTCCGTTTCACGAGGAGTAACGGTTGTTCGGAATAGGAAGCCTAGTCCGAACTACCTAGTTCGTGCTGCGTGTAGCCGCGCGGCACGGAGTCCGAACTAGCGGATATTTAAAAATGGCGGCGCCCGGCAAGATGCAAATGAAGCCCGGGAAATTCAAATCCCGGGCTTCATTTGCAACTCCGGTTGACTACATTACCACCCTAGTTCGAACTAGGGTGGTAGTGTAGACATACCCTGAGAGAGTCCCCAGAGACCACATATCAGATAAGGATTGAAAGCACCTGGCCAGGTTTATTGCCAAGTGCAGTACAATGATAGTTGTAAGTGAACAGACTTGCCACTTTGCCACTATACATATGTACACCGTGACAATGGACTAACATCTAGCATTGACCCCCTAGGTCAGCCAACGACCTCTCTTTGGGGTACACTTTTATACATGGGTACAAACAAATTACACATCACTCCTGATGTATCTAGTTGCCCCCCGCCGTTACCTAGTTACCATCCCTTACCTCACACAAGTGGGGTTCAATTAATATCCATCATGCTGTCAATTTAGACTTGGTCCTGAACTTGGTTCGGTATGTATGTTATTTGTGGAGAGATGGTTAGTACTAAGATGTTTCTTAATGAGGTGTTCTGTTACGGCCCTTCTGGAATGTGCTTACAGCCTGTGCCTACTACCTCTTAGATAGGAATGTTTCTGTAATGTCAGGCCTGTTCTTGCCAACTTCTATGAACAGGGCCTGCCTCTTGCTCACAGCTTATCTCTGCTTTATATCAGAAAAGGTTTGACCATTGCTGTCAAGACTTCATACCTCATATCTGGCCTGTGATATGTGGCCTTATCTTTTAGGCCCTCATCTTACTACACCAGCATATTCTTCCAAAATATTGACTCAAGCAAAACAAAAAATGCTGGTCATGTTTTTGTTGAGTCCCCGCTGACTACCACTTTTTTTTTTTTTTTTGAGGCATTGTATAACAAATTGTGTAGCAGTGTAGGAACAAAGTAAATAGCACTCTGCTCTCCATGGGTTTCCAGGTAAGTTACTAAAAGATAATGACTCATAATTAATGAATGATTTATTTAAGCAATTATCTGACCCATCAGTTAATACACACAGTATCAAACCCTGATAGTAGGTATAATCAAACAGCAAAAAGGACAGTATAGAGAATATGATTTACAAAACGGGGGCACCCCATCAGTACGACTTGATTTTCAGAGTCCGTGCTTGCTTCTGCTGGTGAGTAAAAGTAATACAGCTTGATTCCTCCCCTACAAGCAGCTCTTCCCATCCCACTAGGGTTGCTAACTCAGTAGGACCACATGGACCGAATGCCATTGCCATCCATAGTGTCCACTCCAACCGAGTTGACAACTCCACATCCCACACAAGCTGGACACACAGAAGTAAACTAGTTTATGGAAAGGGATGATGTATGTAATCTAATTCCCTTCTGAACAAGCTGAAGGCATAGTTACCCTCCAAGTCGCTATTCATTCCCTGGTCTGCTCCTGACGTTACTGAACAATTAGGATTGCCAACTTGGTCAGACCAGATGGACCAGGCACCAATTGTGGCAATGGCATCCAGTCAGACCAAGTTGGCAACCGTACAGATAAAATCTAAGCAAAATCTTACATTCAGTCACCCGTCTCAGGCTAATTGTACTCTTACTTATTTTGTAAAACAGTGTCTAAATATTAAAGCAGATGAAGATTTTCTCATTTCTAGCTTTAAGATACTCACACACAACTGCCATTAACTACAGCTGGAGTTGCTCTCATGTATCTAAGGGCTTGTATACACAGAACTTCGTGTGCAGCAAACTAGAGTGTGGATTTACAATGCACTAGTTACCTTGCACTAAGTCCCACTGGGGGCATGTTTACCTCTCACTCAGTGTGCCTATAGAGGAAAGTACTTAGCACACTTTAAAGTAGTAAGCTAAAGGGTATAAAAGCACTTTGTGTGCTAAGAGTGTTCACATGGGAATGTGGTGGAGAGTAGTTAGTGCATTGTAAATTCACTTTTGTTTGCTGAACATTAACTTCCCATATAGACAAGCCCTAAGAGAAGAATTTGGCCTGTTGTTCACTGTTAACCAAAGTATTTCTCTTATGTCTTTCATTGTAAGTTTTCCCCATTTCAGTTTGATTTATAGCCTTCTTTTTCCATGACATTTTTCAATAACAAACACTTGGCTAAGTATGGTCATAAAATATGTTTGGACTTTCTTTGTAATGATAACACACACACTGGAAGTTTGCAACTTATTTCAGTGAGAATAGGATCTGTCTTGAAAACAGTGGGAAGTATATGTCCTCTCACACACACAACCAGTGTACATTTGCCAAATAATTATATAGTAAATAAATGTAATTAAGGGTGCTTAATATAAATTGTTTCTCTAAAGATACAATATCCATTTATAGACTGCATGCAGATTTAATGTTTATCTCAGTAGGGTACAAACAGATGGAGAATTGTATTCATCACATTACTTTGGAGTTTTTAAATTTGCCTGATGGGAATTCCATTACTTGCACCAGCTGCATAGGTGACTTCTATGACTCCAACTTGCCAGGCTCTGAATACATGAGGCTGCACTGGCATTTACTTTTTAAATACAGTACAGTATATGCAAATCTTTTTGACACATTTCTGTCGTTTATCTTTAAAATGTATGTTATCTGTTTTTACCCTTTTCTCATAGGCCATGTCAACACTACAAACGTTGGTCAGTGAAAGTTATGTGTCTGCAGTTAGTATATTGCTTGTTTGAATGCATGCTTAGTTCCTGATGTTAGCACTGCATGTCCTCATCAGGAGCATTTGTGTCAATATACAATGCAGTGCACCATGGGAAGGTATCACAGTGTGCAACCCAACATCATCCAGCATGCTATCTTTTGGGAAGTTTTGACACTGCATGTTAGGGCAAAATTTGTTACACTGAGGTGATTGGGAGCAAAGGGTCAACTTCCCAGTGCGCAACTGTCTCCCTCCTGTAATGTAATCTCTAGCCCAGCGTTTCCCAAACTGTGGGCTGCGGCCCGGTACCAGGCCACAGGAAAAAAATACCGGGCCTCAGCATGGTTGCCAGGGTGTTCTGGGCTCCTGGAGTGCCTGTGTGGCACTGGGTCCGCCAAGCCCTTGGATGGCTTGGGCATAACCTGCAGCCCAATGTTCCAGCTCCTGGCAGAGGCATAGCTAGAGGAGGTTGGGGGGGAGGAGGAGGAGGAGGAGGGGTGAGCCAGCCACCAAAAGCAGCACTGGACAGGGGAATCAGGGTGGGCTTTGGAGATTTGGGGCAGGGGGCAGCCGGCGGAAGCAGAGCTGGCTGGGGGGTAAGGGGGCTGGCTGGGAGATCGGGAGGAGGAGTAGGGGAGAAGCGGCTGCTGGAAGCAGGGCTTGCCTGGGGCATTGGGGCTGGCCAGGAGAGATTGGGGGGCCAGCGGAAGCAGGGCTGCCGGGGGGCATGAGGTCGGGGGTAGGGAGCTGGCTGGGGAAGATGGGGGGGGTGGAGAGAAGCGGCCGCCGGAAGCAGGGCCAGACGTGGGCAGCGGGGCTGGCCAAGGGAGACTGGGAGGAGACGCGGGGGAGAACTGGTTGTCCGAGAGGGGGTTGAGGGGAGTGGGGCTGGCCAGAGGTGCAGCGGGGGAAGCGGGGGGGGGAAGCAGGACTGACCTGGCCATATGTAGATCTCAGGGCGCTGCTTCCCCCCACCCCCCGCAAAGCACGAGTGAGTCCAGCCTGGGGATTCTATTGTGCCCCCCCACCCCCACCCTCTCAAGTAGTGAACTGTCTGGCTGGTAGACACACTCATGCAGCCTGAGCACATTTAGCAGCCAGGAAGTTCAAAACTACAAACTGATACAACTAGCAATAATAAAACGTACCTAATGAGAAAATACCAGACGTTACATGTCTGATATTTTCTCAGTTTGTTTTTTATGTGTTTATATTTTTGGGCTGCAAAAAACAGTACTGAAAAAAAGGGTTCCAACTAAAGTAAAAAGTTTGGGAAACCCTGGTTTAAACAGCTTTCTGTTAGTCTTACACTCCATTTATCCAATCCAAATTTAACTTGAGGGCAAGAGTATTGTGGGTGACCATATCAAAAGCTTTGCTAAAGCTGGCACAGGGGGCTTTGGGAGGACCAGAAACAACGTATTTGAATATTCATAATTTGATTGATGAATATGCAAATATGCAAATTAATGTTACCGGTCCTCCAAAAGTTCGTGAATGGATTTACTGGTCCCTGGGTCAAAAAGTTTGGGAATCCCTATTCTAGTCCATACTTTTCAATGCCTTTTCATTTCTGACAGAAGCATGGAGTGTAGACTGGACCATCGTTACAAGTGTTTCACATTGTCTGGTGCTTTTATTCCTTTTTTAATGACTGAACCAATTAAGATATTTATTTTTAATCTGATTTCAAATACTATATTTGATCATTATACTGTAAAAGTCTGCATGTATTCATTTTAGAGCCTTGTAAGATGCAGAGTGTCTAACCCCAATTAGAGTGAAGATTGCTCTGCAACTCTTTAAAGTACTCAATAATTTCAAGATTGGGGTCTTATTACATAAGAAATGTGAAAAATCAGTTTCTTGCTTAGTAAGACATGGAAAAATTCAACTTGCATTTCTTGAATAATTTATTTCACATTTTTGCAGTGATTGGAGCCAAATTTTGCATCCCTACTGAAATGACTTGATATGACATTCCAGGATGCAATCCAGACTGCAAAGTTGGGTGCCTCATAATGTTCTGCTGCTTTGGTGCCCATGTAGGCCACTCACAAATAGCTTTCCAGCATGCCGGTCACATCCTGAGTTCTACATATGGCTGCCAACCACATATCCATCACACTCTGGTTTCCACCTAGCCATGGTTACCCTTCTAGAGTGATCCCAGTATATTTCCAATCCTGACCCTCCCCCACCCCCACTAAGTGTGTGTTCTATATTGTCCAGCCCTCCCCTAAACAGTGTGTTGTCCATTTAAGCGGCTCAGCATACAGCATTTGGCTACCCTGAGTGGAGTTATCCACACAATTCAAAACACTGGATTAGTTTTGATTAAAGCATAAAACAAGTTTATTTAAGTACAAGTGAAAACAACAGTAAGGTATTAAAGTTGGAAATTGTGAAAAAATAAATAAGGATGAAATGTTTCCTAGTGCTAAAACCTAGGCCATATCTAGACTGCAGGCTTTGTGTGCAAGAAGCTTTTGTCAGAAGAGATCTTCTGCAAAAACTGCTTGCGCAAGAGCGCATCCACACTGCAAAAGTGCATCAAAAAAGCGATGCCTTTTTGCGAAAGAGAGCGTCCAGACTGCATGGATGCTCTCTTGAAAGTAAGCACTGATTGGTATGCACAGAATGGCCACCAGGGCACCTGTGCTTTTTCCTCTTTCCTCTTTTTTCACAAAAAAATCCTCTTCCCCATCCACACACGCCTTTTTGCGAAAGAACTCTTTCGCAAATAGGCATTCTTCCTCATAGAAAGAGGAATACCAATTGCGCAAAACCCCCTCTGTTCTTTCGATTCTCTTGCACAAAAACACACCTGAGGTGTGGATGCTTCATTAGTTTTTGCGGAAAAACATCTGTTTTTCTGCAAAAACTCTGCACTGTAGACATAGCCCTAGGACTAGACGTGGTTGATGGCAAAGTCCCTTACCACATTTTCCAGTGATGTTGCTGACCTGATTTGTCTTGTTAAGTGAAAAAGAGAGATGGAGAGAGCGATAACATGGTATTTTCCCTCTCATTTTATAATTTAGTCATCCTTTGAAATTGAATTTTCCTGATGGTTACCCTAGATAAAGTTCATGTCCACTATGAGGACAGAGATTAAGAGTCTTGGTGGTAAAAGAGATTCCATGCCATTGTTTGCTACAATGCAGATCTGTTTGTTCTTTCAGCTCCTTCTTGCAAATGAATGAGGGTAATTTCTTGTAAACTTGAATGACACCAGACTAGCCATGCCAACTTGTCCTTTGTTTTTGAGAAACAGGTTTATCCACTTCTCAGGCTTGTCTAGTAATCATACTTCGATCATGATTTCTGTTTATGTTCATACCGTTACTAATAATAATGCTCTTTATACATTTCACTGTGATCTTACTGACCAGCAAATAATTAGATTTCAAATGACATCTCACAAGGTATATTTTGTACAAAAATAATTACAGCAGGGTGTGAATATAGTGGTGCATTCAGTCACACTTGAGAACAGTATTATTGTGTGATTGTTTTCTGAATGAGAGTGATTATACACTCAAAACATAGATGCCTATCTTACACAAGTCCTACTGGGAAAGTAATCTGCACAATGGGGGTAGGCTCCGGTTTAGGAAAGCGCATGCCTAAATCCCATTGGAGCTTAAGTATGCGTCAACGCAGGGTTGTGAATGGAGACCTGAAGCCTGGATTGTGGATGAGGAGCCTAGGTCTACAAATGTATAGGCCATCCCCACAGACACTATGGGCTTGTCTTCCTTCACTGCCTCTGCAATCAGTCTTCCAGAGTTTGATTTAGTGAGTCTACATAAGACATGCTAAATAGAACACAGAGTGTGCCTTGAAAGTGTCTGCTATCCCTCCTTTTGTAAGGAAAAACAGGAAGCCAACAGGAACATTTGCTTCCATCCACCTCCTATTATGGGGATGCTGCCAAGCTTGGTTTAAGGTAAGCTGACTCCAGCTACATAGAATACATTTCTGGAGTTGTATACCTTAAGCCAAGCTACCAGGTCTAGTGTAGACCTGGCCCTAGACTACACTGTATAATACCATTCCTTGGCTTCTGTATAAGGAGACCTGAGGAACAGCCTTTGCACATCTTGTGAGCAGCAGGAATAGGGACAGAAAACCTTGACTCTCATTTGTCCTCTGTCCATGGGTCCTATATACACTTGCAGTCAGAATGTGGATCCTAGGTTATAATTAAAGTTATAACTATAAAACCATGTTACATAGAGCCATGAATACTTGTTTCCATTTTCTACTGTACTGTTTGTCTTAAACCACTATCCAATGTATCAAAAGTTGTATCCTTCACTGAATTAAAGCCTGGCTAAATTTACATTCCCTGGATTTCAAGAGAACTCATCTGATCAATGTTGTCCTGACCTAACACATTTCCTTGCTGCCAAGAGCCCTTCCCCTGTTGCCAGCATGCATTCTCCAAGTGACCTGCCTCCCAGCTGCCAGATCATGGCCCATCAATTAGGGCTGCAAAATTAGCAAATGGAAGTGGACACAAACAGTCCCAACTGGCCTACAGGGCTTAGGAAAGGAACTGACATAGAATAAAAAAAGAGACAGACTTACCTGAAACAGGGAATCAGGAACATTTGTAGGGTGGATGGTGGGAGGGTTAGAAGGTAGGAAAGGGTCTGATCTCCTATAAGGAAGAAGAGGGAGAGATCAGCAGCTGAGAAGAAGAGTGTTACATAGTGGGAGGATGGGCAAATTTAGAATGAGTAACATACTTGTCTTCAGTTCCACAGGATACCTCATTGTGAAAAGTATAGAATTAATTTAAGCACCAGCTGCCTGAATAATATTTCTTTGACTTGCTAGATGAAATGTTAACACCAACAGCAACAAACTCAGAAGAGCTGCCCAGAACTTGAAATGTAACATCTATCCCCTTGCTAGCACCTTCCTGCTCTTAATACTGGTGACTGTAAAAATGCATTTACAATCACCCTTAAAAGTGTCATGCTGTAATAATCTTAATGTGAATTTATCAGGATCAAGTAACTGCTTATGGAGAGTATTCCATAGGCATTGCTGAAAAAAATGTATAGTTTACAGTGGTCCAACAAATGGAGTGAGAACTTGTGCTTGTGGACCATAAAAATGAAGCACCATTTAGAAAAGTGATGGTGCCATATTCTTATTCGAAAATCTGGATTTAGAAACAGTTTTTTGTACGTCTTGAATTTTGTTATTTTCAAATGAAAAATAGACCCTTGTCCAGCTCAGTGATTTTTTTGTGCCAAACCAAAAAGTTGTTCAGAGTGAACACAAGTATTATATCCATTTTTAAAACTAGTTATCAACGGTAGCCATTTATTTAATCCCTTCTTACACAAAGAACTGCAAAGCTACCTGTAAATCAAATTGCATTCTCAACACATGAGAAGGCAAACACAGTACAATAATGGAACCCAGGTGTTAGACTAATTTCTAATTTAGCCATAAATGAAGAAAAGAGAAATATTAATCCTCAATACAAGTTGTTGTGGTATTACAGAATCCATCATAATGAAGAAGTGACCCCACTTTGCATAAAGGTTAACTGTACAAATGGTACTGCATTGACAAAAATGTTAATGAGTTTATGTGTGGCAGCAGGTAAGCAAGAGATGGTAGAAGGAAGCTATTGTGATAGGCAGATAATTACAATGGAAGTCATGTCTTGGATAATGACTAGGATTCACATCACATATCTTTTCAGTCACAGTACAATTTCTCTAGCTCTGTTTATGGTAATCTATGGGATTATTTGACAGCAAGGTGACATTTTGACTTTGGAACAAATTTCTTTCATAGACAGCGCAATTACTCACTGATATTGTGACATTCAATTAGCCATAACACCGCTGTGTAATTTAGATTTCAGAAAATATACAAATATTTGGTATATTTTTTCATTAATACATGAAGGTCCTTTTAAATTTTAACATTCTGATCTTATGCTAAGTGCTTTGGTTTTACTAATATATGGTAGTTGAGAGAAATTAAGCAACTGTGAATATTTAACCACTGAATTGCTAGGACTTTTTTAAAAAGTTTCTAATACTTAAGAACAAGAAATATGGACTCCCAAGTAAGGTTGATCTGTGTTTTAAACTGTACTGCATAACAGCAGATGTGTTTTTCAAAAAGTAAAATTTATTCAGTCTATTTTTAGGATACAATGAGCCATATTCTCTCCAAAGTACCCAAAATCCTGCTCTAACTGAGCAAGCATTATCCCTGACACAGGGAATACTCAGAGGTGTTGTAGGTCTATTCCACTGACCATTCTCCATGGTGTTTCAAGAGTAGAGAAGGGCAGGAGAGGGGATATGGATGGGACCTCTGGAGCTCCACTAGATCTTTGATCTTCTGGGACCACAATAGATCTAGTGTACTTTAGAGCAGATGTTGTGGGGGACTATGTGCATTTCAATACAGAACTGAAGTCAAATAGTGAGCCCCAATGGCGAACAGTCAGTATATTAAAGCATGAGTAGTGTTAAGCCTAGTTCACTGAATTGTTCATAAGTGATAAATGACTTATTTGGCAAACAGACTGCAATTTTTAAAAGCTGTGTTTGCTGTTTGACATTGTTTAAGGAATGCATTTTGCACACCAAATTTCAGTTTCTGAATTGCTCATGAACTGTTCCCAATAAATAGCCCTGTAAACATTTGCTTGATGTTTCAATATCTGAACTGTGGATTGGTCACCTAAATCACATTCTATTGATTTTCTTCCCTTATTGGATGACCTAACCTTCCAACACTGCTTCTACCCCAAATGTTTCTTATTTCACAGTATACAGACCTGGAATACATTTTCCATGAACTATATAAATAAAATATTGTTTGCAAGCAGACTACAAAAGGGGATGTGGACACAGTCAAAGCAAAGTCTGTTTAGAAATGAGCAAAATATCTGCAAATATCTTTTCCTACTATTGTCCCAGCTCTTGTTCATGCTACTGTTTTTTGAATATATTCTACAATCTAAAATTCACATATCTGTCATTTCTGTAACTATGGATCTTTGGGAAAGATCCGTTATTTTAAAATACCCAGACCACAAATCAGCAATCATCACAATGAGAAGGTGACCACTCATTAATAATGCCTGCATTATTTTTTCCACTGACTTTAGGTTTAAACTGTTATACTGAAATTGGCTTCAGAAAAGTTTGCTTAGGTAACTTATTTATAGTCACGATGTGGAAAACACAATTTGCTGTAAGTAGCCTATTATTTCCTCTTTGCTCAGTAATTTGTGAGCTGAATGAATAAAGCCTATGGGTTTAATAGGATGAGGAAGTTGCTAAGATTTGTGAGAGCAGTGCGACTGTCACTTTATTTCTCCTTCTAATCAGATAAGTTACGGTGAAAATGATCTTACATTTATATAGTAGTTTTCATGGCAAAAAAATCCCAAAGTGCTTTGCAGAATTTAAGAAATTAGGCAGTGATCTTTTCATCTAACCTGAAATTCAGCAACCTCTGTTGTAAATCAGTATTTAACAGTAAGGAGAAAAACTGTGTGGGTGCATCTTCACAACAGGGCTTAACTCGAAATAAACTGCAAATTGAGCTATGTCAATTGCGCATCTTATTTTGAAATAGCTTATTTCTAAATTGGGAGTGTCTACACAGCACTTATTTTGAAACAGAGCACTCTTCCTCTGACTTCCCTTATTCCTTGTATAATGAGGGCTACAAGAGTCAGAGTAAGAAGTCCTCCAGCTTGAGAGCATTTTGACACTATTTCGAAATAATTGCCTGCTGTGTAGACATAGACTACATTATTTCGGAATAACACTAGTTATTTTGAAATAGTGTCACAGTGTAGACATACCCTGTGTCTCTTTAGGACAGGAAATGAATTCCTCTTCCAAAATGCAGGGTGAATATAAGAAGGCAGACTTACTGAAGTGGGAATTCGGCCAGGACATGAGGATTATTAACATTCCTCTTCTTAGAAAATGCATCATGAGATATTTACTGATGTTACTTTTATATTTTATCACAAGAACAGAGAGTTCAATAGGTCAACTGCTACCTACTGAAAAACAATGAGTACTCCTGTGGCATCTTAGAGACTGACAAAAATAATTTATAGTATCATGAGCTTTCACGGGCAAAAACCATTTGGGTTTTCATCTGAAGAAGTGGGTTGTGCCCGTGAAAGCTCATGATACCATCTACAGGCTTGGTAGTGTGGATGCTCACCGTGTTATTTTGAAATAAGGGATGTTATTTCAAAATCACTCCCCAGTGTAGACACGCCCCAAGGCTTTACAGGCTATATCTACACTACAGGCTTCTTGCTCAAGGAGCCTTTTGCACTAGAGTTTTTGCACAAAAACTTCTTGCGCAAGAACATGTCCACACCTCAAAGCACGTCCCAAAAGCAATGTGCTTTTGCACACAAGAGTGTCCACACTGCTGGATGCTCTTGCGCAAGAAAGCTCTGATGGCCATTCACAGAATGGCCATCAGAGCACTTGCACTTTTTCCATAGGGGTTTCTTGCACAAGAAACCCCTCTGGAGCATCCACTCTTGCCTTCTTGTGCAATAGCTGTAGTGCTAAAAGCAGTTATGTCTCAGAAAAGGAGGTTTACCTGCAGTAGAAAAAGCCCTCTGTTCTTCCATATAACTGCCCATTAATTTTAGGTGTGGATGCTCCCCACTGCGCAAAAACCTTGCAGTGTAGATGTAGCCACAACGTCTAAATTCCTCCTAGCAGTGATTTAACAACTACCTCTCTCCAGCTGGGAACTCCACTCAGAGTGAGAGGCACTGGCAGAGAGACCACAGTAGAGCAGGGCTACTCAACGCACGGCCCGTGGGCTGTATGTGACCCACGGCCCGTTTGTTTGCAGCCTGCAGTGAGGTTTGGATTAACATGGGGCTCAACTTACAGCCCACAGGTGGGATCCTTTGAACACGATCTCCACTGGGAACATGCTCCACAACAGCGAGGGATCTCCCAGGCGGGGTGAGCACCGAAAGTCGCAAGAGGACAGGCTGGCTGGAACAGACAGGTACAGGGTGTCAGTGTTTCTAGCTCAAGGGAGGAGGTGCTAGGAGTGCCGGGACATTGTGTGAAAGAAGATATTTGCAATATATTTGCATATATATTTCCATGTATATGCAACCACACTTAAGTTGTGGTCCTCAGCATGTGCTGTGACCCCCAGGGCTTCCAAAATTGAGTAGCCCTACTGTAGAGGGTGGTCTGAGTGGGAGTATGGCAAAGAGAAAGAGAAAGAAGTTATCTTAATTAGTTGATTGTAGCTTGTAAAAATATGGATTAATGCCTAAGATTCTGTAGCTTCTAATTTAAGGGAAACATAGTACAGCCTCACAGGCAGTTAATCATACATAAAAGCCTGCTGGACTATAGAGATAGAAAGTCAGCAGATTAAATTGGTGGAGAAAACCCAATTTACAGCACAAAGTGCAGAATGTGCAGCTACTTATGCTTCTTGTACAGCTTCTATCGACTTCATTATGTCACTGTCTACATTACAGCTTCTCTCCCACTGATATTAGTGGTCTACTATATTGATATAATACCTCCATGTCCATAAAAAGTGTAAGGCTTATGTCAGTGTAGTTAGAGCAACACAGTCCAGTTACATATGCAAATTCAGCTACACGGTAGGAGCTTTAATCTCAATGCATTGGTGAGAAGATGATGTAAAGAAAGGATATTTAGATATATTAAAAACTGGGGACTTTCTGTATAAAGGGAGAGCCAATACATAAGGGATGAGGTAAATTTCAGAAAAAATAGCAGGGTGTCAGACTAAAGTATGAAATAAAAATTGCCATGGAGCAATACACAAACCTATAAATAGCTGTATAGAAATGTGAGCATGTTAAAAGTAAAAAATAGAACGCCTGACAATGAAATAGGAGTTTGCATAATAGATATTACTGAAATGTGCTAGAGTGACATATTAATATGATGCTATAACATATGCTTGTAAACTAAACAGGTAGGGCAAATTGGATGCAGGAAAGAAGTTTTCTATGTTTCAAAGATTCGGTAGAATCTAATGAGATGGTATTCTGAGTGGAGAGGTCTAGACAGTAGAATATGTATGGGTACAAATCCCAAGTCATAAGAATACAAATATCCTAGGAGGATTATGCTGCCTGCCTCCTGATGAAGAAAAGGATATTGAGCGCACAAGTTGAGGCAGAATGAAGCATTAGCAAACTCTAACAAAGTAATAATTACAGCTTCTTTCTATTATTCATATCTAATTGTTGTTTGTGGCATGTTCATTCTGGGATATTAGAGGTAAGGTGGATGAGGTAACATTTTTCATTGGGTTGTGTCTCTCACCAACAGACGATGGTCCAGTAGAAGATATTACCTCACTCCCCTTGTCTCTTTGCTTACATCTAAATTAGTCAAATGTCAGAATGAGACAAGGTTTAGAGAAACAATTTCTTAACACTTTCAATGGCCGCTTCCTGGGTCAGCTAGTTGTAGAAGAGAGGCTATTCTCTGCTTACTCCTAAAGAACACAAAGGACTAGAAATAACTGTGGTTGAGCCAGTAAGAATGACCACAATATACTTACCTTTCACACATCCAGAGGCAAAAGAGGAAATCGTATAAAAAACTAGCATCCTGACTTTAAACTTCAGAAACAAGGATTATTTAATAAAATAAAATAAATAAAAACAAAGCTAGTCAAAAAGATCTTGAAGTCCAGCATGGAGGCTCCTGAAGCTTGCCATGGCAGATTCACAGAAAACATGTGTATCACTAAACATCATAAAAGTTTAAATGGCAAAACCCAGGAAGTTCCAGCCAAAGAGGTAGGTATCCTTCAGAAAATAGAACTGCAATCATAGTGAGGCAGGCAGGAAGGAGCACATAATGTGGCTTCAAGTCACAGCAGAAGTAGAGATAGCTTGGAGCTGAAACACCCCTCAGAAGCTGAGCTACTGGTTGCCTTACACATTTCCATCAACAATTTGCACAGAAATAGCTCTGCTGGCTAGTGCAGGAGGAGATATCCCCAATCATTCTGTGGGAGAGACAGTGCCAGCAGCTACATGAACAGGAAGTAAGCCTTGCACTCAGGGAAGTGCTTAGTCTCATCAGGTGGGGAGATTCATCAGGAGGGGTGGTGCCCTGCGTGCTCTGCTTCCATTGTGTTTCTCTCAAGAAGAGACATAATCAAGCCCTTAACCAAGTAACTTACTAAAGTTCAGTAAAGGATAGTGGATACATAGTCCTCTAAACAAACACTGCTATTACTCTTTAAAAATCATGTTTAATATTTTCTGTTTGCAATTGACTTTTGTTACTTACACTTGCAGTCATTCACTTTTACAAAATAATTTTGGGGGAACTGCCTCCCAAAGCTCCTTATGGTATCTCTGATATGTCCCCATGCAACTGAGAAGTGAATAACAAGAAACCCTCCAGTAGTGCAGTTTTGCAGAAGAAATGTCACTGAGCTATATGTCAGAACTATCATTCCTTTACAAACACAAAATTGCTCAGAAAATGATTCCTTAGACCCAACTATTTGAACAAATACTGTCTCAAGACATCCTTTCTTTGTTTTTTGTTCACCTAGCCATTGAATGAAGGTACAGGTGTGTGTCAAAAAGAATACCTGTTTCCTCAGAACAGAAAGGCTCCTATATTTTTACCCAGTTTAGTCCTAATAAAATCGATATAAGCTTACAACTTTTTATCCCAAACTCCTGAATCATTCAAAAAATGAGAGGAAAAAGCAATAATATAATTGAATTTTAGCCATGCTAAATGAGGGATTAAGTAAAATGTGATGTGAACTCATAGATTGGTGATTCTCACCAACAAATCTTGTAGCTGGAGGGTTTAGTGCTACAATTCCCAAACTAGCAGTTACTCTACTTTTTTCACTGCCCCTTAAAACACATCAGACTCAAAATGTTACAGATGGCAAAATATATTCCATTTGCATCCTCCAGATGATTCAGGGAAAGTAAATATTCCATTTTGGACCATACAAGAGCTGAACAATGCATGGGAAATGTGTTTAATTTCTAATCTATTTTAACATTAGAGTTATGTAAATTTGATTAAAATACAGATTTAAATAAAAATGGAATTGCACAAAGAACTACATGTCTTCTTTGCCATTCTACTTCCATCTGCCTGTGTGGATCAGTGGTACTCCAGCTCCATCTGCTGCTTAGTTGATTGCCTTAATATTTCAGAGTTGCAATGAGCTTGACTGTGTTTTTAATCATCACTGTGGTTTGATGAGAAAAAATGATGCAGATTAAAATTGCACCTAAAGCAACGAAATGATTGCTTGAATTGACAAACAGAATGTGCAAAGTTTTATATAATTACTGTCCCTCAACTTTCCAGGGACTAGAGAAAAGCCTCAGTCTTCTGATTGCTTTTCAATGACCTGAAGTGCATATTTTGTCATTATATTTTGATTGTGATTTTGTATAACAGGAATTTATCAGAAGCTTAGGCTTGCATCACATTACCTTATTATGTTAATTCTCATTGATTATTTTTAATAATTGCTCCTTTCTGTACTTCATACTCTTTTATTCATGTGTGTCACTTTCAGCTATATCACTGGAATACTTTACCTCTTAATGCTTTACATGTTCAGCCAAAAAATGCTAAATAAAATCCAATAAGTAGTTTATATTCATGTCTGTCATTGTTTCTGTATTTCTAAATAGGATCTACAGTTTCTCCTACCAGTCCCCGCCCCTCCGCCCCCTCCCCAATCAAAATACAGCAGCAGGCACTCAAAGCAATGTATGCTGCTTTCAAAGCGTAATATTAAATAAACTTATCACAACGGAACTATGTTAAATAAGGTGTAAAATCAAGGAAAGGGAATTACTTGAATGAATACATGTTATATGCATTATGAAAAATGCAGCATCATGCATCACATGGAGTAAAATGGAGATTTGAAGAGGAAGCAAAGGTTAAGGGTGTACTAACATGTAAGATTATGCTGTTCCAAGGCATCTGTGATCCACAGGGGAGTTTAGAAAATGCAGACGGTCTAGTTAGATTACATCAAAGAAGGAAAGCTTAGAATTCAAGGTGTAATTTTCTCCATAGGAGTACTTGGTATTATGTCCTTTCCTTAACCATTTTATTCTGCTAGATATTCAGCCATTATGCAACCTGTGGCTATGCAACAGCAAGTCGCTGATAGAATTACTCAAATAAAATAAGATTAGTAGCTCTCCACATTAATTCTGAAAAATTATTGAAAGAACAGGTTTTGGGGAGCCTTAGGCTGATGATACCAGCTTCAACAGAGCTAGGATGTGATCCCAAAAGGACTGCATTAATGGGCAACCCTAGCAGCAGTGTTATCAACTAACCATGTCTGCTACCTTTGGGAACATAGGGCAGCTTTTCATCTTATTTCTACAGAACACAAATCTTAAATAAAACTCTCTGACATTCCAGTGCCATTTTGACTTGCTCCATTGTTCCTCTGGGGCAGTGCTGACCATGTCTGTGGCCCAGTGTCTCTGAATCCTGCCCTCCAAATGCTTTGGTCTCCAGATTTTTTTAAGACAATACGGTACAGAATCTGCTCCTGCTACCTGGTGAAATTGCCATCTTCATCAAAGGCTTGTTACTGCAATCTGTTTTTATCCTGAGTAATACTTACTTGTGGGAGTAGTTCCACTGAAGTTGATGGGACTATTCACATAAGTGAATGCAAAAGTTGTAGAATTAGTCCATAAATGAAGCATGAGATGCTTAATGGCAAACTTTTTGAATTGGGATCTGTATCACAGCACCTTGCATATGATTCCTAGCAGCTGCACTGAAGAATTTTCTGTGGAGAACATAGCTGACCAACTGGTCAGTAGCCTTGCATTCTACATCAATCTCAGGATTGATTCTCCACTGCCTAGCCCTTGTATAGTCATTGATACCTATGAAATATGTGCAAAACAGCATCAAACACTACAGGTTGGACCTCCCTGGTCTGGCACTCTCAGGACCTGACCAGTCCCTGACCAGGGAGTGTGCTTCATCAGGGAAGGCCATTGCCTCTGTTTCCAGCCACCAGATTCTGACTTTGCTCCCGGTCACAATCCACCAGACTTCGGCCCCCAGCCCTGGCCATCAGATCTGGCTCATGATCTGCAGTTCCTGGCATGCCACCCCTGGACTCCAGCCCCCTAGGCCTGGGTCCAGTCCTGGCCACCCGGCTCCCTGCCCTTAGCCCCAGGACTCCAGCCACTGACCCCAGCCAGACTCCGCTCCCCGTCACCAGCTCCCTGATAGCTCTGGTGCCAGCCTGGGGCTTGGCTCCCGGCCCACCAGGTCTACTCTCTGGTCCAGCAACATCCATGGTCCTGCGGTGCCATCTTCCCCCCTAAGTACTCCAACCCTGGAGCACCCATGTGTCTCCAATGATGCCAGTCCATGGATGTTGCTGGACCAGAAAGTGCCAGACTGGAGAGGTTCAACTTTACTAAGACTTCAAGTATCTAAAAAGGTGTTACAAGGAGGAGGGAGAAAAATTGTTCTCCTTGGCCTTTGATGGTAGGACAAAAGCAATGGGCTTAAATTGCAGCAAGGGAGGTTTAGGTTGGACATTAGGAAAAACTTCCTAACTCTTAGGGTGCATTTAGACTGGCAAGATTTTGTGCAAAAGTGGCTGCTTTTGCACAAAAACTTGCCAGCTATCTATACTGGTCGCTTGAATTTGCGCAAGAGCACTGACGTTCTAATGTAAGAATTCAGTGCTTCTTGTGCAAATACTTTGACACTCCCGCTCAGGGATAAGCCCTCTTGTGTGCAAGAATACTTGCGCAAGAGGGCCAGTGTAGACAAGCACCTTAATTTTTTGCGCAAGAAAGCCCGATGGCTAAAATGGCCATTGGAGCTTTCTTGCGCAAAAGCGCGTCTATACTGGGCACATATGCTTTTGCACCAATCTAGACGCTCTTTTGCAGAAATACTTTTAACGGAAAAACTTTTCCGTTAAAAGTATTTCCGCAAAATCATGCCAGTCTAGATGCAGCCCTAGAATGGTTAAACACTGGAATAAATTGCCACGGGAGATTGTGGCATTTCCATCGCTGGAGATATTTAAGAGCAGGTTGGATAGACATCTCTCAGGGATGATCTAGACCAGGGGTTCTCAACCTTTTTCGGCCTCCCTACCCCCTTGGCTTTTAGTAAACCTTCCTGTACCCATTATTCAATATGAAAGGAAATAAATTCTAGACTCTAGAATCCACAACTTTTTTCACTAACACTACTACTTTTGGAATATTTCAATTAGGATAATCTAGTTATTTACCAAATATTCCCCGTATCCTCTCGACAAGCTTCTCGTACCCCTTGGGGGTATGCATACCCCAGGTTGGGCACCCCTGATCTAGACAGTGCTTGGTCCTGCCGTAAGAGCAGAGGACTGGACTCGATGGCTTCTCAAGGTCCCTTCCAGTTCTATGATTCTACTTTGCACAAATGTAAATGACTAAACTGACTGGAAGGCAGTGGGGAATCAGACCCGAAGTATGATGGCCCACATGAACTACAGTGATGGCATCTCTTTCCTGGTTACAGAAAATGTTATTTTCCATGTAAGAAGCATTACTCAGTGTATGCCATACCTATTGCAAGAAAACTAGTTTACAAAGAAGTTTTCAATTTAATTTTAAATATTGTGGGACCTATGGTCATTCTTTCATATTGTGGCAGAGAGTTCTGTGCCTACATCTAGATCCTGTGCCTACATCTAGATCTCTTACTATTGAGCAATAGTTCCACTGTGGCAGTGGATAGTAGTCATAGTAGTACAGAGAAGTGATCTTTTGGGCTCTGATTCAAGAAGCACATATGCTTGCCCCACTCCCCCCCCTTGACACCTTCCTGAATTGAGACATTGGCAGTGTGAACTAATCCCACACCGGATTTTGAAAATAAGGATAACGAACTTGAACTAGACTCTAACAGATCAGTTTTGGTCAGTGGCCCACAAAGATTAATATGACAATCCTTTGTAATGATTACAGCTCCAAAAAGCAAGGGCTATCACTACTTAAGAATTGTGCTGGTATATAGGCTTTTTATAGAAAAAACAGGACAGAAGGCTCAGAAAACAAAATAAAAATAAAACTCTTAAAAGCAAGGTTTCTTCACTTTCCAAATAGCCTGAGGCAACTTATATTTTCAATAGCCTTTCATGAGTGAACTGTTGATACAGCTAAAGAGACTTCCTATTTTTCCTGTATGCAAATGAATTAGAATATAGTTAAAATATTAAGATACTATGTTATATTGACAGATAAAATAGTGGGACCAGATTGTATCAACTATTGTGATTCAATGAAGGTGATATATTTTAAAATGGAAGTTGACTTTAAGTGATACAGCTTGGAGCAAAATATTGCCAACTTTAATGACAGATTTTACCTCTCAGGCAATCTTGCTAAGAAAAGGAGAGAGTTGCATTCATTTTGAATCTTCTAGTTTAGTGATAAAGTGAAGAAGTAATTCTAATAACTGCAATCAAGAATGTTTATGCAATCAAGCTGGTGAAATACACCTGTGCTGAAAGAAACCATAAATGAAAATGACTGAAACCAAATTGCATTTTATAAGGACACAATGAGAGTGAAGTAATCAGATATATTTGATCAGTAATGTAGGATAAACTTAAAAAACAACAAATGGTCTGGTAGCACTTTATAGACTAACAAAACATATAGATGGCATCATGAGCTTTCATGGGCACAGCCCACTTCTTCAGATGACCGGAGTCATGTATGTAGGTCATTTATGCATAAGAAGGTTCCTACAGTTATTAAAACCAAGGAGCACAGAAATGGAAGATCTGTTCTAGCCTGCTGCAGAATAACAGTTTTTGAAGTAACTTTGCATTGTACAATGGGCTGTTTAAGGCAAGTTTAAAGAGCAGCAAAGAATGTGGTGGGACTTTATAAATTATATGAACTTTAAACTGGACAGTTCTGCTGCATAAAAAAGCCTCCGCCTCAGCTTACTTGATTTTATACATGCATTTTCTGAAACTACACTAAACTATAAGGGCTAAGGTTTTAAACTGCAACTCATTGTGATCTTTGTCAAACCTTGCAACTTCTGGTAATCTTTGTAAAACTTTGTAACTCTCAAACTTACTATAAGCTGCAACTTTGTAATCTTTGTAACTCTCAGCCACCTTGCTTGTAACTTGCTCTAAACTGTATTCTTCCTTGAGTGAAAGGAGAGAGAGTGTGAGTGTTTTTGAAGTTGTAATGCAAGACTGGAGCACGTTGTTATGAGTCATCCCAGACTGCTGCTTTACTGGATAAAAGGAAGTCTGGGCATGCTCCCTGATGACGAGGTGAATGAGTCACAGGAGCCATTCAGACTCAATATAAGGAGAGGGAGCACATGTGAGATCTCTCTCTTTCTTCCACTGCTCCTGAGAAACTCCTCTGTACAGCCAGTGTCTCTTCTCCTGACCAGCTTCCCTAGCAATGATGAACAGACCCTCCAGGATCTACGTGACTTGGCTCCTTCTGCAACCCATATGCCTGTGTGAGTGCCTGAGGGCAAGAATGAATGTGTGTGAATGAATGGCGGAGGGGAGAGGGGTGCTTGTTTGTGTGTGTGTGTGAGAGAGAAAGATAGCTCTGTATCTTCTTTAGTTTAAACCTTTGGTGGTAGCTCTATTTTTGTGGTGCAAATAGTGGAGTACTAATTCCTCAAACAATAAACCCCATATGCTGGTCTCAGCGAGAATATTTTTGGGGTAACTAGTTCAGCAGCTAGTACAGTGCTGATGGAGAAACTGCACCTTGACAAAGCATCACCTCTGCAGTTGTCCAAGGGTGCACCACAAAGGGACCCACAGAAGGCAAATTACAGAGGTAAGCTAATGACCAAAGGAGAGGTTCTCAAACTTTAGCAACCTGAGGACCCCCATTTAGATTTAAAACTTTTCATGGACCCCTTTCTCTGACCCCGCCCACTTGTCCCCTTCCTCTTTTCTCTGTTGCTCCCCCTTCCCCACCTTCACTCAGTTTCATGGGTCTGGGGTAGGGAGGTGGGATTCAGGAGGGGTTTGAGAGCTCTTGCTGGGAATGTGGATTCTGGGGTGGGGCCAGGGATAAGAAGTTTGGGGGGCAGGAGGGGATTCTGGACTAGGGTAGAGGATTGGTGTGTAAAGGGGGGATGCAGGCTCCAGGAGGGAGTTTGGGCATGGGAGGGAACTCTGGGTTGGGGTTAAAGTACAGGAGGAGGGCTTCAGCTGATTGTCCACATGCCTTGGGACTGCAAGCATCTGGTGGCTGCTTCCAGGAGACACACGGACTGAGGACAGAGAACCTGCCTTAATCCCAGGAAGCTGGCACCATGATGCACTAGAGAAGGGTGGGGAGGAGTTGATCTGTAGGGCCCACAAAATCCTTGGAGTTTCCTCAGACCCCAATTTGAGAAATGCTGGAGACTAGAGCAACCTAGCTCATACTCAATGTTTGTTTCAAGATGCTTGTACCAACCCAGCTATGATTTAATTTGTTTTACACAAGCCGGTATGACAAGATGTTCTATATGAAAAGACTGAAAAAATTCCAGCTCCATTTGCAAGAACAAAAGTGATGAGCTCATTTCTTGATTAGATAGTGAGAGGACAACTCTCATTTTGACTGAATATTACAAATCTTTGGAAGAAGTATGGATCATCATCAGATTGGTCCACAGCAGCTCTCCAACCAACAAGACTAAGTTGGATGACCCAGCAATGTCCTGTCTCCTTCAACATATCACTCGCTGAAAGCATTTGGAAGGTAGAAGACTGAGATCTCCTAAGTATCTCATGTCAACAGGAAAGCTATCTTACATAGACACATTTAACTGTCTTATTTTCTAGGAATTTGAGTTGCTCATTAGCATATCAGGATATGACTACAGGCATGTCCATCCTTTCCTCCTGCAGCTTCAACTTCGGCTGTGAATAGTAACTGAATTGAAAACTGACAGGTTAGCGAAGACCTGGTAATTAACACAGATTTTCTTTTGGTGACAACTCAAGTCACTCAGTTGATTACTTGCTAAAACTGGGTAGTTTGTAAGAACATGTATGTGCTTTAAAGGTTGGCACAATTGGTCCATGTCCTTGTTTTGAAACAGATTCCAATCAAAATTGTTATAAAATAGCTTTGAAATTGAAAAAGTCATGGTTAAGTGGTATTATGAAAGGCTTTGTGTCTGTTATAGTTAGATTTGAAGAGGGTAGCTTTGTATTGGTAAATATCAATAAATACTGATTTAATCTTATTTGCATAAACTGTCCATTGTTAATGGAAATATTGTCATTTTCAGAAAGGTAAAGTAAGAACTTATTAAAATTTGATTTAAACTATTTACTTACAAAGCTTTAACACTTTGATTCATGTCATTAAATAAGTATAACCCACCCATAATTTTCTGCAATTGCAGAAAATCAAGAATAGGAAAAAAAAGTTTAATCCAATTTCCCACAGTGAAAATTGAAATGGATAAAAATAAAAAATGTTTAATAAACATTACCCAAGCCTAACTATAGTTAATGATTTTGTGTGTGTGTGTGTGTGTGTGTGTGTGTGTGTGTGTGTGTGTGTATGTGTGTGTGTATATATATATATATATATATATATATATATATATATATATATATATGGCTAAAGTTTATTATGAAAGTAGGAGTCTGTTACTTAGGAGTGATATTCAGATCCTCAGATTAATATAACTAGGGGGCTGAGCTCCCTGCTTGCTAAGCCGCCCTTCTGGCCACTACGCATGACAACCCTTTGTCTGGCTGCTATGCTTGCAAACCAGATCCCCCAGCTGCTACACATGCTACCCCCATCCCATCTGGCTGCTATGCTCTCCTCCTCCCCACAGCAGCTATGCCCTACCACCAGTGCACCTTCTTCCTTGATCCCACACCCTACCATCAGTCTCCTCCTGGCTTTACACCCTACACCTGGCCCACTCTGGCACTTTCCTCACTGGCCAGACACCCTACTTCCCACTCAGATCCTGCACCCCCATCCCCCTCATTAGCAGAGATGGGGGGGGGAAGGTGCAAGAGGGAGGAGGATGCATGGCTCTTGCCTACCTGAAGCATGGGGGTGGAGAGGGAGAAGGCTAAGTGACTCCCACCTCCCTGGAGCACCCATGTTCAGCTGTGGCAGCAGCTCCCCCAGGGAATATGGGGTGAATAGAAGGGAGGGGTCAGGCTTGTATGGCAGAGGGAACCCAGCCCCCAGCAGCAACTCCTCCCCAGCGATGCAGCCCCCTGGGGCACAAAGCTGGAGCAGGAGCAGCCCATGCCCTGAATGGACAGCACTGAGATGGCCACAGCAAGTGGCTGAGGGCAGAGGTGGGCAGGGATGGCAGCATGAGGATGTATAAACGATATGTCACTTTGTTGTCCAGCAGGAAATGTGTTTTTTATATACATAAACACACAAAGAGAGATGTATATGAAAGTAGGTTAAGAGTTTATTACTCTCTATCTTATTCCCCTTTATTCGGCTCTGGCAAGGCCACATCTGGAGTATTGTGTCCAGTTCTGGGCCCCCCACTACAAAAAGGATGAGAACGCATTGGAGAGGGTCCAGTGAAGGGCAACCAAAATGATTAGGGGGCTGAAGCATATGACTTATGAGAGGCTGAGGGAGTTAGGTCTGTTTAGTCTGCAGAAGCGAAGAGTGAGAGGGGATTTGATAGCAGCCTTCAACTTCCTGAAGGGAGGTTCCAAAGAGGATGGAGAGAGGCTGTTCTCAGTAGTGACAGATGGCAGAACAAGGAGCAATGGTCTCAAGTTGTGGTGGGAGAGGTCCAGGTTGGATATTAGGAAAAACTATTTCACTAGGAGGGTGGTGAAGCACTGGAATAGGTTACCTAGGGAAGTAGTGGAGTCTCCATCCCTAGAGGTGTTTAAGTCTCGGCTTGACAAAGCCCTGGCTGGGTTGATTTAGTTGGGATTGGTCCTGCCTAGAGCAGGGGGCTGGACTTGATGACCTTCTGACATCTCTTCCAGTTCTATGATTCTAAGGAGATAGGGAGGAGAGATGGGAAGTGGTGTGCAAGTAATTGACCAAACTGCCTTGTTTTAACACTACCCAGTTGATAAACAATTGGCATGAATGTGGTTCTATTCTGAGTGCCTGAATCAAAAACTACAGAAAACCACCTTCCCAAGACACTGAATAAGTATCAATGGATGGTTATTATATCGATCCATTTTCTAGCCTGTGGTGTTTGCAAAATCATAATCCATTACTATTTTAACCATATATCCTGCACAAGGGGTCGGCAAACTTCTTGGCCAAAAGCCACATCATGGTATGGAAATTGTATCGGCCAGGGTGCCAGCACTGGGGTGGGGCTGCAGATGTGAGGTTCTGGGTGCAGGAGAGGGTTCTGGGCTGTGACTGAGGGGCTCAGGGGGCAGGAGGGGGATCAGGGATGAGGTAGGGAGTTAAGGTACAGTGTGCATGTGAAAGCTCCAGCTGGGAGGGGCAGGCTTTAGGATGGGGTTGGGGCCAAGGGGTTTGGAGGGTGGGACAGTGATCAGGACTGAAGCAGAGGTATGAGGCATGGAGGAGGGCAGGCTGCACTTCAGCAGTTTCCAGAAGCATTTCCCCACTCCAGCTCCTGCTGGCAAGTAGCTCTGTACTCTGTCCCATCCGCAGGCTCCCAGCCAAGGGGAGCTGTGGAGGTAGCATGTGGCATGGGAGCAGCACATGGAAACCACTAGGTGCCCCCTCACAGCTAAACAGGGTGGGGGGGGACATGCTGTTCCTTCTGGGAGCCACAGCACATGTGCAGTAGAGCAAATCCCTGATCTCAGTTAGAGCTCAAAGACTGGATTGGCCCATCAAATTCAATAATCTAATCTGGGCAGATAAAATTGCCTGAGAGAAGCTCCACAAGTCACAGCTTGGAGCAGCCAGCACAGGAGAAGGGTCAAAACCGTAAGTAGTCACCTGAGATGAAAGGGTATCTTCTTGTCTCTCTCTAAAAATAGAAAAAAGTCACTACAGTATTAAAGTTTTTAAATTACCACTAATAACAGGTTGGGTAAGATTTTTAGAAGCGGGTGCATAAATTGCAGTTAAGGACAGGGTTAAGTGTTCAAAACTGAATGCCTAAAAGCTCTCAAGTTTAGTGGGAGCTTTTTTGTGTGCTTTTCAAAAAGGGGGTTTTGTGCAAAAAGGAAATGTCTGCACTACTTGTTTTTGTGCAAAAACGGCTTGGCATAGATTATGCAAATGAAGCAACAAAAAAAGCTAATCAGCGCTTCATTTGCATAGCCTCTTCCCGCAAAAGTGTTAGTGTAGACAAAGGCTATGGTGCACACAATGTATTCCCTTGCTAGTGCTCACTAATGTACAGTGTATACAAGCCTGGAAGGAGAGTCTCAAAAAGAGACTAAAGCTCAACTAGGGACCTGGTCACCTAGTGCAATGTTTCTTAACCAGTGGTACGAGTACCTTCTCAAGTACCTCTAAGAAGTCTGGGGCGGGATGTCAAAACAACTGAATTTTTGCTAAGTTTTACAGTGCTTTATTTTCTTTTGTACTTTTTACACCCAAAAATGTAATCACCCTCCTGGCTATGATTAAGTTCTTTAAACAAATGTGTTGCTATGGTAGAAATTTTTTTTTGCATGTCTGAAAACTGAAGGTACTGGGGGTACTTATCCCCCTTTTTTTTAAGTTATTTTATAAAAAAAGGTTGAGAAACACTGGCTTAGTGGAATCTCACCACAACAAGCTGTGTTTTGTATAGAGTCCAACCTGGTGCCCTCTGAGCACTACCACCACATCAGTAAGTTAGCCAGGTTTGTGAATTCTGCCAGGTCTTAGGTGGTGAGTGTTAAAGCTTGTTCATAATTGCCTACCAGCAAAAATAGTGGTGCCTATGAAATTTAGACATCTGCAGGGATTGGCAGAAGCTAAGCAAAGATTCTAGGATCTAAATACTGGACTTGGCACTTGAAGTGGCCGTTAAACATCTAAATCTCTTCATGGATCAAGCCTTACATGCCCATATGTGGATTTAAGATCCTGACTATAGGTACCCACTTTGAAAAATGAATGCTCATTTGTCTGTATGCAATATTGAAAATACACAATCTGTAAAAATCTGAACACTTAAAATTATTTTATTTGGTAAAGATAAAAGAAACCTTTTGGAAACTAGTTCTTGCTTGGACTTAGTAGATGTATATATGATTTGAAAAATGTTAGTCAAAAGAAACACTGACAAACAGGCAAGGGAATACATGGTTTATAGTTCTTGTTCATTCATTCAGATTATTTCTAATTTAATCAGTGGAAATTGGTTTTTGTAAAAACTTTCCATACAAAACTGTAGTTTACATGCCAGAATTTCCTCTGAGCACTGGTACCAAGTATATATTCTTCATTTAAAATGTAACAGCACCACTAAAAATGAGTAACATTCTTCTTTACAAATTTGCATAATATCGATTCCGATTCTGAAAGTCTCTGTAAGCATATTTTGCATCTGATTTACTATGTGGAACTCGTCCAAATGGTTCATGATCGTTGAAACAGGAGTCAAAAACTTCATCCACAGCTTTTTCTGCTGTTTCTTTGCTAACTTTTCTAACAGCCAAAATGGAGCGAATGGCTCTGTCTCGTACACAGGTCTGAGAGAAATAAGGGGGAAAAATTGAAGTTAAGATAGGAAGATTCAAGGTTACAAAGCATTTTATGCAGATCTAGCCAAATATGAATTCCTATTGCACATGCATCAAGATTAAGGTTACTGTAAAGTCAGTATCACAGAAAACTGACACCATTCCAAACAGAGACATCTTGAAAATAAATCTGAACCATTTAATTTTCATTATACACCTAAACCTTCCTGTAAAAAGAAGAAATGCTACTTTTCTTTGAGGAGCAATAATTAAAAAGCAGTGCAAAACTCTGGTCTTAAATAAAGAGACTATACAATTTAGATCAGTGGTCCCCAACCTTTAGAGGCTCCCAGGCACCTGGGAGGTGGGGTCACTCAGGTGCTGGGCGCCCGGGGGCGGGGCCACGTGTCCGGAGGCACGCCAGGGAACTAGGATGCCCTTGCATCTGGCGCGTGCCCTAGGGCCGGGGCTCGGGCCTCCCGAGTGCCTTGTGCCGTGGGCCGGCGCTGCTGCCCGAGCCACGCGCCTGGGGCCTGCTCTGGTGCTGCTTGAGCACCGCGCACCCGAGCGCCCGCATGTGCCCCGGGGTTGGGGCCGCCCGAGCGCCGCGCACCCAGCGCCAGTGCATGTCGCGCGCCTGGGGCTGGCGCCTCCCGTGCGCTGGGGGCGGGGCCGGCCCAGGTTGTCGGCGGGCATGCACAAATGCTCTGGCGGGCGCCATGGCGCCCGCGGGCACCGCGTTGGGGACCACTGATTTAGATAATCAAATGAGAAAAACATGTTCAAAGATAAAAGCCATGGTTCAGTTAGAGCAGTATTCACCAACCAGGAGATCAGGATCTACTGGTAGATCCTGGAGCCTCTGACAGGTGATTTTGACAGATTTGGCTGAGCAGCTATCAAGTACCTGCACTTCAGTTGCTCCTCCCCTCACTGCCTCTACCTCAGAGCTGCTCCCCAGCTCTGAGACTTCTGCTTGCTGTACAAGATGGAGGAGACAGTGGAGCGTGGCACTGAAGTCAGGGATGAAGAGACTCTGCCCCTGCCCTTCCAGGAGCCACTGCTGGACATGCTGGCTGCTTTCAGGCACAGTACAGGGCCCAGGCAGGGGTGACTGCACCACCATCTGAGTGCTGTCTGTGGTAAGCAGTGCCCAGCCCACAATCCTGAACCCCAGCTCTAAACCCTTTCCTGCACTCCAACCTCTGTCCCCTGGCGTGCCCCCGGGCGCGTGGCCCCGCCCCCGGGCGCCCGGCACCTGAGTGACCCCACCTCCCGGGCGCCTGGGAGCCTCTACCTCACTACACCTCAACCTTCTGCTCCAGCCTGGTGCATGTGAGTGAGGATGGGGGAGAGAAAGGGGATGGAGTAATCGGGGCAGGGCCTCAGAATTGGTGGGGCAAGGGCTTGGAGAAAGGTATTTAGGTTGGAGGCAAATAATGGATTTCACATTCAAAAAGTGACCTTGTGCTTAAAAGGCTGGAGACAACTGAATTAGAAAATGTCTATACTACCATACAGATCAACAGGCAGTGATCAATTCAGTGGGCGCATTTTATCACACTCTCCCATTGACTCCAGTACTCCATCAAAATGAGAGGCGCAGGTGAAGCTGAGGAGAGAGCATTCACCATTGTCTTTGCTGCAGTGAATTAATGTGGTAAATAGGTCTAAATACGTCAACTGTAGCCATGCTATTCAAGTAGCTGAAGTTGCATAACTTAGATCCATGGCCCACTGTAGTCTTTCAACTATCATAAAACAGAAGATCTGAAGGAATAGTTTCTTCTATCTGTCTCATCTAGGGATGTTAAAATGTGTAGAATTAAGTAACCGTGTAAACACTGAATTTCAGTAGTTACACATGGGGCGACAGTCAGCTTCACCTGCCACCCAGCACTGCTACCTCTTTATTAAAGGCAGTAGAACAGGGCAGCAGATAACTCTGAGAGTTGGTGTGTGCTTGGAGCTGGCTTTTCAGGTGGCTCCCCACATGTTTTGGGAGCCTGCATGTAATCATCAATGTTAACTGATGAGCCCAGGCTCAATGGTTAACCGTTTACATGGTTACACTTTCATATCCCTACTGTCATCATTACTTTCCTTAATCCCACTCTTCTGTAGCAACTGCTACCTATGAGGCTTTTCTTCTTTATACATATAAATACACACACACACACACACACACAATCCCCAAGCCACCATTAGTAACCGCTGCTCTAGATCAGTCAGGAACAGATTTATTCAAGTTTAGTCCCGTAGTCTGGACTAGAGCAGTAAGACTTGAGGAAGGGGAAGCTAAGGCTAGGTCTACACCAGGGTTTCCCAACCTATGGGTCACCATTACATTTCAAAAGGGTCGCCAAGTGTCTCCCCAGGTGGCTCTTCCCTTCCTCCTCCCCTTGTTTTTGAATTGCCTTGGGTCACCAAGTAGTCTTTAATTGTCAAATTGGGTCCCCATCTGGAAAGGGTTGGGAACCACTGGTCTACACTGTAGCCTTGCAGAAAACCGCATGCAAATGAAGCTTGGCATGGAATATCACCACACTTCATTTGCATAATTAATGAGCAGGCATTTTTGCACAAGAGGCTTTTGTGCAAAAAAGAGCAGTGTAGATAGCTCCTTTTTGCACAAAAACCCCCTCTTGCACAAAAGCTGTTCTTCCTCAAAAAGGAAAAGGACTGAAGCCAAAGGAGCTGGATGGGAGAATGTGGGTTTTAGGGAGTAGGAGCAGACAGTTAGGTTTGAGTGGGTGGATGAGTAGGTGGGCAAGATTATGGCTAGGAATTTAATAAGCATTGGTGTATTGTTTGATTGGCTTTGTACACTTATCATAGAGTCTTACTTAATTGTTCCTTAACATAGATCAGTATTATTGACAAGGTACATTCTTCTTTACCTGATGGTGCTGTTTTAATCCGAATTTAAATCTGGTAATTTCATTTACAAGCGAGCAGTCTCCACTGAGATTAGCAGCTCGAATCTATCATGAAAACAAGAGACCATGGAACATAAATAGAAAACTCAAAGTATAGTAAGTCTAAATATAATGGTTTCCTGCATTTAGATTTTCAGGTATCAGGGGGTAGCCGTGTTAGTCTGGATCTGCAAAAGCGACGAGGAGTCCTGTGGCATCTTATAGACTAACAGATTTATTGGCGTATAAGCTTTCATGGGCAAAGACTCACTTTGTTAGATGCATGTAGTGGAAATTCCATGGGCAGGTATAAATATACAGGCATAAGAAAAGTACCAATCAAGAGTAAGGCTGGAGAGAACAAGGTCAATTTGGTCAGACGTACGGACTGTCCAGTTTGGCCAATGTATATAGCAGAGGGGCATTGCTGGCACATAATGGCATATATTACATTGGTAGATGTGCAGGTGAATGAACCCGTGATGGTGTGGCTGATCTGGCTAAGTCCTGTGATGGTGTCGCCCGTGTAGATACGTGGGCAGAGTTGGCACTGAGGTTTGTTGCAGGGATTGGTTCCTGAGTTAGAGTTACTGTGGTGTGATGTATAGTTGCTGGTGAGAATTTGCCCACAGACAACCCACCACCCTGAAGCAAGGACTGGCCTGCCTCCCAAGGCTTATGAAAGTAAAGGGATTGTTGTCCAGGATGGGTTGTAGATCACTGATGATGCGCTGGAGAGGTTTTAGAGGACTGTAAGTGATGGCCAGTGGTGTTCTGTGGGTTTCTTCGTTGGGCTTGTCTTGTAGTAAGAGCCTTCTGGGTACACGTCTGGCTCTGTTCATCTGTTTCTTCACTTCCCCGGGCGGGTATCGTAGTTTCAAGAATGCTTGGTGAAGATATTGTAGGTGTGTCTCTGTCTAAGGCAGTGGCCCCCAACCTTTCGGGGCTGTCGGGCATCCAGGGGCAGGGCTGCAAATGTGCTGCACACTGGGGGGAGAGGGGGGGGGGGGAATCGGCCCAGTTGGGGACCACTAGTCTAAGGGGTTGGAGCAAATGCGGTTCACCTGAACATCTACCAATGTAATATATGCCATCATGTGCCAGCAATGCCCCTCTGCTATATACATCGGCCAAACTGGACAGTCCCTACGTAAAAGAATAAACTGACACAAATCAGATATCAGGAATGGTAACATACAAAAACTTGTAGGAGAACACTTCAATCTCCCTGGACACACAGTAGCAGATTTAAAGGTAGCCATCTTGCAACAAAAAAATTTCAAGAACAGACTTCAAAGAGAAACTGCTGAGCTACAATTCATTTGCAAATTTGACACCATCATTTTAGGATTAAATAAAGACTGTGAATGGCTAGCCAAATACAAAAGCAGTTGGTGTTGGTACTCTTTTCTTATGACTGTATATTTATACCTGCCCCTGGAGTTTCCACTACATGCATCTGACAAAGTGGATCTTTGCCCACGAAAGCTTATGCTTCAATAAATCTGTTAGTCTATAAGGTGCCACAGGACTCTTTGGCACAAGGAAGAGAGAAAAATTGTTCTTCCTGGCCTCTGAGGATAGAACAAGAAGCAATGGGCTTAAACTGCAGCAAGGGAGGTTTAGGTTGGACATTAGGAAAAAGTTCCTAACTGTCAGGGTGGTTAAACACTGGAACAAATTGCCTAGCGTTGTTTTAAATATCTCCAGAGATGGAGATTCCACGTGTAGGTTAGATAAATGTCTATCAGGGATGGTCTAGACAGTATTGGGTCCTGCCATGAGGGCACAGAACTTGACTCGATGACCTATCAAGATCCCTTCTGGTCCTAGTTTTCTATGATTTTTCTGGTACACTCTCCCATATTGCGCTGGGCTAGGGAAGACTAACCCTTCTTTGTCCTTTAGTGTCAGCTATGCCAAGACCTAATTCACTATCTTTTTCCTTGATTTTGCTCTCCTGTACTTTTCTTTCTTTTTGTTGTACTCCCTCCAGTCTCTAGTTCTATATAAGGCTACATATTGTTCTTCAGGGAATGTCTCCTGGTGACTCCAGGGGGCCAAGTCACACATACTCTTGCAGCCAAGATGAGTAATCAAGGAATAGAAGAGAAACTTAGATCTGTGAGCCAATGCTTGAATATGAAAACTCTGTGAGATGTTCTTGCTATCTACACTATGGGCTGTTCATACAGCAGCAGACAAGTGGCTTTCAGAGAACCATCTGCTGAATTTTCCACAATAGCAGAAACATAGCTACATTAAGAGAAGGCTAACTTAGATTCATATACATTTATCTGCTCCTCAGTATTCTCTTCCTCTGCCTTGCATTTTCTTTTCCTCCTCCAAACTCATTTGGGGCTACTTTCTGGGATGGGAAACACTGTTCTAACAGTAAAAAAAATTTTTTAAATAATGTGCAGGAAAAAACCCAACCACATTGTTTTGTAAGAAAAAGCTGGTATTTGCAATGGTGAATTTAAAAAGGATCGACGGGGCAAAAGTTCTTTGGACGCAAAACCAGAAGCCAATGTGACTGTATATAACTAAAGTATAAAGCAAGGAAGTCCTAGGAAAACATAAGCCAAAATCATGTGTTAAATCCTATGTCCTAATTTTTTGTTTGGCACCTAGTCACTTTGACATGCACTTCCCTAAGAGAAGGCAGATAACAGTATTTCTGAACTCTGGAATGGATTTAATGATACCGTGTATTTGCCCGCTGGATACTAAACCAAATTCATTTCCATGAAGAATTACAGAAATCACCGCTGCCTTCCATCCTGTCTAGGTAAAACAAATGCAAACATCACACACAATTTAATGTACCTTTCTGAAATCTAACTTCTCCGTAGCAAATTCATTACATTACTTCTCTTATTGGCACATATCACTGAGTGTGCAGTTTTTACAATGAAACCTTTAAGTTTCTGATATCAACTTTAATTCTCGGGAAGTATTCCTAAAGGTTTTAAAACAACTAAAATGACATGGCACCATATAATCCTATACATTTGCATTGTCTTTATTATGGTATGGAATTTTTTTTATTCACAAGGAAACTTTCTACTTTATCCAAATGACAAAGATGACATTTATATGGAAATATACTTCATGTACTTCTAGTTCATATTCCAAAATCAACTATTAGTAACCTGTGTAAGTAGCTTAGCTTCATTTCATAATCCATTAAATTCACCAGGCTACACAAGCTACAATAATAATCTGGTAATAACCAGATTGTAGCAAAAGGATTAGGGTGACATGAACAGAGGTTTGTGATTATTAGAGTATATGATCAGTCACAGTAAATGAAATAAATATTTTTACAGCAAGAGAAACTTTATAAATTTTTCTACAAATTAGTGTTATCTTCATAGTAGAGTTGAAGATTAAAATTAATAAATACTGTACTAGCTACATATTTTATTCTGTAGCTATTGAAATTAGACTAATTACATATCAGAAGTAGATAAATATGTATTATGTGTTACATTTGTTTATTAAATTCCAAAACAAAGTAGTTCAAAGTACAGGCAGTCCCCGGGTTACGTACAAGATAGGGACTGTAGGTTTGTTCTTAAGTTGAATCTGTATGTAAGTAGGAACTGGCGTCCAGATTCAGACACTGCTGAAACTGACCGCCAGTTCTGACTTACATACAGAATCAACTTAAGAACCCCAGGCGTCCCCAAGTCAGCTGCTGCTGAAACTGATCAGCAGCTGATTCCAGGAAGCCCGGGGCAGAGCAACTCTGCCTGGGGCTTCCTGTAGTCAGCGCTGGTCAGTTTCAGCAGAAGCTGACTTGGGGACGCCTGGGGCAGAGCAGCTGGGGTGCTGCTGGGTTGCTCCAGTAGCGCCGCTCCTGGGTGCTACTGGACCAACCTAGCAGCACCCCATCTGCTCTGCCCCAGGCGTCCTGATTCAGCCGCTGCTGAAACTGACCAGCAGCGGCTGAATCAGGACCTGGGGCAGAGCAGCTGGGGTGCTGCCGGGTTGGTCCAGTAGTGCCCAGAGCGGCGCTGCAGGACCAATCGGCAGCGCCCCAGCTGCTCTGCCCCAGAGTCCAAAACAAAAGCCTGGTCTGCTGGGGGGGGGGGGGAGGGGAGCCACACTAGCTGCCCCCCCCCTCCCCAGCAGACCAGGGACATGGGGAGCAGAGCCTCTGAGGCTTTGCTCTGGCAAAGCCTCAGAGGCGAGGGACCCCGCCGCGGCTGCGGCTTCAGTCCGGGAGCCTGTGGTCTGCTGGGGACGGTCCCCAGCAGACCACAGGCACCCAGATTGAAGCAGCAGCAGCGGCGGTTCCCCTCGCCTCTGAGGCTTTGCTCTGGCAAAGCCTCAGAAGCGCGGGAACCCGCCCGGTGCCCCTGGTCTGCTGGAGACGGTCTCCAGCAGACCAGGGGCACCGGAGCAGCTTACGAACGGGGCTTTCTCGCCCCGACTTCCGGGGCGAGAAAGCCCCGTTTGTAAGTGCGGATCCGACGTAAGTCAGATCCGCGTAAGTCGGGGACTGCCTGTATACTTTGAACAAGTCCAGTCTCTAGACTGAACCAACAGGAGGAAAAAAAAAAAAGGGATGAAGTAGTGAGTTTTACTGAACTATGCTTGGATAGAACATTTGGCTCAGCGCCGAGTACCTCTAATGACCACCAGTAAATAACACTCAATCTCAAGTGGGAAGCCTACTTGCACGTGACAGTATGTTGCCTTACCTCTGAACAGGCTAAATGTTTGACATTTTTGAACCAGTCAACATGTGCACGACAATGATCAAAAGCATGAATCAGTTCATGTGTAACCACTCGGTTCATATGGGATTGTTGGTGAATATTGTTCTGGCACAGAACAATCTGTAGAACAAAAATACAGGAAATCATCAGAAAGCTAAAGGAATTTTCATTGCAAGAGTTTTAGCTTTGAACAGTATTATTAGCTTTCAACTTCTCCTTACACTATTCATATTATTACTATTTATCCAGGTATCACCACAACACTAATTTAACCAGAATTCATTCCTTAATTAAATCCAAAGTCCGAATGGTATTTATACAATTACTCTAAATATTCCTAAAAGCCTAACTGATAAGCATTTTACTACATCCCAACAATAACACCACATTTCATAAGCATTTAAATCACAAAACTTACAAATGGGATAAACCCAAATGGGATAAACCAGGGGGTTTTAGACTCAGTCATAGGCGTATGGCTGGAAGGGACCCGAGAGGTGTTATCTAAGCTAAAAATCTCCAATAATGGAAATTCCATAACCTTCATACACAATTTTTTTCCCCAGTGCTTAACCACTCAAGACAGATTGGAAGTTTTCCCTAATTTCCTAACTAAACCTCACTTTCTGCAATTTAAACCTCATTGCTTCTTGTCCTGTCCTCAATGGATAAAGAACAATTTTTCACCCTCCCCTCTGGAACTACTTTTTACATACTTGAAAAATGTTATCCCCACCCCCAAACTTCTCTGTTCCAAACTAAATAATCCAGGTTTTTTTGTTTGTTTGTTTTTCAATCTTCCCTCAAAAGTCATGTTTTTTAAGCCTTTAATAATTATTTACTCCCTTCTGGACTAAGGATGTTAAGACGCGTGTAATTCATTAATTGTGTAGTCGACAATTTTTGTCAATTACACAATTAATCGATAAGGGTTTGCACTGCAAGCACTCAATCCCAAGTCTGGCAACTACCCCCACTGTGTCTCTGCACAAAGAATAATTTAGGTGCCAGCAGGCAGGTCCCAGCTCATGCCAGATCCCAAGAGAGACCCCTGCTATGGCTCTGTAATAATACTTTCCTTGACAAGCTGCAGCAGGGATAGCTCCCAGGACCCAGCACAAGCTGGGACTAAAACAGGCTGCTGGCCATTGGTTCCTAAATGACTGTTTATGCAGAGCTACAGCAGGAGATCTCACGATGGGTTCCAGGTGCTCTGGGACTGAGCCAGGCTGCTGGCTAGCCCTCTAAAATATTTACTGGCAGAGCTGCAGGGGAAAAGGGGTGAAATGTGTGTAGCTGGTAGCATTAATCAATAAGCTTTCGCTTGTCAGTTATTCATTTAATCAACTACACTATTCCATCCCTATGCTGGACTTTCTCTAATATGTCTGTATATTTTCTGAAATGAGGCACCCAGAACTGGATATACCACTCTCATTGATGCCCAATTGGCATGTACAGATTTACTTCTCTTCTAATACTGACAACAGCCTGCTAACACATCCAGAATGATGTTTAGTTGTTTGTTTTTGCAACAGCACTGTACTGTTGATCCATATTTAGCTTATGATTTGCGATGACCTCTGGATTCCTTTCCGCAGTACTCCTTCCTGGGTGCTCATTTCCCATTCTGTATGTTCGGAACTGACTGTTCCATTCACAGCGGGAGTACTTTGCATTCATCCTTAATTAATTTCATTTTATTTACTTCCAATCATTTCTCCAGTTTTAGATAATTTTGAATTTTAATCCTAATCCTCTAAAGTGATCCCTCCAAGTTTGGTATCATTCGCAAATTTCATTAATGTATTCTCTCACTAGGGATATATTAGTATAGTCTATTAACTGATAAGAGAAAGCTTATAGGTTAAGGCTATAGACTACACACATTCCCCCTCCTACCTCCCCGCCAGTACATTTTTAGTAGGCTGGCTAGCAGCCCGGCTCAGTCCCGGCTTGCGCCAAGTCCGGGACCGACCCCCACTGCAGCTCTGCATTTAAAGTGCATTAGGAGCCAGGTGGTCAGGCAGCCCAGGTCAATTCCAACTAGCACCGGACCCGGGAGCTCAAACCCTGACCTCCCTCCCCTGACTGGGACTGCTGCCTTTGTATCAGAGGCAGCAGCATGGGGTGACAGGCAGTCAGTCCGTCCGTGAGGGGAACTGATATAAAGGCAGCATCGCAGAGTGGCAGGGGGCTCCTTGGGAGTGGGGCGGGAGTTCACTGGCTGCTGGCCTCACCCACGTGGATTATAGACTAGTCGAGTAACCAATTAGAATTAGTGAGGTTAATTGACTTATTCAACTAAGCGATATTTAATATCCCTACTCCACACCATTAAATCATTGATGAAACTCCAGAACAGAACCAAACCCAGGACCAAACCCTGTAGGACAACACTCAAAATGCCCTTCCAACTAACTACTCTCTGGGAATGGTTTTCCAACCAGTTATGCATCCATCTTATAATAGCTCAATCTAGGCTCTATTTCCATAGCTTGTTTATGAAAAGGTCATGCACACAGTATCAAAAGACTTACTAAGTCAAGACATACCACGTCTAGTCCATCCTTCCCTCCCACCCCCGGCAGCCTCAAGTCTTGTTACCCTGTCAAAGAAAGCGATTAGGTGACAGTCTGCATGGATTTGTGAAGAACAAATCACAGCAAACCAACCTATAACCTTACTTTCATCTAGGCATTTACAAATTGATTGATTGCTTATTTGCCACAATATCCGTCTTGGTACTGAAGTTAACCTGACTGGTCTGCAATTCCCCATGTTACCCTTATTATATATTGGCACTATATTTGCCCTGTTCAGTCTTCTAGAATCTTCCCTATCTTCCATGAGTTTTTTAACATAATCAGTCAGATATCTCCTCAGTAAACTGCCTGAATATTCTAACATATACATTATGTTGGTTGGCTGTATTAGCATTGAATCCCTTAAGAATTCACTTGTTTATACCCTTTAACAAATGAGATGTTATTCTGAATTACTGACATCAGGTAAAAACAATTTGTGATACTGAACCCTTTTTTCCAGTCTTACTCCAAATAAGATTTACAACTTCATTTTTCCTACAAGGCCTTTTCTCCCCATCTCGTCCCTTTCTTCTTGCTAAACAAATAGCCATGCTGTCTCCTTTTATTTATTACTTAAAAGATTTTTCTTCTTACTTAAAACCATGCAGATTCAGTTTTAAATCCTATCGGTTAGAGGACTTTTTTTTTTTCAGAAATTTTCCTTTATTTATTACTTACTAGCTGGAGTTACCTGGCATTGCTCAGGAAACCAGATGAACAAAATCCAGAAAAACAGAAGCTGGTCCTGACAGCTTCCAGCCATACAGCTGCTGCCAGTATGACCAGCTGCCCCTCCCATGGACTGCATCTCTCACCCTTCCCCCCAGTATCATCCAGTATCAAACCCAGGATCAGTGCCCAGATTTAAGGGATTCCCCGCCTCAGATTAATTTCTCACCCACCCAGCATCATCCAGTGCTGTCCCTTGGGCAAGTGCCCCTCAAAGGAGACCCTCCCCTATGCCATGGGCTTCATTTCTCACTCACTCCCGGCAGGATTGTTCAGCCCCACTTCCTTCATCCCCCTACAATCCTGCCCTCTCCCTACTCGCCCCCAAAGGTCCAGCCACCCCCGCCCCCATCCTGCCCTCCTTCCACTTGCCCCCAATGGTCCAGCCCCCTCTATTCATTCTTCCCCCCCCAACTCTCATCTCCGAGTCCCTGATGCACCTTTCTGGACATTTTTTCAAAGTGGCAGCTGAGGGATAACACCAGCCCCACCCCCTCCACCTAGAGCGAGCCCCGGCAGCAATCTGCCCGCCCATTGGTCGACTGCCGGGCCCCAAGCCAATTGCGCTATTGAAGAGGGGCCTCCATATGCTTCCAGCAATGGTGGGGAAACAGCTTCTCCCCGCACTGCCAAGCTTCGTACAACCCTGGGGAGAGGCGTTGGTCTCATCTCTTCCCTCCCACAGTACCTTAAAACCTTCTCCTGGAGGAAAGGTTATCCCATGGAAAGTCGGGTTGCGGGAGGTCTTATACCGTCCAAGTTATTAGAGCACAAACATTCTCCTTTATATATTAGATTCTTTGAACCACACTTCCTTTCATTTGGACTTTAACTTAGTATTTTCAATACCTTCCTTCCAATTTGCTACTCAAGACCTTTTTTTACACCACCTATACTTCTATAAACAAAAAATTTAAGCTAACTCAAATTCGTTCATTTCATATTTATCCTACAATCCCTCAAATACCCCAGAAAAGTCATCTGCATCACTGAGGACTTTTGGAATCCCACCTTTTTCTCCATTGCCCACATCTTTAGCCTACTGTGTACTAATATTACTGATATTGCCCTATTTTGTGTTATTTTACATGGAGTAAAAATAATAATTCTTACATTCTTAATTGTTTACTAGCAGAGCTCAAAGCACTTTACAAAGAAGCACCAATATCTAAGCACACACACAAGGTCTACCTGATTTTAAAGTTTCCTTTCTTTTTATGGATTTAAATCAAACGTCCAACATTATTTAAAAATCTGATTGTGATTATAAATGCATTTTCTTGCAATCTTCTTTTACACTTCATAGGTATTAAATAGTCACCTGTGATGTTGCAGAATCAAAGCCTCCACTGACACACCCATCACAGTCTTCACATGCAAAGTGCCGATCTTTATAAACAGTGCTGAAAGGTCAAAATGCATAAAATTAGAGGCAAGTTTTAAATAATATTTTAACAATGAACGGCATTTCCTTAGCAGTCAATATAGTACACACAAGTCAGAGATTTACTTACCAGCCTGACTGCTTCATGGCATCAAGAAGAAGCTGAGCGTATGGATCTAGAAAAACATTGCTGCAATCAATTTCTTTAGTTCAATAATTTATTACACAAAGTAATTACAGTAAGTTCTCTATACAATTAATAATTATATGGTGATAAAGTGATACTATATCTTAAATTAAAATGGGATCAGAAGTCAACTTACAAATATCCTATTCCCGGTAGGTGAAAAATTATGTTCAAAGCAATACAATGCTCAATTTACTGCAGGACACATAGACATTAGATTCCAAATGCTTGAGGAGAAGCCAAAACTACTTTTGAGTCCTGTACAGAAATTAGGCCTGATGTACATTATGAAATTAGGTTGAAGTTAGTCATGTTAGGTCGATTTTAAAACCAGAGAGTCTAAACCATTGAGTCCCTATTTCTACATTGCTCCTTGACGAGGTAACTGGCTCTGTCGATATGGGAAAGTCAGTGGATGTGATATACCTTGACTTTAGCAAAGCTTTTGATATGGTCTCCCACAATATTCTTGCCAGCAAGTTAAGGGAGTTTGGATTGGCTAAATGGCCTGTAAGATGGATAGAAAGCTGGCTAGACTGTTGGGCCCAACGAGTAGTGATCAATGTCAGGTTGGCGGTCGGTTTTTAGCAGAGTGCCCCAATGATCAATTCTGGGACTGGTTTTGTTCATCTTTATTAATGACCTGGATGAGGGGATGGATTGCATCCTCAGCAAGTCTGCAGATGACACTAAGCTAGGGGGAGAGGTAGATACGCTGGAGGCCAGTGATAGGGTGTAGAGTGACCTGGATAGATTAGAGGATTGGGCCAAAAGAAATCTAATGAGGTTCAACAAGGACAAGTGTAGAGTCCTGCACTTGGGACAGAAGAATCCCACGTATTGTTACAGGCTGGGGACTGAATGGCTAAGTAGCAGTTCAGCAGAAAAGGACCTGGGGATTACAGTGGATGAGAAGCTGGATATGAGTCAACAGTGTGCACTTGTAGCCAAGAAGGCTAATGGCATATTAGGGTGCATTAGGAGGAACATTGCCAGCAGATCCAGAGAAGTGATTATTCCCCTTTATTCGGCTCAGGTGAGGCCACAACTGGAGTATTGTGTCCAGTTCTAGGTACCCAACTATAGAAAGGATGTGGACGCATTGGAGAGGGTCCAGCAGAGGGCGACCAAAATAATTAGGGGGCTGGAGCGCATGACCTATGAGGAGAGACTGAAAGATTTGGGTTTGTTTAGTCTGCAGAAGCGAAGAGTGAGGGGGGATTTGATAGCAGCCTTCAACTTTCTGAAGGGGGTTTCCAAAGAGGATGGAGAAAGGCTGTTCACAGTAGTGACTCATGGCAGAACAAGGAGCAATAGTCTCAAGTTGAAGCGGGGAGGTCTAGGTTGGATATTAAGAAAAACTATTTCACTAGGAGGGTGGTGAAGTACTGGAATATGTTACCTAGGGAGGTGGTGGAATCTCCATCCCTAGAGGTGTTTAAGCCTCAGCTTGACAAAGCCCTGTCTGGGTTGATTTAGTTGGGATTGGTCCTACCTTGGGCAGAGGGCTGGACTGGATGACCTCCTGAGGTCTCTTCCAGCTCTGAGTCGTGCTAAATTTGACACTTCATGGTTGATTTCCAGATAGTACAGATGCGCTGCTGTTAAAGTTGATGTGCTTGAACTCCAGGTGTCCCAATGGCCCAATGTTATGTCTTTGGCCAGCACTTTCAACTCTACTGCTCTCCCAGGTATACAGGAAAAGCCTGGGGAAATTCAGAATTTTATTTCCTATTTGGCCAGTGTGGGGAGCCCAGCTGCACCCCTCAGCAACACAGCTGGCCACAAATGCCCAGGATTGTACACAAGTTCCAGCATGGAGCATGCAGGAGATCCTGGATCTGATTTCTGTGTCTGGGGAAAGGAATCTGTGCACGCACAACTCCAAAGCAGCAGAAGAAATGCTGATATCGATGCCAAAATTACACAGGACATGGTGGAAAAGAATACACCTGGAACACCCAGCAGTGCCGTGTGAAAATAAAAACTCAGGCAGGCCTACCAAAAAACAAAGGAGGCAAATAGTCAGTCTGGGTCACAGCTGAAATCATGCCACTTCCATGAATACCTAGTTACTGTCCCATAGCTATCTGTAGATATCCCACCAGTGACTCTTTAGGCAGCATTGAGTAGCAATGAGGAAGAAATGGTAGAAGAGCAGGAGGACAACGAGGAGAATGCTCAGCGGGCAAGCGAAGGATCTGATCTCACTAAGAGCCAGGACCTTTTTTAAAAGCTTTGGAGTCAATCCCAGGACTTATTGCTTCCAGCCCCTGATGCTGGGGAGTACACTTCTGGTGAGTTTACATTTTAATCATGCTACAGTGGATAAATGTAATTGGTTTAGATAAATTCAAATTAAATAAAAGATAAATTAATGGAGATTATTAGGTCCACCAATACTTACTAGCCAGAATGGTGTGCCTACCCTCTGTTTGTCAGGGGCTGGAAATAGAAGACAGGAAAGGGCTCACTTGATAACCTGTTCTGTTCACTCCCTCCAGGGCATCTGGCATTGGCCACGGTGGGAAGACAGGATACTAGGCTAGATGGACCTTTGGTCTGACCCAGTATGGCCATTCTTAACTAAAATGTAGGCCAATCTTTCCATGCCCTGAGAGAGATGAATTTACTACAATGAGAAAAACCCCTTTCAATTCCTGTAGTAAGTGTCCACACTATAGCAGTAGACTTGTACACCCAACCTCAGTGTAAAATAATGCAAGCTACCCAGAAAATGAATATATATCTTCAATCTGTAAGAGAGAAAGAAGAGTTACAGAAGAGGACCTCTGGGGGGAAAAAAACATATAGGAGCCACTTTTGTACTTGCATTTCTGTGTGAAGTATATAGAGCAATATAAACAAGTAATTATTTGACATTAGTTAGTAGTGACTTTGCTTGTGCTTTTTACGTAGCCTAATATAAACCTCGGCAAATATCTAGATTAGTTAATGTTGTACCCACGAAGATCTATATGTACCCCAGTTGAGAACCACTACTATACATAGAAATGTAAATGAAATGTATTTATAGACTAATAGATTTATTTTTACCAGGTAAAAATAAGAAAATAGGCAACTTTTCATAGAATCACAGAACACTAAGACTATGACTACAATGGCGGCTTCTTGTGCAAGAACATCTTGCGAAAGACTTCTTGCACAAGAACGCTTGCACAAGAAAATGTCCACAGTGTCATGTGCGAGCTGTGCTTTTGCGCAAGAGCGCCCATGGCAGTGTGGATGCTCTCTTGCGCAAGAAAGCTCTGATGGCCATTTTAGCCATAGGACTTTCTTTAGCCATAGGACTTTCTTACGCAAGAAATCCCTGCCGAGTGTCCACACTGCCCTTTTGAGCAAGAGCTCCTGCGCAAGAGGGCTTACACCCGATTAAAAAAAAAAAAAAAAAGCGTAGCGCTTGTGCAAGAAGCTCTCTTTTACCACGCTGTACTGTAAATTTCCTTGCGCAAGGAGGGGCGGGGGCGCCAGTGTGGATGCTCTGCAGATTCTTGCGCAAGAATGGCTGTACTTGCGCAAGAAACCGTGAGTGTAGACATAGCCTAAAACTGGAAGGGACCTTAAGAGGTCGAGTCCAGTCCTCATGGCAGAATTCAGTACCATCTAGACCATCCCTGATACATGGCTATCTAATCTGCTCTGAAACATCTTCAGAGATGGAAATTCCACAACCTCCTTAAGCAACTTATTCCATGTTTAACCACCCTGACAGTTAGGAACTTTTTCCTAACGTCCAACCTAAACCTCCCTTGCTGCAGTTTAAGCCCATTGCTTCTTGTCCTATCCTCAGAGACTAAGGAGAACAATTTTCTCCCTCCTCATTATGACACCCTCTTAGATACCTGAAAACTGCTATCATGTCCCCTCTCCAGTCTTCTCCTTTTCAAACTGAACAAGCCCAATTCTTTCAGTCTTCCTTTATATGTCATGTTCTCTAGACCTTTAATCATTCTTGCTTCTCTTCTCTGGACCTCTCCAATTTCTCTACATCTTTCTTGAAATGTGGTGCCCAGAACTGGACACAATACTCCAATTGAGACCTAATCAAAGTAGAGTGGAAGAATGACTTTTCAAGTCTTGCTCACAAGACTCCTGTTTTCAGGAATAGTGTTATGTGACACTTGTATGTTTGTCTGATTTTGTAAGTAAGTAGTTTGTAAGTAGTAGTAAGTGAGGTGAAACGTGGGAATATGCAAGACAAATCATATTCTCAAAAGACATAAAATAGTCTGGGAAGGTTGATAGCCCTGACTGCAGAATAATCTAAGGCTGTTGAGTAGCAAGTAAATGACTAATCGTATACTTGACACGATTTGTATTGAGTACAGGATTAGTTGATAAGGGGCAGCTGCAGCTCTGCAGCTTAAATGTAGTAGGAACCAGGCATGCAGGCAGCCCAGCTCCCACGCTGCGCCTCTGCCTTTTAAATGTAGTAATAGCCAGGTGACTCTTACTACATTTAAAAAAAAAACAGGACTATGTAGCATTTTAAAGACTAACAAGATGGTTTGTTAGGTGATGAGCTTTCTCGGGCCAGGTTTAAAAAGGTAGCGCTGTTGCCCTGTCTCCCCACCCCCAAAGAGGCTGCTGGGGCAAACCGGCTTTTAAGCCGGCCAGAGCCTTAGCGCGGAGCCGGGCTGAGGGTCGGCGGGGCGCACTCGGGGCAAGGCGCAGAGGCCTCGCTGCCCCCACAAAGCGCCGGGGGCCCTGCCCGCGCTGCGGGGCTGAGTGTGACCGAGGGAGATCGGAAACCCCGCCCGGAGACGCTCCCCGGCCCTTACTTGTGTCCAGGGCGATCCTCAGCATCACCTGGCACTTGTGGTTGAAGGTGAAGAGGCTGGTGGTCAGGAAGCTGCGCTTGGCCTCGCTGTGCCGCTCCGGGAAGAGCCGGTAGCCGAAATCCTCCCCCTCAGCCACCTCCGGCGGCGGCTCGCTGCGATCCATGGGCCCGGACGCTCACAGGCTGCGGCTCCGGGACACGGGCCCGGACCGGCTACGACCGTTCGCGGGCAAAGGTTACCCCCAGCCCCGCCCCGCCCCGCCAATCGCAAAGCCGGCAGCGCATCACGTGCTGCAGCCCGCGAGCCGAGGGGCGGTGCCGTCAGCCATGACACCAGAGGCAACGGGCGCTAGGGGTGAGCGCCGCGTGGGGGCGGCCGCTGGAACCAGGTGCGCGGGTGACTCGGTTTCCAGCCCCAGCCGCGGTGCACGCTGGGAAGGGCTGGCCGCGGTTTACGGCGCTACCGGCGGCAGGAGGAGGCGGTACCCGGCGCAGGTGGGACCTGGAGGACGAGGGGCGGCGGGGACCCGGTCTGCATGCGGCGGGGGTGCCTGGGTGTGTCTGGGGGGCGAGCGGTGGCGGCCGCCTGAGGGTCCCGGGGTCCTTGGCCTGCTCTTCGTTCCAAAAACAGCACGAGCACAGTAACGGCAAAGTAAACGTCCGTGCGGTTCTCCTGCTCTCTGCAATGAAACGTGATGATGGCAGGTGGAGTCCTGGGTAGTTTCTAATGATATGCAGCTTCCAGATGAGAGTGACGCAGTTGTTCAGTAGCCGCTTGCTGTGACACTTTTTTGCATTTGTATGGCTGGTTTTGTAAGCGAGTTGCCTTTAATTGACTCGAAACTTGGACGGATGCAAGACCGATCAGATGCCTGGAGAGGGTGGAGTAGCCTGGGAGTTGTGAAGAGCCACTGATCTACACAACCCGCGTTCTAGGAAAGGGAAGCATGCTGTGCCCACGAACGCTCATGATTCCATCTGCATGTGTTGTTAGTCTTTAAAGTGCTACCAGACTATTGGTTGTGGGGAGGGAGGGAGGGAGGGAGGGAGGGTGGGAGGTGCCTCATTTTGGGCTGTGAGAAGTCACCAGTCCATACTAGAGATCAATAGCCAGGAATCTATCTCTTGGAGTAATCAGGTGAGTGCTTTAATCACAGATCTATGGGGTAGTCTGATGTGGGGTTCTTAGTCTTTCTCTGTTAAAACTTCTCCACTCTTAATCAGTGCTTAGATAGCTGCACCTCACATCAATATCCTATTTCTCAGTGATAAGAGCATCTTCCTGAGATGCCTGAGCCTTCCTCCCAGGTGACCACTATGCTAAATATTGCAAGACAACCCTGCTTCCTTCAAGTAGACTCTAAATGGGACCTGCTCTGACAGGTACCATCAGTCTATCTACCACATTGGGCTCTGTGCACAAAATAGGCAGATGAATGCTTGTCTTCTCCTGGTTTGTGCCTCGTTCTGGTGTTTAGGCATGCAGATGCATAGAGCGTGGCAGCAGCGTAAGTGCAGAGAGGCTAAAATTTAGATGCAGAGGGAACCTGTAAACTTAGGCCCCAAGTGAATTTAGGTGCTTGTGAGGTTCAGTGGGAGTTTTGTGGATCATGGGTGGCATTTAAAACTGGGGTTTCTGTGCCTAAAACTGAATTTTAAGTACCTAAAATTAGGTTTAGCGCCTAAGTACCTTTGTGGTTCAAGGTCTAAATAAGTTGCCCAAGATTGCACACGAAATTTGTGCTAGACGTGTGAATTGAGTCTAGGGGAGGGGTCGGCAACCTTTTCAAACCAAAGAGCCAAACAACATCAAAATTTAGAGCAAGGCGTCAACAAAGTGCCATATAAAAATGCCCGTTTGCATGACTGAAAATATACAACTTGTACTCACAGACTTTATTTAATAGGACTTCTGTACTTCATCTTTTCACACATTTCTTTGACGTTTACATCATAACTGGTCAAATCCAGCTTCATGCACACATTCAGGCTGTCTTCTGTCACTCTTATGGCAGGGGCTGGTGATGTGGGGGTGCAGGAGTCTGGGTTGGAGTATACAAGGGGCTCAGGGCAGGAGATTGGAGTGTATGATGGACTCAGGGCACAAGGTTGGGGTGTGTAGGGTAAAGGAGTGTTATGGCAGAGGACTGGAGATGTGGGGAAGTGTAAGTTTGGGGATGTGGGGGTATGAGGGCTCAAGGCAGTGGGTTCAGGTGTATGACGGGGTGCAGGAGTGGTATGACGCTGTGGCCAGATGAGGGCTCAGCCCCAATTGGGTCTTGTTGGCCAGACTTCATTTTAAAATAAAGTAAAATATTATGTGCAACACAAAAGATTTAGGGTAGGAATGGGGAACCTTTTTTGGGTCGGGGCTACTGACCAACAGAAAAATCAGTTTTACAAGTAAGAAGTAAAAAAAAAAAAAAAAACTCCCCCCCCCCCCCCCAACTCTCACTGATGTGACTCCCCCTCCCAACTGAAACACCTCACTCCCTTGGTGCGCCAGCCCCATAGTCAAAATCTTGCAGTTGCCCCCATCAAAAATTGTTGCCCACCCCTGAACTAGGCTATATCAGTGGAGGCCCTCTGTCACCGGCTTCCCAGAATACTGCCCCTCCCTTTGGCTGCCTCTGCTCCAGCCCCACTGGCTTGGCTCTCGCCTATTGCTGCCGGCTGACTGGGGCTATCTAGGGAGGGAGCACCCCAGCTGCCACAGCCCCTCTTCTGCCCCACTTGGCCGGGACTTCCCAGGAATGGGGCTGACCAGCTGCTGGCGGACCTGCCGTTGCTTTGCTAGAATGTGGCTCCACCACTCCCCTGCTACCGCCGCACGCATCTGGGGCTTCCTGGGGATGGGGCTCCGTGGCTGCCTCACTGCTGCTGCGCCGGGACTCACTATTCCCAATGATGGAGCTCCCTGCCATTGAACTCCCAAACAACTTGCACTCCTGGGCACCAGGGCTCTCTGGGCCAGCAATATCCGTTATCCTATCAGACCATGGCTCTTGACAGACCAGAGTTCTAGATTTAGGAAGTTCAACCTGTACTTGTTTAAAATAATTTTATTTAATAACGTTCATAGAGCTGTAGTGTCCAACCAGGTCTGAAGTAGTAGCTACTGCTATAATGAGCTAACTACACTCAACCAGGCAAATAGCTACATGTGACTAGCATGTAGGACGTCAGGGTCTTAGAGGCATCAACATTTTTGTGATAGGAAACTAGCAAAGGATGGCTTTCAAAAGGGGAAGTGCACTGGCAATAAGCTAACAAGATCAGAGGAAAAGACTGGCTTGTTTATTTTTAAACTTGAATGGTATGTTTTGTTAGAAAGTTGGGAAGAAGGGAATAAGTCTGGAAGGATAAAATTAGGAAAAGTTGGATGCATGCTATCACTTCAAGGGCAAATAGTCCTGTAAAGTAAACCAAATTATGTTAATTTAAAACAAAACTTTAAGTGCCTTCCGTTTTCCTGGTAGTTAAAATGCAAGTACATATTTAAACCTAAAAACCATCAAATCTCCTGCCTGTATGCGGATGAGAGGCAGCATCTATAAAATTAGTACATTTTATGTTTAGCTTTTTTTGTTAAATGTTAACTTTTAAAAGTCAGTTTCTTTGTTTTTTCACACAAGATTGTGTGACTATAAAGCTTTGAAAAATTACTGAAGGCATATTTCCTTTAATATTAGATGACATAGTTTTTACCTGGTGGGTACCATGGTGACTTGGGCTACATCTACAGTCCAGCAGAAAGTCAACTTAAACTACACAACTCCAGCTATGAATGAAGGAGCTGGAGTCAGCATACTTTAAGTCCAGTCACCATGCGTCTACACCATGGAGAGTCAATGAGAGAGCAATCTGTGGTCAATTTGGTGGGTCTTGAATAGGCCCCCTAAAACAACCACCAGTGGATTGAACTCGAGCATCAATGCGGGCTGTAGTGTAGATGTGGCCTTGCTCTTTAAAGGGGTCATACACCAAATCTATAATAATGAAAAACATGACTTATTTCTTTCATTTGAACTTTTTCAGTATGTCAAAACAGTTATCACAACTGGTTCTATTTTCATTTCTTTTTTCTTATAACTTCTTCGCTCTTACTCGTGGGAATATTCAGTCAGGCATGCAAAGTCATTCATTTGGGTTCAGACACGATTTTTTTTAATAATGTTATTGAAATGATCTTCCTTGAATAAATACTTTTTATTCTCATTAAAAACTTATTTTTCCCCCAAATCAGCAGATAACAATGACTTCACCAAATAAAGCACTAGAGCTACAGCTTCAAATGAAGCAAAATGCTGAAGAGCTGCATGATTTTGTGAGAGAATTAGAAAGCTGGGAAAAAGATATCAAGCAGATGGATTCTGAATTGAGGAAACAGAGTGGTGCCACAGAAGAGGTAAATTCAAGAGTCCAACCTCAATATCAATACTGCTATTTTAATAAAAAGTGGTGGTAGTTGTTTAATTTCTTTCTTAGTTTTGTTTTTCTTTGCACAGGTTAAAATCCAAACTGATTCTCATTTTAATGTTGGTCTAGGGATATGTCACTGCTGCTCCTCAAGGATATTCCATAAAGACATGCAATGCAATGCAATGCTGCTGTATGTTGCGCTGGGTCAAATTCTTCTTGATATACTCTTATAAGAAGTCCTGTTGACATCACAGGGCTGCCTTCATAAGTAAGGCAAATAGGATTTGGCCGTCTACAAGTAAACTAATGCTTCTGTGTAAAACTGAAATAATTTAACAAACACTAAAATATATGGAGGCCTATGGTTTCTTTCTCTGCAGAGTAACTTTGAGGAGAATGCTGGCTCTATTGAAATAAATAGCATAACTCCTGTTGATATTAGTGAGGACAGGATATTACCCTCTGCACTCAAATGGTTAATTAGTATTGGTATGAAACTTGTCACTGACTTTCAAAAAAAAATGTTTCAGAGGAAAGAAAATACAAGGAGACTTCTATAATCAGCACAATGAATTTTCCCAGATATGCATGTTACAGTAATTGTTCAAGTGTTTGTTCATGTCTGTTTAATGTAGGTGTGTGTGCTTGCCACGTGAACCGGTGCCGGGAGATTTTTTCCCTCAGCAGTATCCATAGGAGACCGGCGCCAGTACCCCAGGAATGGTACACATGTGCTGCACAGTATAGTGCTCTGTTGAGTCCCGTACTCCTTCAATTCATTCTTGTCACCAATGATGGTGCATAGAACTGTATGCTCCAGTTTCAGCTTTAGTCTTTAATTTTAGAGCATCATGTAAGGCGTTCCCTTTCCTCGAGCTCTACATTCCAGGGAACTGCTATCCAGGGTCTCAGACTGGATATGGGGTGCCCACCTGGGCATGCTGAGGGTGCAGGGAGAGTTGTCTGTAGAAGAGATGAACCTGCATATAAATATAAAAGAGCTCAGGGCTATTGGGAACGTATGTTGAGCAGAGTAGTTCGGGTCCTCGCAACAATATGACCACTGTGTTCCACGTCAACAGGCAGGGAGGGGCCCACTCCGCAGACTTCTGCAAACAGGTGATTTGGCTCTGGGACTCCTGTGTTCATTACAACATCATCTTGAAGGCTCAGCCTGGGAACCGTGAACATCATCGCAGATCACTTGAGTAGACCGTTCTCTTGCCACGAGTGGACTCTTCCCCCTGAGGTGGCTTCTTCTCTCTTTCAAGAGTGAGGTTCTTTGCAAGTGGACCTGTTCATGACCAGGCAGAATGTGAAGTGCCTCTGGTTTTGCTCCAGACAAGGCCCAGCAGAAGGCTCCCTTGTGGATGCCTTCCTTACACGGAGGGCCTCACATACATGTTTCCTCTGGTCAGCAAGGTCCTGCAGAAAATCAGACAGGACATGGCATGAGTAATATTTATTACGCCAATGTGGCTGCACCAACATTAGTACATTCTCTGAGTCTCTTGATACAGAAGCCTTGTTCTCTGCCACAGATTAATGGGTAGCAGGTTTAAAACTAATAAAAGAAAGTTCTTCTTCACACAGCGTGTAGTCAACCTGTGGAACTCCTTACCAGAGGAGGCTGTGAAGGCTAGGACTATAATAGAGTTTAAAGAGAAGCTAGATAATTTCATGGAGGTTAGGTCCATAAAAGTCTATTAGCCAGGGGATAAAATGGTGTCCTTGGCCTCTGTTTGTCAGAGGCTGGAGAAGGATGGCAGGAAACAAATTGCTTGATCACTGTCTTCGGTCCACACTCTCTGGGGTACCTGGTGCTGGCCACTGTCGGTAGACAGGATACTGGGCTAGATGGACCTTTGGTCTGACCGTTCTTACGTTCACTTTGTCCATATCTGTTGTCCCTACATCCGAACCTGCTAGCACTCCATCTCATGGCATGGTTGTTCCATGGTTGAACCCAGAGGAGCAAGCCTGCTCCATAGAAGTGAGGCAAGTGTTCTTGGAAAGCAGAAAGCTGTATACTAGATCCACCTAGTTGGCACAATGGACACAATTTTTGGTCTGGGCTTCCTAGAGAGGGATCCGCCTTGCTGGAGTTCTGCTACAAACTGTCCTAGATTACCTTGTGCATCTGAAGCATGAGGGCCTGCCACTGTCTTGTTAGGGTGCACCTAGTGGTGATCTCAGCCTTTCATCCACCGATACAAGGTCACTCAGTGGTTTTCCCTTTAAATCATAGCCAGATTTTTGAAAGGTCTCGAGAGGCTCTTCTCACAGACTGCAGTCCCGCTTCCTCAGTGGGACTGCTAGCATTCTCTCCCGACTCATAGGGCCTTCCTTCGAGCTGCTGGCCTCCTGCTCTCTTTCACTTCTTTCCACTTAGGTGGCTTTTTTTGGTGGCAATTAGATCATTCAGAAGTGTCCAAATTTTGTGCCTTGACATCGGAATGCCCATAAAGTCTTTTTTCAAGGACAAGGTACAGCTTAGACCTCTTCCTGCCAAAGGTGGTGTCTGCTTTCCAAATGGGCCAGGATATCTTCCTTCTGGTCGTCTTTGCCAAGCCCTATAAGACCAGTAAAGAGAGATGCTTTTACACATTGGATGTTAGAAGAGCGCTTTCCTTTTACCATGAGAGGATGAAACCCTTTTGTAAATTCTCATCACTCTTCATGATCTACTCTGACTATGTGAAGGATCTTGTGGGGTCCTTGCGGAGGATTTCCAAATGGATCATGTCTTGTATCAGGATGTGCTATAAGCTGGCAGGGGTTCAGCTCCCCCCACTGGTGAGGACACATTCAATCAGACTACAAGCCTCTTCAGCAGCCTTTTTTCCCTCGTCCCTATTCAGGATATTTGCAAGGCAATGACATGGTCCTCAGTGGACATGTTCATATCCCATTACGCCATTACGTAGCAGGCCAGGAGTGATGCAGGGTTCAGCAGAAATGTATTGCTTTCAGCATGTCCTTAAATTTCTTCCCACCTCTGCAGACGCTGCTTGGAGTCACCTATGTTGAATGGATGTGAGCATGCACTCAAAAGACAGTTATCTGTTTCCATAAGTGGTGTTCTTTGAGATGTATTGCTTGTGTTCATTCAGCATTGTTCCCTCCTTCCTCCCTGTCAGAGTTTCTGGCAAGAAGGAACTGAAGGAAGAGGGGGCCTGGCAGCATCCTATATAGCAGCCATCGCCAACCCGTGGCTCACGAGCCGCATGCGACTCTTTCCCCTTGCCCCCCTCCCTCCCAGTGCGGCTCATGAAGCTCCCCCAACCCCATAGCTTGTAACCCGGCTCCCTGTGCTCACTAGGGCAGGGGAACCATCCGACGGGAGCCTGATATGGCCAAAAAGCCTCTCAGGGTTGGGTTTTTTTTGTTTGTTTTTCCTTCTCGGCAAAACGTGACTGGGGCTTGCTTGTTTGTTTGTTTGTTTTGCTCGACAACTTTGCCCTGGCTCTTTGCGCTGGATTCACTGATACGTTGGCTCTTTGCCCGGAATGGGTTGGCCACCCCTGCTATGTAGCATGGCATGTGTGTACCACTCCAGGGGAGGCTGGACTGTTCCCCATGGATACTGCTGAAGGAAAATCTTCAGGCTGAGCGCACACACTTCCATTGAATGGACATGAGTAACACATCTCAAAGAACACCAGTTATAGAAACATGACTGTCTTTTTTTTTTCCTTTTGCTCCTCTATTTTTATCCAAAATATTATGCATATATCTGTCTGAAATTCAACTCCAGAAAATGGACTGAATCTTGTGTTACTTAGTCACAGTGAGAATCAACCATGATAAACATCTTGATGTTTGTATTTTAGATACTGCATTTTAACACTTCCTATTAGATTTATAATATCCATAAGAAAGATCTTTGTCAGTTTGTGGAACAGCATGAATATAACATTATTTGAGTGGAGTTGCAAAGCTGGGTAACAGTTTCCTTCAAAATGTTTAGGATTCAGGGAAACCTAAACTTTGAGTCTATCTTACGTCAGAATTGAAGCACTATAATGGTTTTTGCACTTTCATCTACATTTATTTACAAAGATTTTCATTTTCCAACCTATTTGGAATATTTAAAGTTTGCAAGCTCTTTTAGAAGATAAAACCAATTATTTATTTGTTTATACTAACAAAAGCTCAATCTCCATATGTCTGCCATCTTTAAAACACAGTTTTAAATCATCCTTAATTTTAAAATATAATATATATATATTACTGTACATGTTATCCAATCTCATCAGAAAAAAATCGTAACTATTTCATTGTAAAATTAATAAGCTAAACCTATACTGAAATAACTGTTGTTCTACCTAGAATTTACCACCAATTCGAAATGAGGCATATAGGAAAAAGAAGAACAAAGCTAGAACACCTTCTAAGAGAACTACAGAGGAAAACAAAAAAAACAAGATCAAATCTTATGACTATGAAGCATGGGGAAAACTTGATGTGGTATGTTATTCCAGGAATATGGTATACTTATGCATTATGCCTAATTTATACTATTGCTTAATATTACAGGCAGTCCCCAGGTTACGTACAAGATAGGGACTGTAGGTTTGTTCTTAAGTTGAATTTGTATGTAAGTCAGAACTGGTACATATTGTAGGGGAAACTCTAGCCAAACATTTCTCCAGAGCTCAGTTTTATTCTCCCACACCTCACTTCCCTCAGTCCTTTATTCTCAAGCTGAGGTGTCTGCTGAGAAAAGCCGCTCTGCATCTCCCTGGCCTGCTGGGGAGGGCACTAGCTTCGCGTCTCCCTGGTCTGCTTGGGGGAAGCAGCTAGTGCGGGGTTGCCTCACCCCGTTTGTAAGTAGGGATCCGATGTAAGTCGGATCCATGTAACCCGGGGACTGCCTGTATATTGCATTTTTGCCTATAGACCTGCTAGGTTGGTTCTCGATTGCACTAGTTATTGTAAGAACAGAAAGTATCACTCCTTGTTCCAAACAGCTTACATTTTGAAAAGATGGTCCTTGAAAAGATGTGAAGTCCGATACTACAATTTAAGTACACTAGATTACTGCCCTCGCTTATGATACATCTTTGTCTTTAAAACCATTTTTTTCTTAAAATATTATTTTGTTTTAAATGTAAAATGATTCTACAAGAAGTAGTTTAGAATAGAAGTAGAACATCATCTGAGGTACATATTTAACATTCCTGTTAAATGCCTCCATAAAAACTTTGGTTAAAGGTGGACTATATCTTTTAAGCATGTTTGACACCCCAGTTTATTACTAGTGTGCATGAATAAGCTTATGATTGATATGTTTTTTTTAAAAACAAAATATTTGGAAAATAGTTGCCAGACCCTGTTTCATGCGCTCATGCTACTTCTCCTGCTGTTGACATTGTAAACATTCAGACAATGTAAGAAGCTGAAGCCTTACTAGTGCACTGTCTTTTAACTAGTTCCTGAAGTGAAAGAAGCATTGTGCTTAAAAGGAATGGAAATCTTGAGGATACCAATAGGATGCCTCTTATGAATTTTAGTCTCAGGTTTATCATTGAATATGTCTGTCTAATGCTACACAGTTAGGTTTACCCAAGGAGTTACAGTTTACAGAAGCTGGAGATTTGAAGATGGCTGTTTTTAAAGATACCTTTGATTTTTATTATATATATATATATATATATATATATATATATATATATATATATATATATATATATATATATATAATGTTTCTGTGGCTTTGAGGTAACTGGCCAGCTAACATTGATGGGATTCCAGTGTTTAATGTCTTCTAAAACTTTAATCTGATCTGAAATAAAATACACAGTAGAATAAGTATTAAGATACTAAATTCATCCCACTTTTATTGACATTTCAGAAAATGTAGAATCTATGTGCGACTGAGCATGTTATCAGCAATTAAAATGTTTGAATAAACAGTAGGTGTGGGGTCGGTTTTGAGGATAATAAATATTTCCCTATAAGAGTGAATTTTCTCTTTGCTGTGTGTTTTGTTTATTGTGACTGTGCAAATACTAAATGAGACATAATTAAGTTGTGAGGGACCTCTTATTTTTTTGTTAATGAATTTTTCCCAATACAAAATTGTGGACTGAGATGAACTAAAACAAAGTGCAAGGAATACTCTGTAGTACCATGAGACAAATCATGATTTCATAATCAGAATTGAGTGAATGCTTTTCATTTAATTGTGACTGATTGTGCCACACACATGTTAAAAACAGTCATGAACTAACTATTCCACTGTCAGTTTCAAATGTTATAACTGGGGTAAGAGTGTTGTGGTTAACCAGGACCATTAACTGATAAGCTGTGGCTTGTTGGTTAAACAATTTACCAACTAGCTGCTCACATCCTTAGTATAGAGATCTGCACAAATGAACCCCTGTAGCTGAGCAAGATTGCAACCGTGGTTAAATAAAGACAAAACGAAGTACTGTCACCAGTATTTGTACTAATTGACATGTATTTTAAAAATACTGAGTTTAGTGTGTCTTTTGTGGAGATCTAGTTACAATTCATATAGAGTCATGGTTTATAATGAACATACATAAGTAAATTCATTTTGTATGCTTTTTAGGACAAAATACTTGAAGAACTTGACAAAGAAGATAGTACCCATGATTCGTTATCTCCAGAATCGGACTCGGAAGAAGATGGAATTCATATAGATGAAGAAAAAGCTCTTGCTGAGAAAGAAAAGGTTATTGCGTCATTAAGTGACCCTTTTTAAAAAAAAAAAAAAAGTGACCCACACATTTGAACATGGGCTGTTTCCAAGTCATTGTCCACATGGATTCCACTTCTGGTGAGCATGTGCCCAGTAGCAGATTCTTTTGGGTAGAAGTGTCCATTGGGACCATGCCCAGGCCTGACATATGCTTAAACAGTTTCACTGCTCTTCACACTGTCATGCTGGCCTGCTCGCAAAAAAAGACATAAAGGACACAATGGGACCAGCTATGCCTGACTTCTTTCTTACTGCTCCTGACAGCAAGACAGAACTCTTGTAGTGTCCACATACTCAGGGCACTGAACTGTTAGTTTTCAGGATAAGGAACATTGTTTATTATTGTTAGGTATTAAGTAACTATTGACTCATTTGGCTAAATTAGATTTGCAGTTAGCCTAGTACTTAATTGCTATTATTGAAATTAAATCACTGGGATTTAAAATTTGTCTCTCTTAAGAGACTGCTATGTTGTATAATAGTGAGCAATCTTGGTATTTCTTCTGCCCTGGTGAGTGTTCAGTTTGTTCCTTTTCTAAGAGAACACACAAAACCACTGAGGCCCATTTTAAGGTCTACTTTTAAAGTTCTAATGAAGGCCTAAGAGCCTGAGGCTAAAAAGTCCTGCTTCCTTAGGGTACGTCTAGACTACATGCCTCTGTCGCCAGAGGCATGTAGATTAGGCTACCAGACATAGGAAAATGAAGCAGCGATTTAAATAATCGCCGCTTCATTTAAATTTACATGGCTGCCGCACTGAGCCGACAAACAGCTGATCAGCTGTTTGTCGGCTCAGCGCGATAGTCTGGATGCGCAGGTGTTGACATCAAAGGTATTTGTTGACCACCCAGGCATGTAGTCTAGACGTACCCTTAATGTATTTGATTAAGAGCCCCGCTGAGTTATGGCTCTCCTAAGTGCTTTTTTAATCTAAGACTACCACATCTGGCAGGTTAAACTGTACCTAGCCACTGTCTAAAAGCAGTCCTGCTCCAGGGTCAGGCACAACCATGGTCACCCATCCTGGTGCCCAATAAAGACAGACAAAAGACTTGGCTCAAGATCTTATGCCCCTTAGCCAAAAGGCAGTTGGTAACCCTGTCTGGGTCCATCTGAAGCCTTCGCACATTTGATCATCAGGAACTTATGGCGCCATCGGAAACCATGGTCTTCACTTCCCTGTGTATTGCCGTTAGAACACCCACACTTGGTACTGAAAACCTCAGTGCCCATGACTCAGACTTCACCTCTACCATGCAGATGTTGATGGCTCTGAATTTTTAAGTTCTGACTAGTCTTATGGTCACCAGGCTACTACAGTCACTCCTGCTGTCTCCATCATCTAGCAGAGTTGCATTTGCCTCAATGCTGCCTTCTGAGGTGACTATGGTACTGGTGAACTCACCTGTTAAATCTGTCACTTGGTTGTGGGAGGACCTTAGGACACCTGACATGATATCTCCTCCCATTAAAGACAGCACATTCACCTTGTGCTGTCCTTACCATCACTATTCCTCTGCTCTATAGCTAGATCTCCCTCTCCTACAAGATACCATAGACTTATTCAGCAGGGCCAGTTAGTACAGTTCAGTCTGCCGTGGTATTGTTGTCGCAATGAAGAATAGCAGCTGGACATAAAAGAACACTTATTCTCAACAGCAGCTCCTTTCTCTTTACTAGATGTCACTTCTAGTACTAGAATGACCGATAACTTCAGGAGCTTCTGAGAGTTTTTAAGTACACAACAGATATGTTAGAAATTCCGTTAGCGATAGCATAGAAAAATACATATAAACTACTAGTTATCCTACACTCTTTCATGCCTTTGTAGGCTTGCCATGCCCATTAATGAAGGCTAGAACAGTTAAGATCTTGGAGCAGATCACAGCACCAATGGTATCTACATCCAAAAAAGCTGACAAGCAGTATCAGGTTTCCTGTGAGGGATCGTTGAACCCATTCTGCCTTGGATGTCCTGAGGTGAGATGGGTGAGCAGCACACCTCAGTGGATGCTGCTGAAAGGATTTGACCTCACATGCATAGAACACATGCACACCAGAAGAGGGAATCTGAGTGGATAACACATATCGAAGAACCACAGTTAATGTAGGGTATGTAACCATACTTTTTTCTCTTACATCCCAGATGAAATGGAAGGATGTTGTCCTCATCTGCCAAAGGCCTGTGGTTCATTATATTCTTCTGAGTTAAAAGATTCCCTCCTGATCTTTACACAGTATTTAAGTCAAGTTTGTGCTTGTTAATGGAGCTAGGTTGTTGAGGCTGAACCTCCTGATCTGTAAATATTATTGTCTCTTCTTCCTCCACCACCTTGCCAGTATTCCTCATCATGGACTTAAAGAAACTAAATCTAGGAGTGAGAGAGTAGTTTCTTCATCTATAGGTCTCATCCTTGATCTTTCTGATGACATTGAAGAAGAATGCCAGTTCTGATGGGAGGGGTTTTATTTGACTATCTATTCGTCTGGATTTGGGAACACCAACTCATATATATGACTGTACAGAACTCAGATGGTACTCTGTCACTTTTAACCTTGGCTGGACTCTAGTCTTCATATCCTGTTGTCAGTTTCCGGACCTTTCCATTTCTCTTATTACATATACTATCTCTCAATTCTGAGCTTCCAGCTTACCTCATACAGCAGTTGAAATCACTGGGCTCATTCTCAGTGATCTTGTCTGAGACCACAGCAGGCTATTAAGGGTAAAAAAGTGTGCTGCATATGTCATTCTCCTTTCTAGAGATTGTGTTCCCACAACTGTCCTAGATCCAGCCATCTGAAAAATCAAGGGTTTCCATGGCTTCGGAATTTCTCTTGCATACTGTCCTGTGTTATTTTAGTCTCTCTCATTTATAAGTGAACATTACAATCACGGTTTTTATTTGTGGGACACTTTGTTCTTCCATTACAGATTGGGATAGCTCATCTTGACTGATATGAAGAATATTTGTCCAGCTCAAGATTTTTATGTTGACTTCTCTCTTGTACAACAGTTACTTTTGTAGCAGATTCTGTTTCAAGGTGCTATTATTATTGACAGAAAACATGAATAATGTAGAAAATATACACAGCTCTCAGGGTGTGTCTCAATTCAAAGTGGTGTCAGTTGTCTTTAAATGTTGCTTTAAAATCTAACCCAGCCTCACCTTTCTGAATACAAATAGAAAGCTGCTTCCCTAACACTGGAAACAGTTCCAAAACAATAAGTCTTCCCTGCCCCTCTCCCCCCCCCCCCCCCATCCCTTCTCCCAATATCTCCAAAATATTAGCTTGCCCAACTATTATTTGGAATATAAAAGGAAAATAGTAAAGGGGCTATGACACATCGTAAATCCTGGCAAGCTAAAATACTGATATTTGGTTAGATTTTCATTGGAAATCTATGAAGTTTTTAGTAATTCTGTGTGAGTTCATGAAGCTCTGGCCTATATTACATTGAGAACCTTGAAATAATAGTATATGAAAATGTAAACCATTTTTTATTTTTTATATTATTTTTATTACAGGGATGATAAAAATTTCTGGTTGTAGGAAGGTGAGAAACATTTTAGAAATGTTTTGCAAATAACATTCTAATGCTAGGAATGCTTGGAAATAGACATTGAACTGGAAATTATAAAAATGCTTTCTCTTTGCATCACCAAATTAAGAAGCTGAACTGAAGTGTTTTTTTTTTTTAGCAAAAGATTGTACTATGACAAATTGACAGGCTTTTTTTCCCCCCCCTTAAAAACAGGGCAATGTGTACTTTAAACAAGGAAAGTATGATGAAGCGATAAAATGTTACACAAAGGGGATGAATGCTGATCCATACAATCCAGTCCTACCCACAAACAGAGCATCTGCTTTCTTTAGAATGAAGAAGTAAGACACATCTAATTTTTCTTTAAAATATTATTTTTTCTTTGAATTGCAGCCATAAATATATTGTTCATTATGTTATGATCCACAGGTCTGTTTATAAGTCTTAGAGGGGCAGCTGTGTTAGTATGTCTAAACTACATTCCTTTTTTGATAAAGGGATGTAAATTAGACATATCAAAATTGTAAATGAAGCCGGGATTTGAATTTCCCACGCTTCATTTACATAATGGTGGCCGCGGCTTTTTTCTGAAAAGCTGCTTTTTGGAAAAAAAAATGCGGTCAAGACGGGTCTTTTGACAGAAATGCCCCATTTTGAAAGATCCTGTAACCTTCTAAAATGAGGGTTACAGGATCTTTCAAAACGGGGCATTTTTGTCAAAAGATCCCTGTCTTGACCGTGCCGTGTGGGGGTTTGTGTGTGTCTGTTTTTTTTTTTTTAAAGTGGCTTTTCAAAAAAAAGCTGCGACCGCTATTATGTAAATGAAGCGTGGGAAATTCAAATCTCGGCTTCATTTACAATTTCAGTACGTCTAATTTACATCTCTTTATTGAAAAAGGGATATAGTTTAGACATACCCTTACTTTAAAACAACAAGTAGTTCTGTGGCACCTTAGAGACAAACAAAAAGTATATACTGTATAAGCTTTTTGTGGGCAAAACCCACTTCTTCCGATGAGCAATTTTTGTTTGTCTCTACTGTGCCACAGGACTACTTGTCTGTTACTTTAAAACAACTAACATAGCTACCCCTCTGAGACTTTTTTAGATCTGTTCATGTGTATTTTCAGCTTCTTGAAGGTTTGGGAGGTACAATTTTGTCAGAATAGAAATTGTCTTCTGCTGAAGTTACCAGTTTCAAGTCTGCCTCCACATCTTCAGACTACTAGTCCCAGCCTACCTGTTGGAGTGCATATGACTAAATATATATTTTTGCCCTCAAATTTAGCTCCAAATTGCCAAGCATTGCTTCTAAAATTTCCCATTTTTGGCAGAGGGAGATTGCCTCAGCAGTAGGGAGAAAAGAATTGTGGTTTCTAAAGACCCTGTGTATCTATTATAAGTGGTCTGTGCCCACGAAAGCTCATGATACCATCTGCATGCTTTGTTAGTCTTTAAAGTGCTACCAGACTGTTCGTTTGTTTGTGTTTTTTTAAGTTCATCCTGTACAGTCTAACTTGGCTTCCCCTGACGCTATTACATGTTAGTGCATCATAGCAAAGAAAAGGAAAATATATTTTCCTCTTAGGGTACATCTACATAGCAGCGTTATTTCAGAATAACTGACATTATTTTGAGATAACAAAATGTGCATCTACACATCAAGTCATTTTGAAATAATGGTGAGCTGGAGGACTTCTTACTCTGAATCCTATAACTCTCCTTTCTCAAGGAGTAAGGGAAGTCGAAGCAAGAGTGTTCTTCCTTCGACTTCCTGCTGTCTAGACAGCTTAATTTGGCTTTTGGCGCTATTTCGACTTCAGCTACACAATTGATGTAGCTGAAGTTGCGTGTCTTAATTCGACTTTGGGCCTGCTGTGTAGACATGTCCTTACAGACCATCTGGACATACATTAAGATTGCAGGAGTGTAAATCTACTGGAGTGTAAGTCTACTTATTCTAGTCTGCGGTACACTGGGTCTGTGTTGAACCTGCTGCTCCACATTAGAAGTTTCCTAGAGTGCTTTTAATATACCCTTTTTTGGAAGTGGATTAAAGCGCACATGGAAATTTCTAGTGTGTGGTATTATACACATAAAGTTCCCTAGTGCATTTTAATCCCTCCCATTTCAAAGCAAGCTAGATTAGAGCTCACTAGGCAACTTTTAGTGCAGAGAAGCAATATCTGTACATAGTGCACCATAGTTTAGCCTGAGGTTGATTTTATACCCCCAACTTGCTGGGAACTGAGTGTTCATATTGACAAGCCCTTGCTGTACCCTTTATCAAGTACCTCAACTGAAATCTAAACCTCGTTTGTGGTCAGGGCCCAGGCCTTTTATTGAGAATTCACTCTGGGCAGTAGGTATTGCTTTAGTCTCCACTTGTCAAGAAAAGTCCAGGGGGCCTTGTAAAGAGCAAGCTATTTGCAATACTTGCCAGAGAAAACAAGCTGTTTGCATTCTTACTCCCAAAGGGGATAAGCATCAGAATAGTGCTGCAAATACCTTGAGGAAGAGTGCACCTAAAATTATCAGAGTTCATGTCAACAATTCTGAATACTGCCTCTACCACCATTTTTATCTAGAGGCTTAATGTCATGAAATCCCTCCCCCTTCCCAAAATGGACTCTAACATTCTGTCATACTTTATGAAAATCCTGTTAGCTTAATCCAGAACTATACTTATGTTTCTCTTTTAATCTAGCTGTATTCAAATTAACTAACTGCAGTCTTGTTATAGGTTTTCTGTTGCTGAATCTGACTGCAATTTAGCACTTGCGCTAAATAAGAATTATACAAAGGCATATGCCAGGAGAGGAGCTGCTCGCTTTGCTTTGCAAAATTTTGAGGGGGCCAAAGAAGGTTAGTTGTTTTTTTAAAACGATCCTTATTGTACATACAAACTATTCATACACTTACTACTTGAAAGATTATTTTTGTAGATTTGTTTTGTTTTGTGTTTATGCCTGTTGATAAAGGACTCTTGATTTCTATTTTCAAGAAAAAATCAAATGGGATGCCAGACTGAGTTTAGCTGGCAAGCTGAAAAGGGATAGTAAGTCTAAAGAAGACTAGTTATAAGTAGTTTATAAAATAATTGCATGTTAAATGGCTCAGAATAGTAAACTGTGAGAGACATATTAAATTCTGCGTACTGCATGAGTTAGCAAGTTTTGGTTTGTAGTACCACTAAATGACTTGATAGATGCTCCTAGTTCACATTTTGGTAAAAGTTAACAGACTGTTTTCTAAGGTATTGGCTGTAACATTGTTATATACAAATACGGAATTTTTATGTCCCTCTGCCTTTTGTTTAGATTATGAAAAGGTTTTAGAACTGGATCCAAATAACTTTGAAGCAAAAAATGAACTCCAGAAAATAGATCAGGTAAGAGATAATGAAGGGTGGCTAGCAGTCTTAAACATTTTTTTTTATATTTAACTTTATTCATGATGCCAGAAAATCCGTTAATTGTATATTTATGCTTTTAGTACATAGCATATTTTCCTCTTCAGGATTTTAAGAAAGATTTTAGTCTACTTCTTGCAAATCAATAAGCATTGATCAATGAAATGCTAGCTCATTGGCCTACAATGGACCAACCCATATAAATCTTGGATGAGGAGGGGAGGAATAGTGGATGCCAATATTCAAACATGTCATGTTTCAAACCTACTTTTGATTTCAAATGGTTTATGACCTCTCACCCCTTGTGCTTTTTTTTAAATCAATCCAGTACAAGTCACATAGTAACGCTGTTCATAAATGGAAGAACTTTACATATTAGCTACAGAGTAATTCTGGTTGACTGTGTGTTTGAGTACAGTTTTAATTAAGCCTCAAACTAATTTTTATAGTTGATATTAGGAAGCATAACGGATGAGTATAAGCAGGGCAGGAGATCTTTGTGGATTAAAAATCTATGGTAGGTTCACCACACAAGCAGTGTACTGAGAGAGAATGTTGATTATAATGAGCTGTGGTAAACACAAGCTTTTCAGTGTACCAAAAATAGACCTCTATCATTGCGGAAGCATTTGGAAATCTTCCTTTTAAAAATCAGTCTTTGAGCTTTAAACTTTGTAATGAACTCTAAAACGGTTTGCCAGCTGAAGTTGATGTTGTACAATCATAGTGTTGGGAATAGGGCTACATCTGCACCACAACAGGAAGTTGACTGAAGCTATGCAACTCCAGCTACATGAATAACATAGCTGGAGTCAGCATACCCGAAGGTGAGTTATCAGGGGCTCTACACAGAGCGGGAGGGAGGGTCAACAAAGAAATTGACCATCAACTTCCCTTACTCCTCTCATCCTGTAGATTAACAAGGTTGTGAAGAGAACAAATTGCAGTCTATAGACTTGCTAAATCAATGGCCAGTGGATTGATCTCAGAGCATCAATGCAGACTGTTGAGTAGATATAGGCTAATCTACAGTTGTACAGTAGAGTCCCTATCATCCGACCTAAATGGGACCAACACATGGTTGGATTACCGAATGTGTCAGATGATACGGACTCTACTGTAGAGAGCAACGGAACAGCTGATCCCTTGCTCTCTAGGAGAAGCTGCCGCTGCTGCTGCAGGGATGCTTCCAGGCAGGAGCAGCAAGCGGGGCTGTTTTCCCAGCCCGCGCTGTATCCAACCTTGCAGCTCCTGGGGACAAAGTCCCCGGAAGTTGCAGGGTCAGATAAAGCGGAGTGTTGGATTACCGGGTGTCGGTTAATCTGGATTCCACTGTATTGCAGAAACCAGACCATCAGAATGTTTATTGCCCTCTGCTAAATATTTTAACAAACTCTCAAACTCTTCTCCGAGAGATGTACCTGTGGGTGCTCCACATTGTCAGACTGCCCACTGTTGAGCCCATTCTCCAAAGTCTTTTAGAGCAGTGTCCCTGGGGCTGCGCATGTGTACACCTGTTGCCACACGCTCCTATTGTTCAGTCATCGCACATGTGTGAGCCGTCCTCTTCCCCTCAATTCCTTTCCTATTGCCTCCGGTCACAGATGGAGCTTGGCAGTGTTCCCAAACTCATCCCATGTTTTAGATAAGTAAATCGGTTCTTCCCCGGTTTTACCTGTAGTTAGTTGGTCAGTTATCACCCTGTTTGTAGTATTCAGAAGGAAAAAAAACAATTTTCTTCCAAGTTTTTTCTCCTAGATAGATAGTTAATGATAGCAAGCGACATGCCCAGCTCCCTGGGTTTCCGGTGCTGTTCTTCCTGCAAAGATCTGATATCTGTGTAGGATGGACATGTCCTGGCCTCTTCGAGGGTCTATATGCTGCCGGGGTAGAGAAGGAACTGAGGGGAGGAGGAATCTTGCACATGTGTAATGGCTGCCCAGTGGGAGCATGTGGAAAGAAGTGCATACATACATGACTCCAGGGACACTGCTCTAAAGACTCCAGAGAATGGGTTCAATGGCGGCGCACCTGCCTAATGTGGAGCACTCACAGGGATGCTCATCTCGAAGAATGTCAGTTACTGCACGGGTAAGTAACCTCCTCTTCAGCTTCACAGACATGTTGTAGGTAAACACTTCAACACAATGAAGGGCTCTAGTTCCTTTTTAAAGAGCTAGTCCCTTGAAATGTTTTTATTTTTTTAACGGTGAGAAATTGTATTCACAGCAGTTATAACAAAGTAGCTTCTTTAAAAATAAATGGTTTCCAATATAGAGTTTTGATTAGACTACAAATTGTGATATATTCTAATTGAAGAAAATTTGTGTGTGTAGGCTTCTCTACATGGTGCAGTAGTCTCTACAGCAGGAGGGGTGTACATTCATGTTGCACACTAAATGATCTGTGTAGACCCTGGTGGCATACACTAATAAATACCTAGTTGACTGACTTAGCAAATGATATTAGTGTACTTTAGAATTCACTCTCCTGCCTGGTGTCAACAAAGACGCCATATAGACAAATTGTGTGCATATGTGTGAGAGAAAATGAGTTGAATAGTATTGCTGATGCTATCTATCCCAGGCTCTAACATCAAAAGATAATTCACAACAAAAAGAAACAGATGAAGTTGGAAAGAAGCCTGAATTAACAGATGAAGAAAAGAAGCAAATTGAAGAACAGCAGCTCAAGCAGAAAGCTATTGCAGAGAAAGACTTGGTAAATCACATAATCTTTACCTGTGAGGGAGAAATGAACAAAACATTTACTTAAGAGATGATGGGGGATGTTGGTTACACTGACAGGAACAGGTTTTTGCTTTTTAGTCAGAAATAAATAAAATAGATGTGTGGGTCATCTACTTAGTAATTTATTATATGTTTAATCTTTGTTATTGAGTTAGGATACACCAACTGAGTTGTGATATAGGATTTGAAGGACAGTAATAGTTTTCTGGAGTAGTTTAGGGAGCACCCTCCATGCATGAAATTATTTGGAAGAAAATATTGGAGGAGGTTTATGTTAAGATTATTTAGGTTATTAAGGTTGGCATTATTGAAGAGACAGTGGGTGATACAATAAGGCTACGTCTACACTGGAATGATTTTCCACAAATGCTTTTAATGGAAAAGTTTTCCGTTAAAAGCATTTGCGGAAAAGAGCGTCTAGATTGGCACGGACGCTTTTCTGCAAAAAGTGCTTTTGCGGAAAAGCGTCCGTGCCAATCTAGATGCCTTTTGTGCAAAAAAGCCCTGATTCCCATTTTCGCGATCAGGGCTTTTTTGCACAAAACAAATCTGAGCTGTCTACACTGGCCCTTTTGCACAAAAGCTTTGCGCAAAAGGACTTTTGCCCGAACGGGAGCAGCATAGTATTTCCGTAAGAAGCACTGATTTCAGACAGTAGGAAGTCAGTGTTCTTGCGGAAATTCAAGCGGCCAGTGTAGACAGCTGTCAAGTTTTTCCGCAAAAGCAGTTGCTTTTGCGGAAATACTTGCCAGTCTAGACGTAGCCTAATAGAGCAGATAAATAAAAAGGGATAGAGATCTGAGAGGCCTTCAATCTGAGGACAGGAATCTTTGATGATGCTTGAAGAAGAAATTAGTGGAGGCAGGGCTGGATTAGGTATTATGCACTGTGGACATGATCCTAGGGATGTGACTCCTGGAGTCCCATGATGACGATGTCTGAATTGTAGCCTTGTCTTACAAAAAACAAAAACCCTGCTTCTAGCCCTCAGGGTTAAGAAAGCCTTGAGAATATAAACAGTGTGTTGATGCAGTGATGTTTGCCTGAAGTCTGAAATGTGAACCCATTCATTTCAAAAGGCTTTTAATTCTGAAAAGTGCAGTTTTGAGGGGCTGGTGTGGGGCTCTTGTGAATTGATGAGGGATTTCTGGCATGGTCCCATCATGTGCTAGACTGGTGTTGGAAGGAACTGACTCCCTATTCTTTCAGGACAGAGCTTATCCTGCCTGAACATGGGGGCTACAGGCAGGGTCTGTTCCAGCCCAGCAGTCGGGGGGGGGAGGGGGCAGCTGCTTCAGCCAGGCTGGAATGACCTAATGTAGAGGTGGGGAGGGAAACTGAATCTGCGCAAAATTAAACTTAAATTGATGAGAGACTTCCATCAGGAGGTGTCAGAGATGGACTCAGTAGCAAGTTTGTAAGGAAACAGAAGTGCAGATGCACATTTGTTACTCATTGATGTAACTAGCATAGGTGAAATCATATGAACATTTAAAATAGTCCAGACACAAAGAATGCAGAGAAAAAAGAGAAAAAGGCAAAGAGTAGGTCTGTGTAGCAGGAGAAACACGTGTATTTAGCAGAAGAAATGTGTTTCCACCAATAATGAAACTTTGGGAGGCCAAGGAATAACAATGTTTCATGAAGCAGGGTATGATCAGCCCTCGAGGTCAAGCAGGATGAAGATTGAGTAGAGATACTACAACAGGTTGGACCTCCCTGGTCCAGCATCATCAGAACCTAACCAGTCCTGGACAAGGGAGTATGCTGGACCAGAGAAGGTCTGGTAAGGGGGCGCCAGCTTTCCCCACTGTGCTCCTCTCCCCAGCCACCCAGGCTTCTCTTTCCCCAGCCTCCTGGCCCCGTGAGCTCCGGCGGCCCCGCAGGCCTCGGGGCCCTGCAACCCTTGGCTCTCTTGCTGATTTCCCTGCCCCGTCAGCTGCAGGTTCTGGTACCCTTCTGTCCCCACCAGCCAGCTCTGCTCCCAGCCACTGGCAACCTCTGCCACTAGGTCTCTATGTTGCTAGACCAAAGAGTCCCAGACTATAGAGGTTCAACCTGCAGTATGGGTTCTTTAGAAATGTTTAATTGTATGGCTAGCAGTCTTAAACATTTTTTTTTATATTTAACTTTATTCATGATGCCAGAAAATCCGTTAATTGTATATTTATGCTTTTAGTACATAGCATATTTTCCTCTTCAGGATTTTAAGAAAGATTTTAGTCTACTTCTTGCAAATCAATAAGCATTGATCAATGAAATGCTAGCTCATTGGCCTACAATGGACCAACCCATATAAATCTTGGATGAGGAGGGGAGGAATAGTGGATGCCAATATTCAAACATGTCATGTTTCAAACCTACTTTTGATTTCAAATGGTTTATGACCTCTCACCCCTTGTGCTTTTTTTTAAATCAATCCAGTACAAGTCACATAGTAACGCTGTTCATAAATGGAAGAACTTTACATATTAGCTACAGAGTAATTCTGGTTGACTGTGTGTTTGAGTACAGTTTTAATTAAGCCTCAAACTAATTTTTATAGTTGATATTAGGAAGCATAACGGATGAGTATAAGCAGGGCAGGAGATCTTTGTGGATTAAAAATCTATGGTAGGTTCACCACACAAGCAGTGTACTGAGAGAGAATGTTGATTATAATGAGCTGTGGTAAACACAAGCTTTTCAGTGTACCAAAAATAGACCTCTATCATTGCGGAAGCATTTGGAAATCTTCCTTTTAAAAATCAGTCTTTGAGCTTTAAACTTTGTAATGAACTCTAAAACGGTTTGCCAGCTGAAGTTGATGTTGTACAATCATAGTGTTGGGAATAGGGCTACATCTGCACCACAACAGGAAGTTGACTGAAGCTATGCAACTCCAGCTACATGAATAACATAGCTGGAGTCAGCATACCCGAAGGTGAGTTATCAGGGGCTCTACACAGAGCGGGAGGGAGGGTCAACAAAGAAATTGACCATCAACTTCCCTTACTCCTCTCATCCTGTAGATTAACAAGGTTGTGAAGAGAACAAATTGCAGTCTATAGACTTGCTAAATCAATGGCCAGTGGATTGATCTCAGAGCATCAATGCAGACTGTTGAGTAGATATAGGCTAATCTACAGTTGTACAGTAGAGTCCCTATCATCCGACCTAAATGGGACCAACACATGGTTGGATTACCGAATGTGTCAGATGATACGGACTCTACTGTAGAGAGCAACGGAACAGCTGATCCCTTGCTCTCTAGGAGAAGCTGCCGCTGCTGCTGCAGGGATGCTTCCAGGCAGGAGCAGCAAGCGGGGCTGTTTTCCCAGCCCGCGCTGTATCCAACCTTGCAGCTCCTGGGGACAAAGTCCCCGGAAGTTGCAGGGTCAGATAAAGCGGAGTGTTGGATTACCGGGTGTCGGTTAATCTGGATTCCACTGTATTGCAGAAACCAGACCATCAGAATGTTTATTGCCCTCTGCTAAATATTTTAACAAACTCTCAAACTCTTCTCCGAGAGATGTACCTGTGGGTGCTCCACATTGTCAGACTGCCCACTGTTGAGCCCATTCTCCAAAGTCTTTTAGAGCAGTGTCCCTGGGGCTGCGCATGTGTACACCTGTTGCCACACGCTCCTATTGTTCAGTCATCGCACATGTGTGAGCCGTCCTCTTCCCCTCAATTCCTTTCCTATTGCCTCCGGTCACAGATGGAGCTTGGCAGTGTTCCCAAACTCATCCCATGTTTTAGATAAGTAAATCGGTTCTTCCCCGGTTTTACCTGTAGTTAGTTGGTCAGTTATCACCCTGTTTGTAGTATTCAGAAGGAAAAAAAACAATTTTCTTCCAAGTTTTTTCTCCTAGATAGATAGTTAATGATAGCAAGCGACATGCCCAGCTCCCTGGGTTTCCGGTGCTGTTCTTCCTGCAAAGATCTGATATCTGTGTAGGATGGACATGTCCTGGCCTCTTCGAGGGTCTATATGCTGCCGGGGTAGAGAAGGAACTGAGGGGAGGAGGAATCTTGCACATGTGTAATGGCTGCCCAGTGGGAGCATGTGGAAAGAAGTGCATACATACATGACTCCAGGGACACTGCTCTAAAGACTCCAGAGAATGGGTTCAATGGCGGCGCACCTGCCTAATGTGGAGCACTCACAGGGATGCTCATCTCGAAGAATGTCAGTTACTGCACGGGTAAGTAACCTCCTCTTCAGCTTCACAGACATGTTGTAGGTAAACACTTCAACACAATGAAGGGCTCTAGTTCCTTTTTAAAGAGCTAGTCCCTTGAAATGTTTTTATTTTTTTAACGGTGAGAAATTGTATTCACAGCAGTTATAACAAAGTAGCTTCTTTAAAAATAAATGGTTTCCAATATAGAGTTTTGATTAGACTACAAATTGTGATATATTCTAATTGAAGAAAATTTGTGTGTGTAGGCTTCTCTACATGGTGCAGTAGTCTCTACAGCAGGAGGGGTGTACATTCATGTTGCACACTAAATGATCTGTGTAGACCCTGGTGGCATACACTAATAAATACCTAGTTGACTGACTTAGCAAATGATATTAGTGTACTTTAGAATTCACTCTCCTGCCTGGTGTCAACAAAGACGCCATATAGACAAATTGTGTGCATATGTGTGAGAGAAAATGAGTTGAATAGTATTGCTGATGCTATCTATCCCAGGCTCTAACATCAAAAGATAATTCACAACAAAAAGAAACAGATGAAGTTGGAAAGAAGCCTGAATTAACAGATGAAGAAAAGAAGCAAATTGAAGAACAGCAGCTCAAGCAGAAAGCTATTGCAGAGAAAGACTTGGTAAATCACATAATCTTTACCTGTGAGGGAGAAATGAACAAAACATTTACTTAAGAGATGATGGGGGATGTTGGTTACACTGACAGGAACAGGTTTTTGCTTTTTAGTCAGAAATAAATAAAATAGATGTGTGGGTCATCTACTTAGTAATTTATTATATGTTTAATCTTTGTTATTGAGTTAGGATACACCAACTGAGTTGTGATATAGGATTTGAAGGACAGTAATAGTTTTCTGGAGTAGTTTAGGGAGCACCCTCCATGCATGAAATTATTTGGAAGAAAATATTGGAGGAGGTTTATGTTAAGATTATTTAGGTTATTAAGGTTGGCATTATTGAAGAGACAGTGGGTGATACAATAAGGCTACGTCTACACTGGAATGATTTTCCACAAATGCTTTTAATGGAAAAGTTTTCCGTTAAAAGCATTTGCGGAAAAGAGCGTCTAGATTGGCACGGACGCTTTTCTGCAAAAAGTGCTTTTGCGGAAAAGCGTCCGTGCCAATCTAGATGCCTTTTGTGCAAAAAAGCCCTGATTCCCATTTTCGCGATCAGGGCTTTTTTGCACAAAACAAATCTGAGCTGTCTACACTGGCCCTTTTGCACAAAAGCTTTGCGCAAAAGGACTTTTGCCCGAACGGGAGCAGCATAGTATTTCCGTAAGAAGCACTGATTTCAGACAGTAGGAAGTCAGTGTTCTTGCGGAAATTCAAGCGGCCAGTGTAGACAGCTGTCAAGTTTTTCCGCAAAAGCAGTTGCTTTTGCGGAAATACTTGCCAGTCTAGACGTAGCCTAATAGAGCAGATAAATAAAAAGGGATAGAGATCTGAGAGGCCTTCAATCTGAGGACAGGAATCTTTGATGATGCTTGAAGAAGAAATTAGTGGAGGCAGGGCTGGATTAGGTATTATGCACTGTGGACATGATCCTAGGGATGTGACTCCTGGAGTCCCATGATGACGATGTCTGAATTGTAGCCTTGTCTTACAAAAAACAAAAACCCTGCTTCTAGCCCTCAGGGTTAAGAAAGCCTTGAGAATATAAACAGTGTGTTGATGCAGTGATGTTTGCCTGAAGTCTGAAATGTGAACCCATTCATTTCAAAAGGCTTTTAATTCTGAAAAGTGCAGTTTTGAGGGGCTGGTGTGGGGCTCTTGTGAATTGATGAGGGATTTCTGGCATGGTCCCATCATGTGCTAGACTGGTGTTGGAAGGAACTGACTCCCTATTCTTTCAGGACAGAGCTTATCCTGCCTGAACATGGGGGCTACAGGCAGGGTCTGTTCCAGCCCAGCAGTCGGGGGGGGGAGGGGGCAGCTGCTTCAGCCAGGCTGGAATGACCTAATGTAGAGGTGGGGAGGGAAACTGAATCTGCGCAAAATTAAACTTAAATTGATGAGAGACTTCCATCAGGAGGTGTCAGAGATGGACTCAGTAGCAAGTTTGTAAGGAAACAGAAGTGCAGATGCACATTTGTTACTCATTGATGTAACTAGCATAGGTGAAATCATATGAACATTTAAAATAGTCCAGACACAAAGAATGCAGAGAAAAAAGAGAAAAAGGCAAAGAGTAGGTCTGTGTAGCAGGAGAAACACGTGTATTTAGCAGAAGAAATGTGTTTCCACCAATAATGAAACTTTGGGAGGCCAAGGAATAACAATGTTTCATGAAGCAGGGTATGATCAGCCCTCGAGGTCAAGCAGGATGAAGATTGAGTAGAGATACTACAACAGGTTGGACCTCCCTGGTCCAGCATCATCAGAACCTAACCAGTCCTGGACAAGGGAGTATGCTGGACCAGAGAAGGTCTGGTAAGGGGGCGCCAGCTTTCCCCACTGTGCTCCTCTCCCCAGCCACCCAGGCTTCTCTTTCCCCAGCCTCCTGGCCCCGTGAGCTCCGGCGGCCCCGCAGGCCTCGGGGCCCTGCAACCCTTGGCTCTCTTGCTGATTTCCCTGCCCCGTCAGCTGCAGGTTCTGGTACCCTTCTGTCCCCACCAGCCAGCTCTGCTCCCAGCCACTGGCAACCTCTGCCACTAGGTCTCTATGTTGCTAGACCAAAGAGTCCCAGACTATAGAGGTTCAACCTGCAGTATGGGTTCTTTAGAAATGTTTAATTGTATGGACGAATGGGAGGTAAATTGGAGAGAGAACTAAGATGGAATTGGAGAGGAGCTTACAGCAATGAGTTTAGAAGCTGAGAGCTAATGGTAAATGGAAAGATAGGTTGGAGTCAAGAGTGAGTTTTTTAGGACGAGGGAGATCCTAGCATGTGTATGCTTGTGAGGGGAAGAAGCCTGAGGAAAATGAGAGATGGAGGAGGTAAGAGTGGGGATCAAGTGTTAAAAGATGGGGTCGGTGGGGCAGATGGAAAAGTTGGAGGAAAAACAGCATGTGAGAAACTTTAAACTTTGATTTTGAGATTGAGGAACTGGAGTGAGTTGTAGGAGAGTTCAGTCTAGTTGTGCCACCAGATGCCTTTGGACAAGTCACTTAATTTTCCTGTGAATCAGTTCCTGTAAATTGGAGTTAATACTTCCCTATTTTATAGGGGAGTTTGTAAGGATGAATCAATAAATATGAAGGAAGCATCTGGCAACTTGGGGAATGATTAAGGGTGAGGTGAAACTTTAAAGAACGTAGATTAGTAGGCAGCTGCAGATTTGGCCCTGGTATAGAACTTGGGATTTTCTTTTCTTTTTTGTTTATTTGCTGGGAGTACTAAAGATGTTAGAATCACCACATTGCCTCTTTGCTGCCATTTTCAAGGTCTCCAAGAAAGAAGATGGAGAATGTCTTCTTCGGAGCCATTTAGGAGCACCCCTTAAAATGACTCCCTTATTCCCTGTGCTATCTTCTCCTGCCCAATAAGAAGTCAGAGTAGGAGAAAAACAGGCAGTAATAGCTTGTCTTCTACCTCTTGAAGCAAATGCTGTCTTCCTTCTGTTGGCAGTTACTGTTGCTAGAGTCATAAGCAGAAATTAGGATCTTTTTCTTCTAGGTTTATTGAGGCTAGTATGCTGGAAGGAATAAAATAATTAGGAACCTTTTTATGGTCTTTATTTTTCATCATTTTTCAAAGCAACTTAAGCATTCAGTGGTGCCAGGGGTATTTTTGTTTTCAGAACAGCCATAATTAGAGATCTAGACTTCCATAGTCAAGGGGAGGAATTTTGTGATGTGAAGAAAAGTAGTAGACTGTAGTTAATTGTGTATGTAGAAAAAGTGGATCTTTTGGCTTTTCTTAAGTCATAAACTATTTTTAATGATTCTTTATGCTGAAATCTTTCTGCTTTTGTTTTTTCCTCCATACTTATAAGTTTTCTTTCTTCTCACTTATTCTGTCACAGGTAATACTGCAGGTTACAGTTGGGTCATATGTCTTGAAATAATCTTGAAGTAACTATAGCTGATATGCATTTTTTTCAGAAAGTTATAGCATCATAACAGGTGTCAGTTTCCACCATAATGCAGTAGAATGTCTTGCCACATGTAGTATTTGAGATTCTAGACTTTTATTTCTTCTTGAAGTAGTATCTGGTAGTGTTCTTCCAAAGAGCAGGGATCCGGCAAATAAACTACACCCAATAAGCCTGATTTGAGCCATGACTGAACCCTTTTTAAAATATTCCTGACTCAGTGGAATTTCCCATAGGATGTGTTTATATTTTAATAAGTTCCTATTCTTTTTAAATAACTTTGCAAAATGTATATGAAATGTTGTAATGTAAAACATCTATTAAAAATTGTGCAACTCAGAATAGTATAGTTTTGCTCCATCTCCACAATTTTGATGTTAACATTTTCTAAATGAAGCTCTATCAATTCTCTTTTCATATAGAGATCATGATAAATTTAATCCACAACTGACATTTGGTTGTCTCTCTCTATATATAATATAGGCACTGCTCTGGGCTGCTTTAATAGGAGTATGGCTAGCAGGTCAAGGGAAGTATTATTCCCCTCTATTCAGCACAGATGAAGCCACATCTGGAGCATTACATCCAGTTTTGGGGGGCCCACTACAGAAAAGATGTTTAAAAAAATTGGCGAGAGTCCAGGGGAGGGCAATGGAAATGATTAGGGGGCTGAGGCACATGACTTATGGAGAGGCTGAGGGGACTGACCTTATTTAGTCTTTAAAGGAGAAGAATGAGGGCAGGATTTGATAGCCTTCAATTACCTGATGCAAGTTCCAAAGAGTATGGTACCAGGCTATTCTCATTGGTGGCAGATAACAGAACAAGAAACAATGGCCTCAAGTTGTAGTGTGGGAGGTCTAGATTAGTTCTTAGGAAAAAACGAAGAGGGTGGTGCAATGGGTTCCCTAGAGAGGTGGTGGAATCTCCATCCTTAGAGATTTTGAAGGCCAGGCTTGACAAAGCCATGACTGGAATGATGTGTTTGGAGTTGATCCTGCTTTGAGCAGGAGGTTGGACTAGATGTCCTCCTGAAGTCTCTTCTAACTCTAATCTTCTTTGGCTCTGTGATAATATTATTTGAATAGTGGTAAGATTAAAAAGTGAATCCATGTCTAACAGTTTTTCCAGTGTGATTTTTCTAAATATGAAAACTAAGTAGCCACATCTGGCTCTTGAAATGTTTACAATTTACAGTAGTAGAATACTTCTAATTCTTAATAGTATTTTAAATGCTTGCCAATATATCTAATAAACTTAAACAACATATGGTCTGGTAACACTTTATAGAGCCATTATCTGAAGGCTGTGCCCACAAAGGCTCATGATATCATCTACATGTTGTGTTAGTCTATAAAGTGCTACCAGACCATTTGTTGTTTTTTTTTTTTAAGTTTCTCCTGTACAGACTAACTTGGCTACCCCCTGAAGCTTGTCAACTATATTTTTTTCATCCAAATTTATCAGGGAAATGGATATTTCAAAGAAGGAAAATATGAAGCAGCAATAGAATGTTATACACGTGGCATAGCAGCAGATGGCACCAATGCACTTCTGCCAGCTAACAGAGCTATGGCCTATCTCAAGATTCAGAAGTAAGTGGCATTGAGTGTATGCTTCTCTAGTCTTTTTAAATTGGAATAAAAAAGTGATACATCACATCAGTTTCATATAAATTCAAATGGTTACGGCCATTCATTCTACACTGTTCTTAGAATTCAATATAAAATATATTCAAACAAATTATCATGTTTTTTTATATCTCCTCTAATAAATTGTTATCTTTATGTGCAAATTGTTATCTTTATGATTTTTTTTTAATGAAAACATTTTGAAAGAGAAAAATAGGGATAGGTAGAAATCATAGGGAAAATGGTTCAAGTTTCACTCAATTTGACTATTCCTAGCTTTCTTTCTTTAAAGCTTTGCACAGCTATTCTGGCATCTTCTGGATCAATACTGTTTACATACAGCAAAAAGATAGAAATTTGGTAGCTCATATAGGAGATAGCTGTCTCATAGCAGTCGGCTATAGGAATAATTCTGTATAACTTTGTTAGACATGGATTCAAATTCAAACTTCTGAGGGGATAGTTATAAGTAGTCTATAAAAACACATACATCGTAATGTCAAAAGCTGTTTTCAATTGTGTGTAGAAAGGTAGTTGGATGGTGGTTGTTTAAATAAATCCAAAAAGTCTCAGTAATAATACACACATACATTTGTCTCTGAACTTTACAATCAAATGAGACGACTGGTGGTGGTGGGGATTTTTAACTATTTGTAAAGGCTCTTTCTATATAGTATGTGTTCTTCTGTGTGGTTGTCACAAAGTTCTGGTACAGAACCAATAATGTAGAAAACTTTAGGTCTGTTAGATTATGCTTATTTGGAAAAGTATTGCTTTCTAAAAATGCCATAGTTATGGGGGGGGGGGGGGAGCAGAGAAGAGTCTAGAAATAAACTAATACTTGATGCTCAGCACTTCTGAAAGTTAGATCGTTTGTGTTTATAGAATCAAGGACTTAATTTTAGGCATCCAGTTATTTCAAATGTTTACATATTTGAAGAACTATTTTATTTAATACTGTTTTCATTACATGATTAGCATAGTAATCTTTTAAAACTTCTTTTCTATTGAGATATGAAGAGGCAGAAGCAGACTGCACACAAGCTGTGCTACTAGATGTTTCCTATTCTAAAGCTTTTGCCAGAAGAGGTACTGCCAGAGCAGCATTAGGAAAACTAAAAGAAGCTATGCAAGGTGAGACTTTGAATGCATTCAATGTTTGTGATAATTTGTTTTGTCCTGATTTTTTTAAAAACTCCTAAACAATTACTAGGTGACTGTGGCCTATGCTTGCTTTGCTTGCCTCCCCTCTCTCTCTCTCTCTCTCTCTTCATCCCCCCCCCAACCCTCTGTGGCTGCTTTTGCTTTGCCGAAAGAGCCTGCTGATGTGGTGATGTCATTCTGTTGTCTGGTGGGAATATTCTGTCATCCGTCAGGAAAAACTTTTTTATATATGTAGAGAGAAACCACTGTATTGGCATTGCCTTTATTGGGGCAAAACTCTTTGTTGTTTTTCTTTGTTTTTTTTTTTTTTAATACTCTGGGTGTGTCTAAACTACACCCCTTTGCCAACAGAGGGATATAGATTAGGCACCTCACTATTGCAAATGAAGTGGGGATTTAAATATCCCGTGCTTCATTTGAATAGAAATGGCCACCGCTTTTTGCCAACGCAGCACTTTGCCGGCAAAAAGCGGCAGTCTAGATGGGGATCAGTCGACAGGGAAAGACTTTTCCGACCGATCCCTTATGCTTCGTGCAACAAGTTTTACAGGATTGGTCGGAAAAGGCTTTCCTTATCGACCAATCCCCGTCTAGTCCGCTGCTTTTTGCCGGCAAAGTACCGCATTGGCAGGAGGCGGTGGCCATTTCTATTCAAATGAAGCGCAAGATATTTAAATCCCCACTTCATTTGCAATAGTGATGTGCCTAATCTACATCCCTCTTTCGGCAGAGGGATGTCGTTTAGACACACCCTCTGTGAGGATTTTTAGGGAGGGATTAAAGACATTCCCTCACTCATGGCTTTCTGTCATCTTAGATCACAATTCCAACAGAGGTACAGCTCACTTGCTTAACAGATCAGCAGTTAGGGTCACCAATGAGATTGTCAAGTCACCAGTGTGGTGTCCTGAAAGGCCCTGTGCTTTGTCCATTTGAATACTTTTTGTGCTCCCTCTGTATATTATTAGCTCTATGTAAATTGCTGATACAACTGATACTCCAAGAGAGCCCCCAAAGATCACAAAATCAGATGATGATTGAAGACACCCAGCCAGATTTATTGTAAACGAAGCATAGTAATAGCTTCCTTGGATCCCAGGCCTACAGATATGCTTAAGAATGTGAGCCCATGACAGTGGACTTGACTCAGTCAGTAAGTAACATGGGATTTAACATGCACCCCAGGGGTACATTTTTAAACATAGGTACACACTTGCTACATATCACTTCTGCCGTATTAGGTTGCTACCGTCTGACGATACATAGATAACACCCATTACCTTTTACATGGGGGTTCAGTTACTATAATGCTGTTAGTTTTAGACCCTGTCCTGATCCTGGATCAGTATGTCTGTTGTTTGTGGGGAGTTTGTTCTTCACGAGGTATTCTGTTATGACCTCTCTGGAATGTACTTCCAGCTTGTGCCTTGTATTATTTAGTATTTTAAATTATGAACCCTGTGTGTGTCCATTTCTGTTAGCTGGGCCTGCCTCGTGCTCACAGTTTTAACTTTGCTTTATATTAGCACAGTCTTGATCATTGTGGCCTAGGCCACCTCATTTCAGGCCTGTAATACATGAGCTTATGTTTCAGGCCCTCCTATTACTCCATAAATGTCAAGTCTTTAATTATTTGTCTTGATAGGACAAATTGAAGATTTATTTTACTTGGCCCCCCCCCATCCACCTCTTATTTGAATGGATAATTTTATCTCTCTAAAGATTGCAGTAGAATGTAAAAAAGAGTGTTGTAGTCGGGTTCCAGGTTTGGATTCCTGCAAAGAATTAAGTTTCAATAACATGGGACATAAATATTGGGACAACGGGGGAGTTAAGGACTGATACCACAGTGATATAGTAAACCAATTGAATTTACAAGCTTGAGCATGTGTTTTCAATATTATCCTGCTTCAAAAACTTCATTAAAATGGAGTCTAGTTTGAAAATAGTAATTTAGGGGAAAATGCATCACAGGAATAGTGTACCTGTTCCAGAAACAAACATGATGAAACTAGGAAACTCAGATTTAAGGTTATATTTAAAAGGAAACAGGCCTTTAACTTGTTCTGAAAAAGTACAGTTAAGGCATCTAAACAATCTTAACTGCCTAATGCCAGACAGTAATCACATAATTAAAGCATTTTACTGTTCCAGGTTAGGTAAAAATTGTTTTGAAGGCTCACTTGTTATTTTTTCTTAGCTCTGCCACCTTGTGGTATCCCTTCAGGCCAGAGTTATGGCTGCTTGGGTGCCTTAATTATGCTTAAGTACAACATGCTAATCAGTCTTAAATATGGATCTATGACTGGTGCTTTCATAAGAGAGATTATTTTAACATAAAATGTATTTTCCCACTTAGTGTTAAATACATCTTTATATTACATATTACTAGTTACTAGGAAATAATCGAGATTTCTATTTTTCCAATTTATGTTGAGTGAGTTTTTGTATTTTTAATTTGGAGTTACCTTTTGAGGGAAAACAGATACTTTTAATAAAAACAAATACTTCAACTTCGTACGTATTTTTTTTTTATTCATTTAGATTTTGAAACAGTTTTGAAGCTGGAACCTGGCAACAAACAAGCAACGAATGAACTAACCAAAATACAGAACGTATGTATGTTTTTGACTGTGTTGCAGTTTGTTTATATAATATTTCTGTGCTTAAATTATATGTATACATTGAATGAGTTTTATAAACAACCTTAATTTTAATTATCTGAACAATTTTCTTTAAGGAATTAGCTGAGAAAGGTCTGTGGATTTACCAGGAATGTCCTGAACGATCAGCAGAAGAAGCAGAAATAAGAAACCTAGTGCTACCCATTGATAAACCCTTGCATCTTAGGTCAACTGTAAGTGTGTTGGGGCAGCAGGGGAAAGTGCGATATTTTGAAAATTAAGTAGGGCATGAAGAAATGGTGGCGTTCAACAGTTAACCCCTTTCTTACTTGTTGTATTGCAAATGTAAACCTATATTTGTCAGGCACATTTCTTTTTAGAGTGGCCCTCGTGGGTGCTCCACTCTAAGTGTCAGGCTCTTTCCAGCGCCGCTGATCGGAGGCTTTTCGTAGCTGTAGTCGGCCGGACCACGCATGCGCAGCAGCCGCTGCACGCCGTTTCTCCCGTCATGCGGTCCGGCCCCTCTGCCAGTTCCTCTCAACCGTCCTAGGTTGCTGACGGAGCTCCGTTGTCTCTCCTCAGAGGCAGCTCCTTTCAGAGTTCAAATTTTCATTAGTTTTTCTTCAGGTTATTGTTAGTTAGTTATTCGTTAGTTTAAAAAAAAAAGTTAAAGTTAAACTTAGTCAGGTTACTGTTATTGTTGCTAAGTTCTAGTTTATTATTACTATTTAACCCGGTTGAATCCCAGTGCCTGGTTCACCAGGGTTTAAGAAATGTTCCCAGTGTAAGGACCCCATGCCAGCGTCTGATGGCCATGACACATGTATACACTGTTTGGGGGAGTCCCATATACCGAGCAAGTGTGCCCACTATTAACGGCGATAGCACGTAGGGACAGAGACATGAGTCTCAAGCTCATCTTCTTTGATAAGGCTCTGCAGCCTTCTGAAGTGGCTCAAGGGGACGACTCTATGGAGCGCAAGCGAAGGTTGTCACTGCCGAGGGAGTCGACCGCGAAGAAAGCCTCCCCGGCGCGATCCCTGGCCGCGGCCCCTCTGTCTAAAATCAGTGAGGGTGACCAACCAAGCACCTCTGGAACAGGCCGTCAGCCCACGAAAGAAAAATCGGAGAGGCATAAGCCTTTAGTGCGCTCCTCTTTAGTGCGCCTTTGAGCACTATTAAGGCTGCGGGGAAGAAGCTGGCTCCTCTGACTCACAGGCGGCCGCCTACGCAGGCGGCACCGATGGTGCAACAGCACGGGAGGCATGATACGGCACCGAGGCCGGTACCACTTCAATCGACGGCACCGACAGCCCAGTCGGCACCGGGGCACCAAACGCCCACGGCATCAGATACGGTGCCGAGTGACAGAAACCAAGTACGGCACCAACGGACCACCGCAGTTCGGTTCCGCATAAGACACCGGCAGGAGAGTTAGTCTCCCCAGCTTCATCAGTATGGCACTCCCCAATACTGGTTTTGGACAATGAGGATCAAGCCTCAAAACATTCCTCTATTGATGAGACCCTCACCATGCCTTCAGCCGTTCCTACAAAAGCTCAAAGGAAATCGGTTCCGAGAAGGGTGTCCCTGTCTCCCTCACCGATGTTTTCCCCGGCACCGTCTCCATCCCCTCCATGGTACCACTCTCCGCGAGAGCCTCGTTATCAGCGCAGCCCACATTCTCTGCACTGGCATTCGAGGCCTCACTATACTTATGTGTACAGGCACCCCCTGCTGCATTATGGGATGCCTACTAGCAGATCTCGTTCACCGACTCGTTTGCCTTCAAGGTCTTATCGCAGTAGATATAGCAGTGCCCATTCATCCAGGAGGCCGTCTCCTGACTACTCCTATTGCCATGAGGGAGAGATTATTTTTCTCATGACTGTACAAGATCTCGTTCTCCTTCCCATTCTTGTTGTTGCTGTGCGTCTCTGGCTAGACACCAGTCCCCGGTGGGCTCACTCCAACAGACAGCCCCATCGCCCAAGGTTCCGGTGGCTGCTCCTCCTCCTCCTCCTCCTCCTCCTCCTGCTCTTCAGATGTCCAAACCAGAGGAGGGTCAGATTTCGGACGATGATGCCCCTCCACACACAGTGTCTCCAGCTGACATTTCGTCATATTCCCCGGAGGAGGCCTTCTTTCAAGGGGACACTTCACCCCCAGATGACGGTCAAGAGTTCCAGGATCTCTTTAAACGGGTAGCGCAGACACAGAATGTCCAGCTGGCAGACATGCAGATCAAGCAATATAGGCTGCTGAAAAATTTACACCTGAGACAACAGTCGAGAGCAGCACTTCCGAGTGATGAGGCCATTCTCGAACCAGCCTCGGAAATCTGGCACACCTGACTTCTGCCCCACCTACATCAAAGCGGGCGGAAAAGAGATTTTGTACCTTCCAAGGGTTTGGAGTTTCTCTTTACCCACCCCGAGCCAAACTCTCTTGTAGTGGATGCAGCCCTTAACCGTGCCAAGAATCCACAGGTGAAAAATGCAGCAGTGGAGAAAGAGGCCAAAAAACTAGACATCTTCGGTCGAAAAGTTTATTCTTCATCCACCCTCCTTCTTCGCATTGCAAATTACGCGGCACTTCTGTCCAACCATGGGTTCGATAACATCACCAAGTTGGCAGGGCTTGCCTAGAACGCTTCCGAAGCAGACAAGGCCATATTCCGCGCCATAGTACAGGAGGGGTACGCTTGCTCTAGAGCTAGTCTACAGATAGCCATGGATATTGTGGATACTGCCACAAGATCAATAACTACCACAGTATCCATGCATAGAGCATCATTGTTGGCTGCTGCGGGCTCCCCTAAGGATTTGCAGGCAAAAGTCAAAGACCTTCCTTTCGACAAATTGAAGCTATTCGCGGACAAAACTGATGAGGTGTTACACACTGGAAAGGACTCACGTACGACCCTACGTACCCTTGGCATGTACGTACCACCGTTCCGTCGTCAAAGGTACTTCCGTATCAGAGGCGATATGACTTCAATTCCAAAGATGACAACCTTGTCCTTTTGATCAGACTTGATCTAAACAAAGACCGCAGTGTAGACGTCCACAACTGTCTAGGGCAACCTACGTACTGTACACAAAACAGCAGGTTTGACTCGCTTGTCGAGGGTGCAACCTCACCTGTTGTCGTTGCCATCACTGCCGATACCATACCCATCTTTCATCATCGCCTTCGGCCTTATTACAATCGTTGGGCTGAAGTATCCACCGACAAATGGGTATTGGAAATAAGATCAGGCTTCACCATCCCCTTTGGGTCTATACCCCCTATCCATCCCCCAACCCCGTCTCTTTTCAGGGACCCCTCTCACGACACTCTTTTGCGACAGGAGGCTCTACGCCTACTTGCCATCAGAGCCATAGAGAGGGTCCCAAAAGAGTTTAAAGGGAAAGGTTTTTATTCACGCTACTTCCTGATGCAAAAGAAGACAGGAGGATGGAGACCGATTCTCGATCTGCCTTGGCTCTACCGTTATCTGAAGAAAAGACGTTTCAAGATGGTGACTCTGGCCACAATAATCCCATCTCTGAATCACAATGACTGGTTTGCGGCCCTCTACTTGTAGGACGCATATTTTCACATTACGATTCATCCGGCACACAGATGCTTCTTGCGCTTCATGATAAACAATGACCATTTCCAGTACAGGGTCCTCCCCTTTGGCCTGGCGTCAGCTCCCAGAGTTTTCTCAAATACTCTAGCTGTCGTCGCTGCATATCTCCGTCAGCACTTTCTCATATTCCCTTATTTGGATGATTGTCTCATAAAGGCGACAATGCATCAGGAGACCATGCGAATGATCTCGTTGATCAGAAACATGTTCGATTCTCTGGGCCTAATAATAAACAAACAGAAGTCGACCATTGTCCCCACACAAAATATAAAGTTCATAGGGGCAGTTCTAGATTCTATCACGGCAAGGGCATACTTACCTCTAGACAGGTTTCACTCGATACAAGAACTAGTGAAGGTCCTCGACACCGCTCCGACTGTATCCGTCCATACCTGCCTTCGTCTTCTGGGCCACATGGCATCTACCACCTTTGTTTTCCCTCATGCCGGACTTCACTTCAGGGATCTTCAACACTGGTTAGCAAGAGTATACATACTGCAAAAACACAGCATTCACAAGACGGTCACTGTGCGGCCACATGTCCACAATTCCCTGCGTTGCTGGAAGCATACAGGAAACCTCCTTTCGGGAGTTCCATTCCATCGTCCTCAGTCCTCTGCGCTTATAACAGATGCCTCGCTTATAGGCTGGGGTGCACATATGGACAACGACCGCATTCAGGGCAGGTGGTCCTCCACAGAGAAGACTTATCACATCAATCTCTTGGAGTTATGTGCCATTTTTCTGGCATGCAAGCATTTTTTCCCACGCATTCAGCACACCACAGTCACAGACAACGTGGCGGCAATGTACTATGTGAACAGACAGGGAGGCGCCAGATCCCACTCCCTCTGCGCCGAAGCAGTGTGGTTCTGGAATTGGTGCATAACGAACGACGTAATCATCACAGCGTCTTACTTACCTGGCATCAGCACTGTCGTTGCAGATTCGTTGAGCAGACAATTCCCTGCGGCTCACGAGTGGGAGATGAGATCAGGCGTGCTACATTACATCTTTCGCAGGAGGGGTACGCCAACGATAGACCTCTTTGCCACAACACACAATGCCAAGTGTCCCCAGTTCTATTCCAGAGCGGGAATGGGAAGGGGTTCTCTGGGCGACGCCCTTCTGACCACTTGGCACAGATCACTTCTTTATGCATTTCCCCCACAGTCCTAGTTGCAAGGACTCGAGAAAATAACGTTCGAGGAGGCGACAGTCATCCTGATAGCCCTGGCATGGCCGAGACAGCCGTGATACCCACTCTTGCACAGGATGTCAATATACCCACCATGAACACTCCCTCTTCACCCAGATCCGTTATCACAGGAGGAAGGGGCTCGGCATCCCAGACTCGATTCACTCCACTTCACAGCATGGCTGATAACTGGCTCAAAGATGACGAGCACCTTTGTTCACAATGAGTCAAGACAATTTTGATGAGCATCAGGAAATCTTCGACTCGAAAAACTTACCTGGCGAAGTGGCACAGGTTTGCTCAACGGTGTCGAACTCAAAACGTGCAACCCCTTGTCTCTCCTTTGCGTCAGGTCCTGGATTATGTCCTCCAGCTTCACGATTCTGGCCTCTCCATGTCAACCCTGAAAGTTCACTTAGCAACTATCAGTGCTTTCCATCAACCAGTGCAAGGTTCCTTTTTTTTTTCCCCATCAAACCACGAAAAGATTTTTGAAGGGATTGGCGAACATGCACCTACCTCACAGACCACCTCCACCAGTCTGGAGCCTGGATTTGGTCCTGCGCACAATCGTTTGCCCTCCTTTTGAGCCCTTGGCATCTACATCGCTGCAAATGTTAACAATGAAAGTCGTATTCCTATTAGCGATTACCTCGGCACGCAGAGTCAGCGAGCTGGGGGCGTTAAGGGCAAGTCCTCCCTATACATCTTTTTCAAAGGACACAGTGACATTGCGCCTACATGTGGTGTTTATCCCCAAAGTTAATACGTCTTTTCATATCAATGAGTCTATAGTTTTAACCTCCTTTTATCCTAAGCCGCACGCTTCTCCCTCAGAGACCTTGTTACACATGCTCGACATGCGACGAGTTCTCTCCTTTTACATAGAGACCCCAGTCATGGATACGTGCGGACAGGCTGCTCGTGTCACTAGCACAATGTTCCAAAGGCAACCCTCTTCGAGTCAACGTATAGCTAGACTTATCACTACTTGCATCACGACATGTCATTCACTCAAAGGAAAGCCACTCGCTTCTCAGCCTATTGCTCATTCCACTAGAGCGGTTGCCACCTCCACCGCTTTTGCCCAAGGCATCCCCCTTAGCAACATTTGCTGGGCAGCCATCTGGTTCTCTAGCACTTCTTTTGTGCATCATTACGCTATAGTGCGGCGCTAGGTCTCAGACACGGCAGTAGCGTCTGCGGTTCTAGCCTCTGCACAGAATCATTGACCCGGTGCGCATCTTGACTATTGCTTTGTAGTCACCTAGAGTGGAGCACCCACGGGGACTACCCTAAGAAGAAAGGGAAATTACTCACCTTGTGTAGTAACGATCGTTCTTCGAGATGTGTCCCCGTGGGTGCTCCACGTCCCGCCCTCCTCCCTACTTTGGGTCAGTCCCTACTTCCTGTCTAGTTATTGATTCTGGATGGTGAGAGGAACTGACGGAGGGGCCGGACCGCACGACAGGAGAAACGGGTGAACGGCACGCGGCGGCTACTGCGCATGCGCGGTCCAGCTGACTACAGCTACGAAAAGCCTCCGATCAGCGGAGCCAGGACGAGCCCGACACGTAGAGTGGAGCACCCATAGGGACACATCTCGAAGAACAATCGTTACTACACAAGGTGAGTAACTTCCCTTTCTGGTGTAATAATTCCTGAGTTTAGAGACTATGTAGCACTTTAAAGACTAACAAGATGGTTTATTAGATGATGAGCTTTCGTGGGCCAGACCCACTTCCTCAGATCAAATTGTGGAAGAAAATAGTCCACTATTTGATCTGAGGAAGTGGGTCTGGCCCACGAAAGCTCATCATCTAATAAACCATCTTGTTAGTCTTTAAAGTGCTACATAGTCCTGTATCTTGTTTCAGCTACACCAGACTAACACAACTACATTTCGATCACTTGAGTTTAGAGAGACCTTTAAAAACATATATTAAGACGATAAATGTGGTTTGCAGATAAAGATTTGTGTCCATTAGACTTACACTATTCAGACATTTTAATTATTTTCTGCTTTCTAAATGTATGAGAGAAATTCCCTGCGACAGAGATAGTAGCATTTGCTGTATTTTGTACAGTGCAAAGCATACTAAAGTTTAAAATTTTTCTTAATTTAAAAACTTACTACCAAACAGTTCTGTTTCTTGACTCCATTAATTGTAATATAAATTAAAATGATTAACAGACTAAAGTTAGAAAATAATGTCCTCTTCTTGAAATTTAAAAAGAAAGTATTGAATTATTTACATACAATTATAATATTGTATTAATACAGATGTAATAAACGATATCTTCCATAGCTTTAAATAGGGATGTTAGCATGTAGACATCTACACGATTAACCAATAAGCCTGAGCTCATCGGTTAATCCTAATGGCTTCATACCCTCTGCACCTCCCTTTCGGCCTCCTGTGGGGCCCTCTTCTCCCCCCACTGCCTCCCACAGCCGGTGCTGGGGGGAGGGGAGGGAACAAGCTTAAAAGGCAGCTCACCACGAGTACCGGCTCCTTCAGAGTCACTCTTTTCCCCCCTCCCTCCCCTCGCCTCACGCTCCTCCCGGTACTGCTGCCTTGGATAGAGAGGAAGCAGTACGGCGGATTTCAAACCACATACTGGCTCCCAGGAGCAGTGTGCCCCCATCATGTGTAAATGTGTAACGGCTGAAATTTTTTTCAGCCGTTACACGTTTAGAAAGAGAAATATTTGTTAACATTCCTAATCTTAAATTACCCTTGGCATATCAGCTGTAGCATTTATTGACCTGCTAATTTTCATCTTTAAAGCGGCACTAACTAGAAATACTAAATACAGTAAAACTCTGATGGTCCGGCATCTGATGGTCCGGCACTCCTGATGATCAGGAACCCGGAAGTGCTCCGGGCAGCCGGACCATTGGATCTGCTCTGCCCTCAGCTTCTCTGATTCAGCCGCTGCTAAAACTGAACAGCGGCTGAATCGGGAAAGCCGGGGCAGAGCAGCTGGGTCGCTGCCGGGTTGGTCCTGTAGCGCTGCCCCTCCGGGCTGCTGCGGGACTAACCCGGCAGGCACCCCAGCTGTCCCCGATTCAGCCGCTGCTGAAACTGATCAGAGGCTGACTCCAGGAAGCCCGAGGCAGAGCTGCTCTGCCTCGGGCTTCCTGGAGTCAGCCGTTGATCAGTTTAAGCAGCGGCTGATTTGGGGACACCTGGGGTAGAGCAGCTGGGGTGCTGCCGGGTTGGTCCAGTAGCGCCGCTCCTCGGCGCTGTGGGACCAACCAGTCAGCCCCCCAGCTGCTCTGCCCTAGGCATCCTGATTCATTTTCCCCCTCCCCCCCACCCAAGACCTCTCATAGCCCCCCTTACGATAGTCCGGCAAATCTGATAATCCGGCACCCCCTGGGTCCTAAAGGTGCCAGATTATCAGAAGTTTACTGTATAAATTAATTTGTCCTTCGTGGTACCATTAATGTTACACACACATTTATTGTCTTATTCTATCTGTAAGAGCACTGAAAAAGGAGCAAAGAGAACAGAAATCACCTGATCTCCCCAGTGGAGACCTTACACCTCTCTTGATATGGGTCAGGATGGGTTGTGTCCATAATGGACTGCTCTCTGGCTATCCCAAGATGGAAGACTGTTCTTTGGAGATTGTTGGTTGCTGACATAGTTATTAGAGCAACTCACAGTGTTCTAATCTGAGGTGGGTGCTGAACCAGAGCTGAGCGCTGGAAAGTAGGGATGTCGATGTGTAGTTGACTACATGATGAAATCATAAGTCTGGTCTTATCAGTTGGGCTTATCAGTTAATTTTACCAACTACACGCACCCCCGCCTTGTTATTAGAGGCAGCAAGGGACAAGGAGGCGGGCACCAATAGGAGTGGGAAGACAGCTTTTAAGCTGCTCTCCATGTCTGCCAGCTCCGAGGAGCAATCTGCCCCCCTTTACCTTCCTCCACTGCCTCCCACAGTGTGCATCCCTTGAATGAATTAACTGGCTAGTTGAACTTCAGTCACATTACTAATAATTGAATGTAACCTTGTAAATATGCACAACACACTCTATTCCCAAAAGATTACATTCAGTGGATGGAATTTACCCTTCATTTGGGTGACTTTTTTATAAAAGACCCTGAAGTCTTATGGAGGGCCTACAATATGGGGTATGTAGTTATTGGAGATCAAGCAGGGATCAAAATAATTATTAACGTAACTGAAACACATAGAATGAATTATTCCATAACAATGTGTAGGTAAGCTATGGAACTTACTGCCTCAGGACATAATTTATTCAAAGTGTATGACTGGCTTTTATATTTTGTGACCACAGACTCATTTATAGTTATCCATGCAAAATAAAGTTATTTGAACCTCACTGCTGCATCTTGCTTTTTGAAGTCGTGATATAAAATTTGATTGGCTAATGAACTGATCACATATGATAGATCCTAAATTGGAAGGTTAAAGGATCCCAAAAGAAGTATGGGTTTTTTTCCAGTTATCTGGGAAAACAATACAGAAATGGAATGACTTTGAAGTGAGGATCCCCCATGATACAGAGAAATAAAGTAAAGTGGTAGCAGGGAAAAGAAGGCCAAATAAGAAGGAATATTTTTAATTTTATGATGAGTTTTGAAAGCCTGTTATAACTATATAAACACACTGTATATTTTTATTGTAAGGTGTCTGTTCTGGACACCAGCACACTCTAATGTGGTGGCTCTGAGGTTCTAGCTCCATTGTGAACAATAGTCTTTTATTTGTAATTTCTACAAAGAATAGAGTATCTCACTAACCTGAGATATTTGTTCTATTAAGAAACCTTTGAGAAGAATATTCATTGAAGAAGTTGGTGATGAGATGCAGAATATTGATTTGCCTAACCCTAGTACTCTAGCCAATAATTGGATTAATTCTACAAACATCGAAACAACAAAGAATCAAAGTCAAAATGACCTCTTAACCTCATCTGATACTCCAAAAGCAAAACAATTGAAAATAGAAGAAATCAGTGATAGACCAGCCTGCCAGTGAGTATAGTAAAGTCTTCTGGTGTTCTCGAATTTGATAAGCAAACATAGCTGGGTATGTATTAATTGCTTTGAATGTTGCACCAAAAAACCTTGCTTAAATGTAACTACTATATTGTTTGTCATCTTGTAGCTGTATGCACCTTGTTTTGAAGGATTTATTTAGGAATATGTTTATGCATTTGTGTGTGATAATTTTGAAACAAAAACAGTCTTTTAGATACAGCGGACAAGTTGTTAGATTGTTTTGCTCAGGTATTCCAAATAACTGAGGTAAGTTGTGTAATTTTCATCTATACTAATGCTTCATTTCCTGTGCATTATATCTTACGTCAGTTACTTCAGTTGGGAATTTTAGGGCAACATTCTAATTCTGCACATGGAGGAGATTTGGGGAGGCAATAAAGATGATATTAAAGCTATTTTATTACCTCTTCTCCAGTTGTGTAGGTAACCAGTAGTCTCATGTCTGCTCCAAGTACTGTTGACTGATAAGAGCTCCCAAGGAGCCTGTGGCAGCAGCATGCCTTTCTGGCCCACCACTATTTACCATGCCTTAGCTTTCTCCCAGGTGGTTTCCATCAGCCCCCGTGGCGAGCTACTGGTGATGAATTTAAACAATAATCCCAAGTGAACCATAAAAAAAAAAATTCTCCATTCTTCTTGGCCTAAGCTCTCAGGTGTTTCCCACTCTCCACAGAGCACTGACTCTCTAGGCATTTTCCACATGGGAGCCTCCCTGCTTCCAGGGTCAGTCATAGGAGCCAGTCTCCTTCCTGAAACCCTCAGTACACAAGTTTGTCTGACGGGGAGCTACGTTTCTCAAGAACCTACTAGAAGATCAGCCTGCCTCCCCCAATCAAAGTCTTGCAACCCTTTGAGGTCTTCCCATAACTTCTTCCCAGCTCTCTAGGGGTACGTCTATATTTGCGCCCAAGTTCGAATTAGGGATGCAAATGTAGGTGACCAAAATTGCTAATGCAGCGGGGATTTAAATATCCCGCGCTTCATTAGCATGATCTCGCCAGCACATTACTCTACTCAACAGCTGTTCCGAAAGTGAAAGTGCGCACCGTGATGTGTTAGTTCGAACCAAACCCCTAACACGTCCCAGTGCGCACTTTCACTTTCAGAACAGCTGTTGAGCGGAGTAACGTGCTGGCGAGATTATGCTAATGAAGCGCGGGATATTTAAATCCCCACTTCATTAACAATTTCGGTCACCTCCATTTGCATCCCTAGTTTGAACTAGGGTACAAGTGTAAACATACCCTAGCAGATAAGGATCAGCTGGAAGGAGAAGGTAATTGACCTGTCTTGGACTAGGCTGATACTGACTCTCTCCTTAAAAGACCAGCCAGCTTGTGACAGGGTCATTTTCGTTCTGTAGTGGAATCATCCCTTGAATGACTCCTAAATCATCCCTGGGTATGGGCTGGACGGGGTGACACAGAACCAGTAAAGATAGTGCCCTACACCCAGGTTTTAAGAATCCTTGGTTGGCTGGTTTGAAGAGTATTTCCCAGGCTCTTTGAACGGTCAGAGAACTTTAATATGGTATTCCTTGCCTCTTTTAACGTGCTTTTACTGACTATAAAACTCAAGTGTATATCTCTTTTTCTCCCCTGAACAGTTGAATGGATTTATTTGGTAGTATTTAGGGCAAAAGTACATTTTTACAGCCACGTTCTAACTGCTAAAAATATACTGATAGAAAAGACAAATAAATTATAGGAGAACAAATGGCTGCACTGTAATCAGTGTTGAAAATGTTTTCACTTTTGACATGCTTATTGTTTTGCATTATGAAATTGCAAAGAAAACTTATTTTTGTATTCTTGCAGCTGTGAGGGGAAAATTTCTGTAATGCTGATATATATTGAATGTAGAAGCTTTGTACACTAAAACAGGGTTACTTCTGGAAATAAAGTAAATATGTAGCATATACTTTTTCAGGACTAGAAAATCATTTAAGTGGACAAGTGAAAATTATACTTTAACAAACATTTAATTAATTCCATTAAGTATGTTTGTTTGCTTTTATTTCAAAATTTAGGAATATTTTAATCTGGAAAAAATAATTGTTTTTTATAGAAAATATTACCAAAACCTTGAAAGTGAGGACATTTGTTAAGGCTTAGGTTTGCAAAAGAGGTGTGGTACTCAATAGCTCCAACTAAGACTCATTTATGAAATGGCCTGAATTTTTAATTTAAAATGTATATTTAAATATTTTAGAGTTCCTACCAATATGAAAGATATGTCATCAGCTACACCTCAGTTCTCCAGTCTGAAAAATCATCTAGACAAAGAAAATAAAATATCACTTCCCGTGTCTACATCTGATGTCCCTGCAATCCCTGCAAATTCATTCCAGCTTGAATCTGATTTCAGAAAATTGAAAGGCTGCCCAGATAAGATGTACATGTACCTAAAGGTAAGAGAAATAATAGTATATGACTGCTACTATGCTTAAAGAAATAGTCTCTTTTTATATTAGTAGATTGAGAAATTAGCATCTAAGGCTGTGTCCAGACTCAAGGGTTTTTCGAAAAAAGGCATTCTTGAATGCAAACAGGGCTTTTTAGAAAGAGAGCATCCAGACTGCCTGGGTGATTTCTTTCGAAAAAGCGGCTTGCTTTTTCAAAAGTACTGCTTGCAGTCTAGACGCTCTTTTTCGAAAGAGGCTTGCAGTCTAGACGTAGCCTAAATGATTTAACAATTCTTAGGTGTTAATATCCTTATCATGATACCAAATAGCCTTGACTCCACATGAAAATAATTTTCATTCTGTGCTTAAGTTTGTTTTATTTCAAATTTTAAAACATAAGTCTATAAATAGTGCCCTAATTTTTTATTTTTTTTAATCCCTTCCAAATTATGTAAACTTGCATCTTGGTATCCACATTGAACTTGAATTGCTCACGTGTGTGTTTGCTGGATTGGAATTATAGCATTAACGAATACCAGTATTCTTTAAAGTGTTTTGAACTGCTTTGAATTAATTTTTTGAAGGAATGTTTGTTTATCCTTTGTTAATTTACATTTTTTTAAACAATCATATGCATCTTGTAAAAAGGTACAAGTTAATAAAATAAAATGAGTAGCTCTAGGAAGAGAAATATATCTCCTTGTAATTACAGCTGTCAATTCAACAGAATAGAAGGACGTATGAATAATAGGCCAAAATGTATTCTTGTAGCTTTTATTATTCATTTTCAGAAGGGTCCATGATGTTGATAGGCACTATAAAGTATGTGGAAGGGAATGGACCCTACTTAGGAGAGCTTAAAATTATTTGTTTCGGTTTTCATGATTGAATCATGTTTTATGTCTATAAATAACAATGTTTTTATTCTTCCAAAGCAAATAGAGCCTTCGCTTTACCCTAAGCTGTTCCAAAAATCCTTAGATCCAGATGTCTTTAACCAGATTTTGAAAATTCTGCAAGACTTTTACATTGAGTAAGTTCAGTTCTTTACTAATTATCTTAGGGTTTTATATTGCTTGCTGCCAACATAGGCTTTTTCTGTTTGCCTTACAGAACATATTGTTGATACTCTGATAGCTAAAAGCATATAACACTGGCTTATCTAAATGTATTCCTGAAGAAATTAACTTTCAATACAGAAGAGTATTTCAGAAGGACTAGCTAGGGGAAAATTGGTAATAAAAAGCCTTTTGATTTAGTCATTGGTTAAACTTCATATTGTCTCAGTAGTGACTACTGACTGTCTACTAAGTGATCTATTTAAAAATGATTTGTTTTTATTGGACAGCACATTCCATTAGCACAGAATTCATTTTTAAAACAATTCAGTATAATTCAAAGAAGAGCAAAAAAACTAAGAAATTCAAACAAATTTCATTACTTTAGCTGTCTTCATTGTCATGTGTTCAGTGTCTTGGTTTTTATTTTTGTACTTTGTAACAGAACACACAGAAGTAGCAAGCATGTGTGTGGAAATGGAAATCTTAATATTAAGAAAATAAAAAGCATTTAGCAATTATTTCTGTCATGTTTCAGTGCTGCATAAAATTCATTCGCTCATTATGAATAATTTGCCATTCCTCTGAATAAATGTGGGCTCTAAAAATGTTATGTTTATTATTATGCAGAGTGGCAAGTGTAAATTAAGAGTCAGGGTATAGGCTGGCAACAAATTTTGGCCAATCAAAAGCAAATCATGCGGGTGAATCACCACACCTGAAGAGGCATGTCCTTCATTCGGTGTTATTACATGCATGGCTGCTAAAGAGTGAATTTATTGGGAGCAGAAAGATAAAACTAGTTTTTAAAAGGAGGGGAATGTGAGGTATGAAGAAGAAAGAAGATAACTTGTAGTCATTGATAGTGAAAGAGGAAGGTAAGTGATCTCACATGCTAACATTGTCAAAAAAAAATCCTGATACCTTTTCCTTAGTGCTAAAAATGAGAGCAATTATGCATTCTGATTACTAGGCACATCACCACAATCAAATTGCTAGGTTCCCATTAAAATATCTCTCCTTATTTTACCCCTGAAACCCTATGGATTTCTATACATTTAATCAATAGATCATGATCTGTAGAGGTCTAAAGTGGTAAGTCAAGTGTATTTCTTACTACTAAGGCAGTTTACTTAACACAGTTTGTATGAGCACGTGTTTCCGAGGGAAAAGCCGTAAATTGCATTATCTGTTGCTTCCATTTTTGTTTGGAAACAACATGAATTTTATTTTTCCTCTTCATTATCATGAGCCAGGAATAACAGCTCAAAGGAAAAGTTCAACAAGAAACACACACCTTAAGCACCAGTCTTTTGGGTACTGAAAAGTATGATTTGATATACAGGCAGTCCCCGGGTTACGTACAAGATAGGGACTGTAGGTTTGTTCTTAAGTTGAATTTGTATGTAAGTCGGAACTGGTACATATTGTAGGGGAAACTCTAGCCAAACATTTCTCCAGAGCTCAGTTTTATTCTCCCACACCTCACTTCCCTCAGTCCTTTATTCTCAAGCTGAGGTGTCTGCTGAGAAAAGCCGCTCTGCATCTCCCTGGTCTGCTGGGGAGGGGCGCTAGCTTCGCGTCTCCCTGGTCTGCTGGGGGGAAGCAGCTAGTGCAGGGTTGCCTCACCCCGTTTGTAAGTAGGGATCCGATGTAAGTCGGATCCATGTAACCCGGGGACTGCCTGTATAGGAATAGTAATAGCTAGTGCATGATTTCATGTTTATGCCTTGTCAACCTACCTCCTTTCTGCATGTTTTTATCTTTATCTATTACTAAAAAATATTTGTTCTGTAGCTTGAAATATATAATCCTTTTTATCGCTATTGGATCTTTCTAATCAGAAGTAGCTATTTGCATATGTATTTAATAATCTTTTATTTTAGGAAAGAGAAACCAACGCTTATCCTTGAAATTCTCCAGAAGCTATCTGAAATAAAAAGATTTGATATGGCAGTGATGTTTATGTCAGATTTGGAGAAAAAAAGTAAGCACAAAGTAATGTTGAATTTTATTTTTTTTAAGACATTGGATCTTGGCATAGGTCTTGTTTCAGCCAGAAACAATAAATTTCAGTATCAGTTCAGTTTATAATGATGATGCAAATAGACATACAAATTCTTATTTATTTATACTTCACAGGCAGCTTTAACTACATGCTTCTAAAAAGATTTTCAGTTTATTTTGTGAGAGGTTGGAGAGGGAGAGCATCAGTCTAAAAGCACTGAACTCAACTATTCTGAGAAGGGAAAGTTTCACCACTGTGTAGTGACAATTATTGCCTATACAGTTGTGAAGCTGACACATTCCAGACAAATCATATCCTCCTTGACTGAGTGATCAGTTTATTTATGGCTTTTGTAAATGGGTTTTAAAAAAAGGAAGAAATGGAGACCTATCCTTAGGATACTGTCTAAGCCCAGAAAGAATCACTGTAATCATTTAGTATGATCTTTGGTATAACACAAGCCATGGAACTTCACCAAAAGAATTCCTAGAGCAGAGCTTTTAGAACATTTTGAATACTTTTGAAATGTAGAAATTCAATCTAGATGATTTTGAATTGCATATGCATGCTTGATCAAATCAGCTGTTTTAAATGTGCTGTTTAGAGATTTTCATTTTTGGGATCTCCTTAAAACTCAAACTAACAGCCAGAAAAGACATGCTGGTTATGACTACCATTTTCAATATTAAGTAGCAATGTTGTATACAAACCCCAATAGCTGCCATTGTAATCTAGCACAATATAGTACAAATATGCAAGATGTCATACCTGATTGCCACTAAATCATGTTTGAGAAGAAAATCTTTAAAATGTTTGAGTGAAACTCCTTTATTAATTGCAGTACTGTGTGCTGCCACCTTTGAATTTTCCCCATCAGTGTAATAACAAGGCACAACTTGTTGTAAAAAGGCCTTTATTTACGTTAGAGAGCGCCAAAAGGAAATACAATGACTTGCCATTTGAAAACAAAAACCCAAAAATTGATTCTGTCTTGGGACAGGAGAAGGTTGTTAGGCTAAAACAGACCCTTGATTTGCATGGCTGGCCCTAGCTGTAATGCAGCTTAGAACTACTTCATAGCAGCTATAACTTAAGCCATTGGAAAAGAATCATTAATATACCTTGTCAATTGATAATTGCCATCATAGATCTCCTCCCTGGCCTTCCTGCACTGTTGTTCCTCCACCATTTTAGTCCCTCTGCATTCTGTTGTAGGATATATGCCTCGGGATCTGCAAAAGTACACATACTCCAGCAGAGATTCTGTGTTTCGGGGACATCTCTGCTGGACATTTGCAGCTACATTATGATCCCTCTGTACCACTTTTATGCAAAGGGCTGTAACCTACCTTGAGAATTTCGCCCCAATACCCTTGTTAAAAAATTGTGTGGGTGTGTTTTAATATTGGTTGTTTTCCTATGTAATGAATAAACCAGATTCTACTGGATTCCTCTTAGCATCTTTTGAATATTAGTCATACAGTGTAATTGTTTTCTGACATCTATTTTTTTCAGTTAATTTTATTTTTGAGAAATCTAACACCTATATGAACACTAATTAGTGTTAGAGATTGACATCTTCTGTTTTGTCAGAGAACAAATTTAAGCAGACAGTGAAAGCATCTCTAAATTGTTCTTCCAGTATGCATCAGCACTTTTCTTCAAGCATCACCTCAGTTAGTTCACAGGAGTTTTACTCTTTACGCCTTGATCATTCTTTCTTTCGTACAGCAAGCCATTATTTTCCGAAAGATCCCTTATTCCTGATTTTAAGAGGAATAAGGGATCTTTCAGAAAAGGCTTTATTTTCCGAAAGATCCCTATCTAGACTGGCGCTTTTTGCCGGCAAAGCCCTGACCCCGAAAAAAGCGGCAGCCATGTTTATGCAAATGAAGCGGGGAAGATTTAAATCCCCGCTTCATTTGCAATTGCGCTGTGTCTAATTTGCATCCCTTTTCCAGAAAAGGGATGCAGTCTAGACACAGCTATGATGTATATGTTTGAATATTTGTCTACTTCGGGTCTATACTGAGACCATCAGTTTTATGCACATAAGCCATTTGGTGCCTTCCATCTATTGCTGATAAATGTACATTTAAAAAAAATTAGGAAATTACTACATTCAGCTGAGCTTTACTACATCTACCACTCTTTCAGTGTAATAAAAAATGACCCTCTTGGACAAATTGTCTTTTGCAAGGAAGCCTTCTCATGACTTGAAATTTTTCTACTTTTTTACTTCAGTATATTTTTTATTACTGCTTATATTTGAATAGACAGTTTTATTTTATGCCAATTTTGTTTGACAACTGGCACACACTTTTTACCTTCTGTTTTAATATCATAAAGACAAGATAGCTTGTATCTTATTTTTTCTGTTTTTTACCATCAGGAATAGACATCAGTTTAAGGAATTATGGGGCTTTTTGGCTTACTACTTGCTGTCAGAGGACCTTTAGTCATAGTTTAGAGCAGGGGTCTCCAAACTACGGCCCGCGGGCCGGATGCGGCCCGCGAGGCCCTCTCATCCGGCCCGTGGAGACCTTTTTGTCTACGGAAAAAAAATTACGGAAATTTACGTGTATCATTTTCAAGAATGAAATACATGAAGAACAATTTGAGAACAAACTTGTCCGATGATAATCTCAGGTCACTGTTGATGTTAGGGACAACAAATCTAAAGCCAGAAATGTCTGCTATTTTGGCACCCAGGAAACAATTTCACCATTCACACTAATACAGGTGTTCATGTGTAGTGTATCAATGTGTTATTAAATAATAACTGAATAAAATAATATTAAATAAATAATTAAAAACAACATCCATGTTTTGATTGTTTTTTATTTGGACCTCAAGTGTGTAGTCGGCCCCCGAGCTGCTGTTTGATAGTTAATGCGGCCCTCGGGCTGAAAAGTTTGGAGACCCCTGGTTTAGAGCACCAAAACAAAAATGACGACTGTTGCCATTTGGTGGATTTTTTTGTTTGTTTTGTTTTTGTTTTCAGTTTTATAGACAAATATTGTTTTAACTAGTTCCTATTGATCTAATAAATCTAGATGACATACTAAATGTGTTAGCTTTTTAAAAAAGACATTTTCTGTTTCAGATTGTTCGTAAACTTAAAATCTTAGTGTGTCTAAAAGACTAAAAATGGAAAGCCATGTTAATTTTTATCCTCTCTTACAGCTGCACATGCATTGTTCAGTTACGTGAACCAATCAGGATTGGAGAACAATACTTTTGAAGAGCTGAAGAAGAAATATGGTGTTCAGTATTAATGAGATTATTGATGTTACATATTTTATATATGTGAAGTAGTCTGATTCTACACCTATTCTCTGAGCAACTTATCCTGAAGTCAGTGGAAGAATTACATCCATAAAGTTGCATTTATATAGGTAATGAAATCCTTATAACAGACATAACCAAACGGCAAGTGCCTAGAAAGAATAATGGCTTATGTACCAATTCTTCAGTTGTGTCCATTATTTCAGCGCCCTTTTGTTTCCAGTGTGACCCCTTTTCCCCCCAGGCCTACGTGCCCACTTGAGCAGAATGAACTATAGGATTAGGGCAATAGACTCTGGATTATTCAGAAATAAAATTAATTATTTATAAACTGTGAGTTTTGGTAAGAATGATTAACTTGATGATTACAAGATCAGCATGAGTTTTATTTTGGGAAATAAACTGAACAGTGTTTAATTCAAAATACCAAAATTGGCTGGTATAACGTATTTTAACATAAAATGTACTACTTAACTTACATTTCTCAGATAAGCTAAATTTAGCTTTAAATAGATGCTATGCGGGACAATATGAAAACTTCAGCTGATGCTCAGCAAACTTGAGGTCTTATTGTCAATAAATTCCAAATGTCTTTTGCTGACTTCTGGGCACTGACAGCTGAACTGCCCCAGTGATCCTCAACCTCTGCAGCAGTACAAAAGGAAGCTCTATTAAGTGACGAGGTACCAAACAATAAAAGGTTTTAAAATATTCACTAAAACCCTAAATTGCACCTGTGGCTGAATGAAAATATATAAAATGTGAATATATATCATACTGCACAGAGGGCACAATTCTTAACATAGTTCTATCAATCCATCCCCTTTACAAGTTGGGCCAGTAGTTCTGCAGCTGAAGCTTTGGGGTGCTTCTTATGGGCTGTTTTAAGCAGAATAATAATGCAGCATGGAGAGGACAAAGGAATAGAGTACAGTGAACCCTCGTTTCTCGCGGTAGATAGGTTCCAAACCCGACCGCGATAGATGAAAATCCGCGAAGTAGGATCCTCAAAGCCTCGGGGAAGCCGGCCGGGGGGCATCCCAGGCGCGCATGGGCTGCGCCCCCGCCGGAGCCCCTCCGCGGCTTTCAAAGCCTCGGGGGAAGCCGGCGGGGGGGCATCCCAGGCGCGCCTGGGCTGCTCCCCCGCCGGAGCCCCTCCGCGGCTTTCAAAGCCTCGGGGGAAGCCGGCGGGGGGGCATCCCAGGCGCGCCTGGGCTGCTCCCCCGCCGGAGCCCCTCCGCGGCTTTCAAAGCCTCGGGGGAAGCCGGCCGGGGGGCATCCCAGGCGCGCCTGGGCTGCTCCCCCGCCGGAGCCCCTCCGCGGCTTTCAAAGCCTCGGGGGAAGCCGGCCGGGGGGCATCCCAGGCGCGCATGGGCTGCGCCCCCGCCGGAGCCCCTCCGCGGCTTTCAAAGCCTCGGGGGAAGCCGGCGGGGGGGCATCCCAGGCGCGCATGGGCTGCGCCCCCGCCGGAGCCCCTCCGCGGCTTTCAAAGCCTCGGGGGATGCCGGCGGGGGGGCATCCCAGGCGCGCCTGGGCTGCTCCCCCGCCGGAGCCCCTCCGCGGCTTTCAAAGCCTCGGGGGAAGCCGGCGGGGGGGCATCCCAGGCGCGCCTGGGCTGCTCCCCCGCCGGAGCCCCTCCGCGGCTTTCAAAGCCTCGGGGGAAGCCGGCGGGGGGGCATCCCAGGCGCGCCTGGGCTGCTCCCCCGCCGGAGCCCCTCCGCGGCTTTCAAAGCCTCGGGGGAAGCCGGCGGGGGGCCATCCCAGGCGCGCATGGGCTGCGCCCCCGCCGGAGCCCCTCCGCGGCTTTCAAAGCCTCGGGGGAAGCCGGCGGGGGGGCATCCCAGGCGCGCCTGGGCTGCTCCCCCGCCGGAGCCCCTCCGCGGCTTTCAAAGCCTCGGGGGAAGCCGGCCGGGGGGCATCCCAGGCGCGCCTGGGCTGCGCCCCCGCCGGAGCCCCTCCGCGGCTTTCAAAGCCTCGGGGGAAGCCGGCCGGGGGGCATCCCAGGCGCGCATGGGCTGCCCCCCCGCCGGCTTCCCCCGAGGCTTTGAAAGCCGCGGAGGGGCTCCGGCGGGGGAGCAGCCCAGGCGCGCCTGGGATGCCCCCCCGCCGGCTTCCCCCGAGGCTTTGAAAGCCGCGGAGGGGCTCCGGCGGGGGCGCAGCCCAGGCGCGCCTGGGATGCCCCCCGGCCGGCTTCCCCCGAGGCTTTGAAAGCCGCGTAGGGGCTCCGGCGGGGGAGCAGCCCAGGCGCGCCTGGGATGCTCCCCCGCCGGCTTCCCCCGAGGCTTTGAAAGCCGCGGAGGGGCTCCGGCGGGGGGCGCAGCCCATGCGCTCCTGGGATGCCCCCCGGCCGGCTTCCCCCCGAGGCTTTGAAAGCCGCGGAGGGGCTCCGGCGGGGGAGCAGCCCAGGCGCGCTTGGGATGCCCCCCCGCCGGCTTCCCCCGAGGCTTTTTCAAGTTTTGGTAAGGATCAATTTTATGTTCACAGTACAGTGAACCCTCGCTACTTCGCGGTTCGACCATCGCGGATTCACGTATATACATAATGTAATGAAAAAAGTCCGCGAAGTCGTGAATCCGCGATGGTCGAACCGCGAAGTAGCGAGGGTTCACTGTAATGGTAATACACACATCTGAGAGGAAATGTCAGATAGCAAAGGCACTACAAGCAGAACCTCCTATCTGCGTAACCAAACGACGAAAAAATGTATTACAGCCTTAGCATGGAGAGAGAGAGAGAGTAGAAAACAGCTGCACTAAATTCCCATTTTCATGTTCTGGCATAGTTTTGGAAGTGTGACCAACACTTACTAACATTCTTTCTAAGCCGGTTTGCTCTCACCTTGGCTATCCTTGGTTAAGCAATAACAAAGTGGAGTCAGAAGAATTGTTATTCATTGAAAGAATATATTGATCACTTTGTTCAGCAATGCCATTTCATGGAGGGGTTAATGCTTTGCCCATAATCATACAGAAGACTTATAACATTCACAGAAAGAATTCAAACTTCTTTCTGACTTAGAGAGGATAATTGGCTGGTTAAATCTGGAAGTCCTGAGCGGTCCTAAACTCTTAAGGTTTTTTCAGCACTTTAGTGGTAACTGATTACAATTGTTAAATTATTTAGTTTTTAATTCTCCAAGTTGGATATAATCTAAAGAAAAAATATATGCAAGGCAACCTTCTTGTTCAGTGTTTGTACAGCTATAATATAATGAGGCCCTACTAGGGCTCCTAGGCATTATGATAAAAATAAATAATTCATAACAGTGGACCAGCTCCTCAGTTGTGCCCAGGCAGTGCCTGATGCTGCTGGGAGGGACAAGGGAGAACAAAGGTAACAGTGTCCCACCACTTTACCTGGAGCTAATCCAGCCAATATTGTCATTAGGGAAATGTCAGGATCTTATTTCAGAGCTAATGAACCTTTACAGAGGAAATCCTACTTGTAACCTCTCTACCACCTTAATTCTGCTCCCTATTGTATGTATATGTTATGAGTAAGTTAAATGATTGCATAGCATTTTTTTTCTGCAGTACCTCCCAGTCTCAATCAATGCAGAAAAGTTTGTGTGTGCTTCCTGAATGGATAACTATGCAGTATTTCTTTTTATCCTTGTTTTCTGAGTAGCCCTCATATTTGTCACACTTTCAAAGGGACCTGTGCTTTTGAAAATCACACCCTTTATTCTAAGGGCCGCATTCAGGTTGCACAGACAAACTGAATTCTGGTAGTTTCTATCTTTTGAGTGCTTGATTTTTCAGTCTGTGGTGTTTTTAAATAACTTTGTAAAAATCTAGAACATCTAACAAACCAATAAAACTTAAGTAGAACAAGATGGACATAGCCAAAGAGTGTGTGTGTGTGTGTTGGTTTTTTGTCCTTGTGTGTGCTCTCATTTTTGCTGCATTCTTGCTGCCTGCTATATATTCAGGTTATAGCAATAGATCAAAAGCATTAACTGGAATCTGTCATGGCATCTTTGTGGTATTCTGTAGCTGTACAATTCTTTAACTTTACAAGAAGTTGTTGCCATGGTTGATCAAGCTTTTGCAAATGAGTTGGTGCATTATAGGGATATCCTACCTGTACCCCTTTTTTTAATGTCTACACTGGTTATGCTGGAAACAGTGAAAAGGTGCTGCTTAAGAGCTTCTGTGCCACTCCTGCACCATCAGACTCTCCCCCTTATGTTGGCATATCTGCCAGTTTGACAGTCAGAATGCCCCCATTAGCGTGTCACAGAACACCTTCCATCACTCTAAAGGAGCTGATCTACTAAATTAATTTTTTCCCCTTCCATAAATGTCATTATAGAGCCTTTCTGTCTTGGAGGGGTCTCTATTAAAAGGGATTTGTGGAACTCCTTATTCATTGTATCTCACTAATTCACATCCTAACCATGTGTTGTCTTCCTACTTCCTCCATCCACTTTCTTCCTTCCCTGAGATCAGACAGTGGGACTAACTCAGTTTATCAAGTTTAGACTTTCTGCAGGCCAAATTATACCCCCATCTACACATATGCAATTCCATTGTGTTTAGATTATGTCTTCAGTAATGCTTTCCTAACCTCAATATCTTTCTGGTCCAATGTTTTCACAAACGCTTAGGAGAACAAAATGTAACCTGAAGAATCTTTTTTTTGCTGTTGATGATCCAGGAAACAGAGAATTCACTTTGACTCCTCTTGTCTCAGGACATGTCTACACTAGTAGATTATTTTGAAATACCTAAATTTGAAATAACTCCCAAAATAACAAAATCAAAATAATATGCCCCCACTATCGGGGAAACCATGAAATTAGTCTGAGGCAGGCTCCATTATTGTGGACATGCTACTTCGACTTAGAGCCCCTGAAACCACTGGGAAGTAATTACTTCAAATTACTCTGGGGAGTAGTTATTTTGAAATAGCAGCAACTGAGCATCCACACTATTTTGAAATAAGTGTTTTGAAATAAATGTTATTCCCCAAGGAAAGCATAAGTACAGAATTTGAAATAATCAGCCTGTTCAAAATAATGGGCTTGCTAGTGTCGATGTTCTGCGTATTTTGAAATAACTCCCTTGTGTAGACCAGGGTCAAGAGTAGTTGTTTGATACTGCAGGACAAATTCAGCCTCAATGTAAGCAGCTGTCATTCTGCTGAAGACAATGGAGTTGCACCATGGATGGATTTAGCTCTTTGTCTTGTACTTAGGTGCTGCTTAGACCTATGAAAATGAAGGGTCTTAAAATTCATGGATACGTTTAATTATACTTTGCATTTTCTTCTCATCCCTAGTCATTTGTTTCAACTTGACTGAGTACTGGAGCACTCTTTTCTGCTTTTTTTCTATTATACTCCTTTGCTTCCTCACCGTATTTCTCATTCAATCATTTGCACTAGCTCTCCCTGTTATTTCTGTCACCTTCAGTTGGACTCTTCCTTTGAATTTTTTCTCTCTCTCTCTCCCTGTGCCCTTTCTACCTTATGTCAAGTTCAAAACACTTCTTTCTTCTCCACTCTATACCCTCTCTTTTAATCAGTACTGTGAAGCTGAACCTCTAAGAGTGTAATTTGATGACTCCTCTTTGTTTTTCTAAAAGTATTTTCTCAAGGCTTTTATGTTTTCTAAAAGCAGCTTTCAAGTATTCTGCCTTTAAGGTTCTAGTTTACAGCTATCTTTATTTTCCTCAAGCAGCTTGATTTAGAAGTAGAAGCAAACAACCGTATCTGCTAGGGAATTCTTTTCCTTTCCTGCTTTTTAAGGTGGTTCCCAAATTCCCTGGTAGAAGGATAATCTTACGGGAATCTTATTTCTTTCCAAACAGTAGCATCAGACAGTGATTCTTTTCCAGACATCTTCAGTTTTTTAAGACCTTCTCTCCCCCACTACATCAATAGTTTAGTTAATGGTGTTTATCTGGATTATATTAAAAAGTAAGACTCCGTACTGCTTGTACTGATGTTGCCGTTAACTGTGAAGAATCCCACCCAAATACTGGTAAATTGATAAACATAGATACAACTATGGCAAAACCTCACCAATATATTCTAATGTCTGTGGTTTATAAATGGTCAAATAAGAACCCATCTTACAAATGGAGCCAGCTGGGGTCTGGTTATATGGCTCTGATCAGGGTCTAAGTGAACAAATACATACAAAAAACGTCAGCCTGCTATGCCAGGCTATCAAGCATTCTTTAACCTCTCTCTCTTTCTCACCCAGCTGCAGACATAGACTGAAATCAGCTCTGTGGCTACGTCTACACTACAAGGTTTTTGCGCGAAACCAGCCATTTTTGTGCAAAAACCCACGGAGCGTCCACTCTTCAAGTATATGTTTGTGCAAGGAAATCAACAGTAAAATGGCAGAACAGATAACTTTTTGTGGTGTAGGTAAACCTTCTATGAGGCATAACTTTTTTGTGCTACAGCTCTTGTGCAAAAAGGCATGTGTGCATGTTCCACAGGGGTTTCTTGTGCAAAAAGAGCCTTTCTGAAAAAGCACAGGTGCTCTGGTGGCCATTCTGTGACTGACCATCAGATCTTTCTTGCGCAAGAGTGTCCATGCAGTGTGGCTGCTCTCTTGTGCAAAACCACATCACTTTTGCAATGTGCTGTTGAGGTGTGGGCGCACTTTTGCGCAAGACGTTTTTGTGTAAGAACTCTTCCACAAACTACTTCTTGCACAAAAACCCTGCAATGTAGACCTAGCCTGTGTGAGAGGATTCAGCTTGTGGATTTACCCTGCACTCATACACTCCTCCTTTGTAGTGCAAATCCAAAATAACATTGTCTTGTGCTGTACAGAGTTTTGTCCAATGCAACTGCATACAAAATGCCTCCCTGAATGTGGAAGGGAGTTATGCTTTATCTCCCTTCCCTCCAATATCAATTGCTTGTTTTGGGATGAACAAAAAGTATTAACTACAGAAGGTAAATTTTCATTGATTATAAGGGATAGCAAACAGGACAAAGCAGAATAGTGAGCAAATAAAACATGAAAACTAATCTTAATATACCAAAGCAACAAGTTACACACTAATTTGAAACCCTAAATTTTGTTTTAGGCAGTTTGCAGAGTTTCTGCAGCTCAGAGCTTATTATTTCTCTTACAGCAGTGGTCCCCAACCTTTTTAAGCATGAGATCACTTTTTGAATTTAAGCACAACCCAGGATCTACCTCAAACCCGAATACCCTTGCCCCCTCTCCTTCCCACCCCTTCTCCGAAGCCTTGCCCCTGCTCACTCTGTCCTCCCTCCTCACTCGCTTTTATCAGGCTGGGGGCAGGGGTTTGGGGTGCAGGAGGGGTTCAGGTCTGGGGCCAGGGTTTGGAATTTGAGCTCCAGCTGGGCACTGCTTACCACAGGGGGCTAAGACAAGCTCACCCCTATCCTAACCCTGCACCACTCCCAAAGCAGCCAGCAAACTCTCTCTATCCCTGCCCCCCTCTGCTCTGTGAAGATGGGGTACAAGGTGGAGGGAGGGACACCCTGACATCAGCACTCCCTCTTCTTCTTCCTGTGCCCTGTACAGCAAGCAGGAGGCTCCCAGGGGTGAGGGGCACCTCCAAGGCAGAGGGCAGGAGTAACACGGCAGTGCTGAGGGGAAGACGAAGTGCCAGCACTTGATAGCCTCCTGGCCAAACCTCTCAGGATCACCTGTCAGAGGTTCCAAGATCTACCAGTAGATCATGATCTACTGGTTGGTGACCACTGTCTTACAGCCTAAACCCTTATCATAACCTAGACCCAGCCATTGTCTCTCCCCAGCTTAGTTCCTTTTTTTCTCTAAATATTTTTAGCAGTTCTTCTTGGGCAGGCAGGTAATGGAGAAGAGCCCTGATTGACTCTCTTCTCAGCCTTAAATAGGATTTATGTAAGGTGGGAACCCTTTGTTTCCAGTGGGAAAAATGCCTGACGTGTCTAAGGTAGCAGTTAATATCAGATGACCTTTCAATGTCAAGGCATAATTACAGGAAGCTTCTCTGGATGATGGGAGATTAGTAACTTCAAAATTTTACTGTCCTTTAAAATAGCCTATCCAGGCAGATTGCCTATTATCTGGTGGACATTCTCCCAAATACGTACACAGATGTAATTGTTACATAGTCAATGTTCCTAACTTCAGATACAGAAATAATATATACATACAAATAAGAAATACATTTAGTAAATCATAGCCTTTGTAATGATTCCTCACATGACCCATCTTCCATAAAATGTATCTTAGTTGGTCCATATCAAATAATATTTCTATGAAGAATACAGAAAGAAATGTCACAAGGTAAAACTGACAAAGAGCAGGTGAATAAACAGACAAACTGACTTTCACCAGTCACACAGCAGCTCAGTGGCAGAGAGGGCAGTAGACATCTGAGTCTCGGGCCAAGCCCTGTCCACTGGATCATGCTATTTTGACAAGTGAAATGTAATTATATTTATTAACTAATAAATGTATTGCCATCTGGTTTGGATCCATGTTAGAAAGAGGATATAATGGAAGCCTGGATCAATGTTCAAAACTGGAGCCTTTAGATAAAATCATTCAGCTTTCTTAGATCATAGATAGAATGAAAACCCACCATCTTTTGTTTGTTGAAGCTGGAGTAAAGATTGAACCTCTATCAAAATGCTCTTTTGGGAGGGACCATTGATTAGGGAATGGTAAGGTCGCAAATTGGTCTGAATAACCCTTGTTTGTAATTTCAAGAATCCATTTATGTGATGTTATAAGCATCCAGTTGCTGGCAAATTGAACCAGCCCATCTCCAAACAACACATAGGAAAGACTGGTGCCAATATCATGAGGGTGAATATGCAGTATTTGTCAAAGAACTCAAGTTACAAATAACCTCAATTTATTATTCACTAATAAATGTATTGTCACCTATGTTATACAAGAACTTACCATCTAATGCCACAATATTCTGTTTTTTCTGAGAAGTGAGGGAAGGCCACTATTTTTATGAAAATTATTAAGCTTACTCATTAATAAAGTATCAGTAAAGTTCCACTGTAATTTTTTGATTGCAGCATATTTTTAAAAAACTCATGGGCTTCTCTCATTTTAAATCTCGCTTCATTTGTATTTTTCTTCACATTTGGTGAATGAATTTCAGAGCATGTGAAAATTACAGTGGTTATCTCTCGTTTATAGCTTTGAAACTATTAAAAAAATCACAGTATAGTACTGGATTAATTTATCAGCAATGGGAAGACAGTCTCACTTGGTAGGGGAATGCTTTGTTACTGAATTCTCATTTTTATACACTTTGTGGTCATTCTAATCTCAATGAAAGGTCTATAATGAATTCCTTTAAAACCTGATGTGACATTTATGGGAAAATTTCTCAAATTCCACATCTTCTAGATGGAAAAGTTGTTTGCTAGTTTGGGAAAGCTGGGGGCTATTGATAATTTGTGATTTAATAGCACCTTTTAATAAAAAAATCTCAGATTTATAAATACTTAGTTGGTGTCATGATGGTTTCATGCAGAAAAGCAGAGAAGTCTAAATGCACATTTACAAAGCAGTGCAGGGATTCTGGCCACACATTAAAATAACACACACACACACACACACACACACACACACACACCAGGTCTTTAAAATTAATACAAGCTATCTATGTGAGGTGACTAAAGTCAGTGCACTGCTTTGTAAGTATAAACCTTAGGTAAACTACAGGCTCTCATAGCCCTGCTCCCAAATAGAGTATCACTTGGAGTCTAGGTGCCATACAAGAAACAGGGTCTGCTATCACGGAAGAGCTTACAAGATAAGGCTCCAATGGCTTGGTCAAGGTCATACAATAATAGGGGGTTTGTAAGGATCCTTTAAACCAGCACTATAATCCAACTTGATAGATACCACTAAGGCAAAAAAATTCCAGCTACTTTGCTCAGAGTGCACACACACCTACATTGGAATGGAAACGTGCAACACATCTTGAAGAACAATAGCTATAGAAAGGCTAGTAACTAGTTTTATTTCCTGTGTGGTATGTTCAGTAGAAATGTGGAAATCTAGCTAGCTAGAGATGCCCACACAATCTAATAAAACACTCAGGAAATCTTCAGCCACTGTTCCTGCATGTTTTGAATCAAAGCTTAGTAGAAACAGATGACACACAATCAGAAGTGAGTCCAAAGTCATTCAACACTGGTTTCCCTTTACTGTAGAATTCCAGTAGCACTTGTGCTAAAACAATGTGCAGATCTACTGTGGAAAATTGCAGTTGTGAGAAAATGACAAGTGGCTTAATTCTTTCCCATCGGTCTATCAGTCCAAGGCTCTTCCTCCAAACCTCTTAAGCTTTAGGAGCAGTGAAGACAAGTATGCTTGTGCTCAGTGCTGTTTGAGCAACTGGAGATGATGGTTTCAAGCCTCTTCTCCTTTCTTTCAACCCAATGAAATTTACCTCTCCTGCTAACCTCTGAAATCTACCCTGCCTCCCTCCAGACTGATACCCTCAGGCTGTGCTACACTGGACCACTTATTCCGGAAAAGCGACTGCTTTTCCGGAATAAGCTGCGAGCTGTCTACACTGGCCACTTGCTTTTCCAGAAAAACAATGACGATCTACTGTAAAATTGTCTGTTCTTCCAGAAAAAACTATGCTGCTCCCGTTCGGGCAAAAGTCCTTTTCCGGAAAAACTGTTCCGGAAAAGGGCCAGTGTAGACAGCACAGTAGCCTTTTCCGCAAAAAAGCCCCGATCGCGAAAATGACTATCGGAGCTTTTTTCCGGAAAAGCACGTCTACATTGTCACGGACGCTTTTCCGGAAAAAGTGCTTTTCCGGAAAAGCATCCTGCCAATGTAGACGCACTTTTCCGGAAATACTTATAACGGAAAAACTGTTCCGTTTTAAGCATTTCTGGAAAAGGGTGCCAGTGTAGACGTAGTCTCATAGTGCCTGCTTGCCTCTGCTCTCCTCCTGTGCTGCCTCTTCCCAGTCTCTGTTCTCCACAGAACCCTGCAATCCTATTAGTTCTAGACACAAGGCAATTAGAAACTGATGGCAAAAATGGTGGTTTAAAACAAAATAGTAAGGTTTTTTTCTAAGAGATTGGCATTGATTTAAACAATAGATTCTCATGAAAGTCCCACATGGCCCACTTTCCAGTATCCAGTAACCTTCAGTCCTTCAGGCCAAAGTGTCACCTACCAGGGGCGGCAGGTTTGTGTAATTTTTGGTGGTGCCCAGAATGGGTCTAGTCTCACCCTCCTTTCTCCTGCCCATCCCTGACCATTAGCCACACCCCCTGACTCCCATTAGCCACACCTCTGGAGGTAAAACTCGCAGGTAAGATGGACACATGACCAGAAGTAAAAGGTGTCATGTGACCCCCCCCTAAGGACTTTTCCCACCATCCTCCTACCAATAGGGATTAGTTTGGCCCCCGCCAACCCCCCCTCATGCAACTATCCTGCAATTGCATTAACCCAATGTGTGTGACATTAACTCGAGGGCGGAAAGGCTGGGGAACTGTTCCCTCTAAGAGTTTCCTCTCATGAGCAGAATGTATATCCGTTAAGACCAGGGCAGTTACTCCTCACTTACACCAGTCAGCAGGAAGAGAAATGAGGCTCACTGCCTCTTGGTCTAGGGATATCCAGGGCCCCTTTCCTTGACTCAGAACTGAGAGGAGGGGAGGGCTGATTCCAGAAAGTACGAGAACCACTGATCCAGAATGAGCTGTAGAAGGCAGGCTGGAGAATTTCCCCCACATAATTCCCAGAGCAGATCTGAAAAATAACCATTGTTGATTTTAACATTGTCAGTGATGGAGCATCCACCCCCCCCCCCACCCCCCCCGGTAGAATGTGCCACAGAGTAGTCACTCTGTGTTACAAATTCAGGCCTTATTCTCCATCGGAATTGGATTAATTTCAACTTCCAGTCATTGGGCTGGGTTAGTCCTTTCTCTGCTAGGCTGGAGAGCCCACTCTCAAATGTATTTTGCCCCAAGCAGGTATTTATAGACCAAGTCACCCCTTAACTTTAAGCCAAATAGACCGAACTCTTTCAGTCTCACTGTAGAGCCCCATAAACCGAAGTGAGAAAGGCGTCTTTAATGTAATTTTTCCATTTACAGTATTGCATCCTCAGAAGAAAGAGTGTTCATGGGCCTGTAAACTGGAAATGAGCAAAAGCCAAATTATACAGCAATAGGCAAGAATGTCTGTTTAGCAGGGGAGAAGCTCCATAAATACAGATCAAAACAAGCTAGCATCATAACTACAAAATGGATACTTCTCTGATCTGGGAAATTCATCTTCAGACCCAGGGGAAGGGAACTTTGTTTCCCCCAAACATTCTCATCTGCCACACTCTGCTGCACACTTTCTAGGGAGTTTATGATCTGTTAGGCCTTCATTCTGCTCCATCTTCTTTCTTCTACACAAGTACATTTCAACATTCTTACCAGTGTTCCCTGTAACCTGTGTGCTCATGCGGCCGCTCAAGAGCGATTCCAGTGCCACCCAGCTGATTAGCAGCATGCCCACATTTAGGTTTGTGTTTGTCCTGGTGGTGCACATTCAAACTCACTTTGGTGCACATAACAAAATTTATTCTGCACATGGATGGAAAAGACTAGAGGGCACATTGATTCCCCCCCTCTCATCTCAACTCACTAGATGTCTTATTTCTCCAAAGTGTGCCTTCCTGAAATCCTTTTGGCCTCCTGGCAACTTATTTCTGATCATTTTTGTGCCTCTTTCCTGAATGCTGTAATTCAACAACCACTTTCGGAATTGTGGGCGGTGCACCTGGGCCCAGCATTCCAGTGGCTGTTGCCCCAGTGCCAGGGACACAGAGAAAAGAGCCGTTTTGCTCCTTCTGTAAATCCCCCCATTCCTGCAACCCAGGCTTGCTTAGATCTTTTGGCCCCCAATTTCACACTGGCCAAGGGGAAGGCTTTGTTAAAGGGCCCCCGCCAGCCTACAGCACTCTAACAAAGAGGCTTTACAAGAAGCTATGTGGGGGGGGAGGTGTGCTGGAGGGGTGGCTTTAAAATGTCGGCGAGAAACTACACTTAACGGACGAGTTTCCTCTGAAATTGTGGCAAACCAACGCAGCAGCATAGAACTAATGAGGCTCCCCCAGCCCTGATCCTAGCAATTAGTGAAATCAGGAGAGGCTTCTTAATCCTTGTTATACAGATGGGGGAAACTGAGGTAAAGCAACTGGTCCATCAAATACAAGCTTGCAGCACAGCCTGGGACAGAACCCAGAACACATGAAGCCCCTTCCCCGTATGGCTATTCCCTCCCCTGCCACTGAGTCCACCTACAGTGGGTTGGCCAGCGGGAGCTGTTCTGTTTGGGAGCAGCAGCCATGCCATGGGCTAGGCTGCGACCTGGGGAAGGCTGTCGGCCCCATGTGTCCTCCCCACTGGCCCCAGAGAGTCCCTCCCCCCCCCTCCGCAGCCGGGCCGGGCTCCTGCCATGCCCAACAGGTTCGCCCCACGCCCCCCTCCCACCCTATCTCTGGTTGGCCAGCTGGCTCCGCTAGCTCTGCCGCTGCTTCAGCGCTCCTGCCACTCCGCACTGGCCCGTGCCTAGGGGAGCTTTTGAAGTGTCCGCGGGGCCGCCCTGGGCTGTGAAGCTTCTGACACCATGGCAGCCAGCATCTTCTTGCAGGCTTGCCCCATCATACCTCTCCTCCTCCAGCCGGCCAGTCTTGCCCTGTGCACACGCCTATGCCAGCAAGGATGCTCTGAGGCTGGGGGGAGGATGCACAGTAGCCAGCAGGTGGGAGCCGGGGCCTGCTCCAGGTAGGGCCAGGGGAGAGACCCAGCTCCATTAGTGGAGCAGGGCCCCCGGCTCTGAATATTGTTGGAGCATGGGCACCACAAGCCCATTTAACTCGCTGCCCATGCCACCTACTGATTCATATAAAGACCCTAAGATGCTGGGTGCCTTCTAGCTAACAGATGTCTAGGGGGAAATTGTAAAAGACAGTAAGGGCAGCACCTACTGACTTTCAGGAAAAAAAATAAACACCTACCTGGCCCCTGTGGAGTAGTCTTTGTTTTTGTTGGTTTGTTACATTGTCTGCAAGGTGCAGCTATGCTGTGTTTCTTTTCAATGGCTACATTCTTGTTTCAGTACTTGTAATTAGTTCAATTATAAAAGAGCAAAGCAGGTTTTACAATATTACTGTTTTAAAAGATCATTCAAAAGCCGTGTGACATTTTAAAGAAAAACACAAAAGGTCTAGCCTTTAATGGGAGTTGCCCTTTTCCTTTCTAACAGAGTATTTAAATTTATCCACAAAGCGTAAAATTTCTTTCAACATTACAAATGGGAAGACTTGGTAGCTTTTATTTTTAAACAACTGTGGTATGCAATCTCATGCAGTGCAAGAATTCAGTATAGGAAATTCCATGTATCAGCTCTGACTTTGCAAAGACAGTATTTTCCCCCAAAACATCAGGAACTATCAAGGAACACTGCTTGAAAAGCAATTGATTTGAGAAGGGTTTTTTTTCTTCTAGATTTCATGAATACTGTCTTAAGAGGACTGTCCTGGGAAAGTAAGTGAGATGCATCTCCCACTCCTCCTCCCCTCAGTTAAAAAAGCATATGAGGCTGTGATATGGTGCTACATGGTGGTAGGGGTCCAGCTCTGTTCTCCCTCTCCGTTCCAACAGTTTATTGGAAAAAAATAGTCCAGAATCCAATCTGCAGGCAATTTGATGGGTTTACTGGGGCTAAACAAGCAAGCATGTTCTGAAACCAGTCGAGCTATCTCTCTAGGCCAATAGAGTTTAATCATATTCCAAAATCCTTCACATCAGTTGGGCTTATATCTATGTGCTGATAGTTTTCCTCTTCCCCTCCCCCAACTACTGTGCTGTACTTTTATATAATCCCCTTCTTCTCCTGACTCCTAGCTCTGCCTGTTGACGGAGCTCCCTCTTCCTCTTTCCTCATCTTGGCAAACTTAGCTATACTTCTAGTGCCCCTTTTCAGTACCACCTCTTCTAGTATATGGCCATGTTCCGTTCCAGGGGCTCTTGAGTCTGGGGGCAACGAGACCACATCTCTTGTACCTTGTGGGAGGGGAAAGGAACAAAGTTTGGCCATAGTCACTTTTTTGCCAACTGTGCCTCCCTTACACCTTCACCTCTCTTCCAGCTGCTTGGTTACCATAGCAACCCCTTGCTCCATTAGCCCCTTAACTTCAAGGCTACCAGCTGAGGTGGCTGCAGCCTTGTGCTTTCATTTACACTCGCTTGCTCATTCAGCCTATATAAACTAATGGCAAGACCAGAAACAAGATTATTAGTTAGTCTCTACCCTATTTACTTCACATTCTCCTAACATTCTGCTCTTTGCTTTGGAGCAAAATGCAGGACAATGTAGCACTTTGCTTTGGGATCCTCCTGCCCAGGTATCCTGAGAAAAGCATAGGACATAGGTCAGCACATTTTCTGAAAGGGCCAGGTATCAAGATGGACTGTGCCATTGATCCAAGTGCTCCATTTCCCTATGCTAGTTATTACCCTGCACCTTCCTTCATATGGGCATTCTGCACTATACCAATTAGTGTCTCAGGCTTCCCGTTATAGTGGGCCCAAGAAGTTTGAGTCCTGGTTCTCTGTCATACAATGGGATGGAATCACTACTTTATTCACACATCTGTTACGACTTTGAACTTTGCCAGAGGAAGGTATGTGATTTGTGATGGCCCAATAGGAGTTCGCTCCACACTCTAGGACTGGCCCTAAGCAAGCGCTATCTCCTACACAGAAAGGCTTTACCATTATGGTTGTGAGTTAGAGCATAAGAACGGCCATATTAGATCAGACTAAAGGTCCATCTAGCCTAGTATTCAGTCTTCTTTTCAGGTTTTTTTAAAAAAACCTCTGCTGTAGTCTTGGACTTCACAGCATCCTCTATCAAATAGTTCTGCTGGTTAACATTGCATGAAAAAGTACCTCCAGACAAATGGTACAACTGTCATGTAGACAAGCTCTAAATCAGGAACTCTGAGCTTCCTCTCTCAGACTCTCCTGGGCCATCTGTACTTCTGATACAGGCTTCACCAGAGGAAAGTGTGATGTGGCCCATTATTCATATGGCTTTAATGGACTCTGGTTTTTCAGGTACAGAATTTGCAAGAGAACTGATTTATTGCCATGACACGTGCAATGCCTTTATTTGTAAAAGTTGCATTGCTAGCTCTTCTGGCTTTGCCAAACCTCCAAACTGGCACAGCGCTGTCTGCCATCTGCCTGAAACAATAGCTCTGGGAAATTCCTTCCCTCATGGTGGAAGATGTCCTCGATAGTCTTCATCCCAAATCTGTAGGTGATCTTTTAGGTACCCTGGCACAAGGCCATTGAACATCTTGAAGGGCTGAGACCTTGAACTTGATTCAGTATGCTGTGTGAGGACATGCTTAATACTGTCTTTATTGCTGAGGAAACATGCCACAGTGTTCTGTATTAAAGCATTCAGACACTGAGTTTGCCAGAGTGTGATGGCACCTATATAGACTCTCTTCAGTGGCTCACAGGAAATAGTTAACACTTTCCCATTGAACAAAAAACCCGTCAGAGAAAATGGCTATGAAGGGAATTTGAGTGAGCTCATCTAGCAAGCATTATATTAGTCAAGGGAGGGAGGGAGGGAGTACAGGAGAACTGAGCGTGGGAGGAGAGAAAAGAAACACACTAGGAGTCAATGAAGTGATCTCATTGCATAATTTACTCAGTGGCCACACTGTTACTTGTTGTTCATATTTTTCTCCCGGTTATAGAGTTGGGCTGATAATGTGAATTATTCACAAACATAGACTATATGTTTTGTGAGGAGAGGGGTATAAAATATATTTGCCTTTTTAAAAAGCCTACTTATTTTCACAGACCTCAAATTGGAGGCAATTTGGAGGGATGGGGAAATGCTGACAGAGAGAGCAGGTTTTTTAACTGATTTATATCCAATAGGAACCCTTTTGCCCTTCATTTATTTCAATCCAAGCCCTGTGTTTTCTTTCTGTATTTGTTCCTCCCTTGAGTTTAATTCTGAAAAAATATAAGCTTGATTTCTCTACTTACTTTCACAGCTTAGCAGCAAGCTGAAGTCTTGGAATTATTGAATGGTTAGGAAGGTCTTTCCCAACTAAAACTGAGTAGGTTGCTCAGACTATGTATGCATTACAATGGCAAAGTACAAGGAATGTGCTTTGTGCCTTCCTGAGCTTAATCTTAATATACAATTGAAAAGGTTGCAAGCTCAAGCATTCAAAAGTTAGGAAATGCCAGACTTTGCTTGTGCATCTTTAATTTGTGCATCCTCCTTGTGCACGTGTGTTATGAAAGTGTTTAATGAGATGATCGCATAGGCCACGTCTAGACTGAAAGCCTCTTTCGAAAAAGAGCGTCTAGACGGCAAGCAGTACTTTCAAAAAAAGCACCCAGGCAGTCTGGATGCTCTCTTTCGAAAAAGCCCTGTTTGCATTCAAGAACTCCTTTTTTCGAAAGAGCACTTTCGAAAAAAGGCGTTCTTCCTCGTGAAATGAGTTTTTCCGCCGTCGAAAGTAAAGCCGCGTTCTTTCGATTTAATTTCGAAAGAACGCGGCTGTAGTCTAGACGCAGGTGAAGTCTTGAGTCTGGACACAGCCATACTGTTAAGCATACTTGCAGCAAAGTCCTGTGTGGAATAGCTATATTGTCCTGCAGGGAAGAATTAAAGAACTTGCAATTAGTAGTATACATAGAGACCTATAATCTTAGGCACAAATTGTACTGTATCAAATTCTTGTAGTAAAGGCATCCAGAAGGATATCAAATCTAGCAGTGACCCTCAGTTGGGAATTAGGAAATTAGTGTTTAAAAAAATATTATGGCTAGCACCTATCAAGGTCCCTCACACCCTTATCTCAGTGGGTGATCTGAAATGATCTGGCTACTGGGCAACCCGAAATGGAAACAGCTGTGTGCTTAATATGCACATTTGTATGTGTGCTGTGGTTTGGCAGCTGCATCTGCAACACATACCAGATGGCATTTGTTTTTCATTGGGCTGGGTGGGAGAAAATATTATTAGGAAATCTCCAGCATAATTAAACACTTCTTTCTCACTACTTTGCCCTTTACTTCTCTAGTTAATTTGTTGTTATTGTCGCTCTAATTTCTCTCTCTACTTTTAATTTATTCATCAATGTTCGTTAATTGTGCTGGTGAGCTGTAATAGCTTTCATTCATGAGCTCACTCACCGTGTGGATTTTCCAAAACATCCTATATGGAAATGTGGTATATGCTAGTATTGTAGCAGTGTGGGTCCCAGGAAATTACAGGTTGAACCTCTAAAATCCAGGATCTCTGGTCTGGCAACATCCGTGGTCCAGTAGGTCTATGAATATTGTTGGACTAGAGAGCCTGGCTGGCCAGTTTCAGCAGCACAGCCTGGGCTGGGTTGGTGACGGGGCCAGCACAAGGGAAAGCACAGCCCTGGCTAGGACTGGCAGCAAGGAGTGCAGCCCCAGCCAGGGCTAGAGATAGTGGAGTTCAGGGCCAGGAGTGCAACCTCAGTCGGGGCTGGTGCAGTGCAGGAGGGCAGTCCCGGCTGGAGCTCATCCCCAGCTAGGGCTGGAGTCAGCTGGATGAGCAGCCCAGGCTGGCACTCTGAGGTGAGAGTGGAGGGGGTACAGCCCTTGCCAGAGCTGGCACAGTGCGGGACACAGCCCTGACCATGCTTGACACTGTGGGGGGCTGGAGGCAGCAGCAGGTTGCAGGGAGCGCAGCCCCACCCGGAAGCAGAGCCTACAGCCAGATAGGAAGCCTTGACCTCCCCTCATATGGCAAACTCCGTTGTTTGGCACTCAGGCCCGAGAGTGCCAGACAGGGAATGTCCAACCTGTACAGAGACAGGGCAGGTGAGACAGTATCTTTTATTGGACCTCAGCTCAAAAGCTTGTTTCTCCCTCCAACAGAAGTTATTAAATGATATTACCTCACCCACCTTATCTCTATAAAGATATGCAAAGAGTTGCTATGGGCAAAGCCCAAACCAGCACACCTAATGGAAAGGTTTCTCTGGTGCTTGTCTTATGAAATTGTTGCTGGCTTTGGACCTAACAAGAGACTTAAAATCTCAACTGACTTGAATTTCAACATTAGCCACAAGGCTCACCTACTAACACCTGAGTTACAGAGAGAAAAAAAGACAGCTTGTAATCTCTTGGTAACAGTAATAAAACGTGTCTTGACTGGTTAACCTCAAACAAAGGTTTCTCTCCACACACACGCAAAGAAAGGGGTGGTTTTTTTGTTCAAAAAGCGTTGTCCTGTACCAAAATGTATCGTTCTTTATCACTGACAATAGCCAGTTTGGTTTGTCATGCTTTAAGATGCCTCCAGAGAGTGTTTAGATTCAAAACCTGACCGTAAATACATATACACTGAAGAGCATTTAGCCTGTGGAACATGACCGCTGGCTGCATTATTACATTGATGACCTATAAGGAATTTTTCTAAATATACCTCCATTCCCAAAGAATCCTGAAGGATAAGAAACATGTGAATATCGAAAACTGGAGGAAAGAGTTTTAGTCAGAACAAAGAACAAATCATGATGTGGATTTTTAGCCTTCAGCTGGTAGCATGCTTGGCTACTGTTTACATGTGTACTGTGTATTTGAAGACATTGCGTTCTCACAGTTCTCTTAAAAAAAATCTTTGTTTCACAACGTTTTATATCCAAATGCATTAAAATTCTAATATACCTGCTGTAGTCTCAGTCATTGTAATACTTCTCTGGTTTAATTACTTCAGTAATTAAAATTTACACTCAGTAAGTGTTGAAGTGTGATGTTGATTTAGATGATTTGAGAGTGTGTGTGTTCTCAGCACTGGAGGAATCATAAACAGTCATTGGTCAATAGGAAATGACACGAGAGATTTTTAGAGGAAGTGTTTTTCTCTTCTCTTTACTCATCTTCTTCAGACACTAATGAACATGGACAGCAGTGAGCCAAATGTTAGAGTATTGATACATTTATTTGACATGATGTATTCCGTTTTTGGTTGAACATATAGGGTAAACATCCACTGAAGTAAATAGGAATTTTACCACTGAATTCAGTGAGTCCAGTTTTTCACTTATTCAATTTTGCACAGAAGCAAACATACAGAAACATCAGAGTTGCCTGAATAGCATTTTTAATATTATTTAATGTAAAATTCCTTAAATTCAGCTTTGTATGAACTTCATAATAGTGCTTCTAGAGCTGTCTTTATTTTCTAGTATATAAATATTACCTCATTAACCCAAAAGGGGCTGCAGAGAATTTAAATATTTTTGACTTTTGCTACATTTTCAAATATTTTTTCAATTGCAACACAGAATACAAAGTGCACAGTGCTCATTTTGTATTTATTTTTATTATAAATATTTGCACTGTAAAAACAAAAGAAACAGTATTTTTCAGTACCCCTATTACAAGTACTGCAATGCAATCTCTTTATCATTAAAGTAGAAATTACAATGTAAAATTATATAGAAACATAACTGCATTAAAAATAAAACAATAAAACCCACCTTATAGAGATATCTTTATAGAGATAAGGTGGGTTTTATTGTTTTATTTTTAATGCAGTTATGTTTCTATATAATTTTACATTGTAATTTCTACTTTAATGATAAAGAGATTGTTAGAGCCTATGAGTCCACTCAGTCCTACTTCTTGTTCAGTGAATCACACAGACAAACAAGTTTGTTTATATTAGCAGGAGATAATGCTGCCCATTACTTGTTTACAATATCACCTGAAAGTGAGAACAGGCATTTGCATGCACTGATGAATATGCTGTCACAAGACATTTACGTGCCAGATATATTGAAGATTCATGTGTCTCCTTATGCTTCAACCACCATTTCAGACAACATGTGCCCATGCAGAAAACGATCCAGAGCAGTGTGGACCACTACATGATCATTTTTATCATTTAAGTCAGATATCACAAGCAGAAAGTTGGTTTTCTTTTTTGATGGTTCAAGTCCTGTAATGTCTGCATTGGAGCTTTGCTCTTTTAAGACTTCTGAAATCATGCTCCACATCTCCTTCCTCAGAGATTTTAAACAGCACTTCAGATTCCTAAACCTTGGGTAGAGTACTATAATGATTTTTAGAATTTTCATGCTGGTATCTTCTTTCCATTATGCCAAATCTACAGTGAAAGTGTTCCTGAAACAAACAACGTGCTGGGTCATCATCTGAAACTGCTATAACACGAAATGTATGACAGAATGTGTGTAAAACACAGAATAGGATACATACAGTTCTCCCCCCAAAGAGTTCAGTCGCAAATAGAATTAATGCACTATTTTTTGACAAGCATCATCAGCATGGAAGCATGTTCTCAGGAATGAGAGCCAAAGCATGAAGGGCCATACAAATGCTTAGCATATCTGGTAGGTAAATACCTTGCAATGCCAGTTACAAAAGTGCCATGCAAATGCCTGTTCTAACATTCAGGTGACATTTTGAATAAGAAGCAGATATCAGTACCCAACCTCCATCCCAGACCCCACACCTCCATCATTAATATTCTGGAAGAGTGTGGCCCTCGATCGCCTTCCAAATTCTTGGAGTGCCCGCCCCCCCCCCCCATCAAAATTATTGCCCACCCCTGGGCTACAGATTGTGTTAGAACCAGATTCAGAACATGCCATACATGAGCATTCGCAAAGAGCTAGGGGAGCCAACAGCCTCTGCAGGCCGCTGGGTAAAGTGTGTGTGTGTGAGAGAGAAAGAAAAAGAGAGAGAGCTGGCTGGTTCCATGCTCCCAGAAGGTGTGAGGCCTTAAGCAGAAGGAGCAGGATCATGGGCAGCCGGCCTTCCATGCTAAATGGATTGCAGTGTGTCCCCTCTCCATTGCAGTGCACTGATAGCTATTTAAAAAGCCCAGAGCTCTGGCTGCCACTGCAGGCCCCTTTAAATTGCCTAGGCCCTGGGTAACTGATACTTTTGCCCTGTCCTCTTTCCTGTTGCTGGGTCTGCAGATATCTGTGGAAGTCTGGAACATTCCTTTGTGGTTTTGTTAAAATGCTTGCAGAATTTCAGAGAATAATGCATCAGTTGCTCCAGGGGATAAAAGATGGATTGCCTGTTTTTAAAATGTTGCCTTATATTTTGGTTAAAGTAATGCAGTGTATTCTTTGGAATGAGGCCTATCACATAGTGAATGAAAGACTTTTTTCTTATTTATCTAGACATATGTAGCTGTCAGAAGAGAATTATTGTTTACCATGAGGTACAAAAATAATACCTAGAAGATTTACAGACCAGAGTGTTGGTTGGGATACATGAATGGAGTCAAAGCACCATGAAGTGTGGCAGGAAGCTATTTTTGGTGGCCCTGTGTAAACCTAGACAAAGAAATGGAATGTCCTTCATTCTTAGTTATACAACAATCATGAAATCGTGCCACAAGCAGCTCTTTGTCTTCTATGTAAATGGGCTATTGGTCTGATGGTTTTCAGGTACCCAGGACTGTGAGTCACCTTGTTATCTGCTGGCTCTAACAAGATGGAATCTTTCTTGTGATCTTTGGCTCTCAGGTCCATGACACCACCATCCCTTCAAACACTCTCTTTTGGACTCTGTCAGCCCAAATTTTGCCTTTCAGGTTAGCAATAGATAAACAATAAATGAAAAGTAATACATATTGGAAAACATAAATCCAACTATGCATATAAAATTATGGGAACAATATCAGCTGTTACCACTCAAGAGATAGATCTCAGAGTCATTGTGAATAATTCTCTGAAAACATCCACTCAATGTGCAGTGGCAGTCAAAAAAACAAACAGAATTTTGAGAGAATAAGACAGAGTATCTTATTGGGACAGTTCAGTTATATAAACTGTTCTGAATCACTTGGTAAAGTGGCCTTGTGAGAACAATACATGTAACACTGAAAAAGGTTTAGGAGATTGTCATAGATAACCAGTTGTATATGAGTTCCTTGTATAATATAGCTACAAGGCGTGATAGGTAGGAGGAGTGCTGGCCAGCACCCAGTAACTAAAGAGTTAAATTCCGGTAGCTAGCCAGCGTATTGGCAGGAGGCCAGAAGAACCAACGCAGATACAGTGCTGAAATTTGAATTGTGTTTAGATACCTTGATTGCTCTCTTTGGGTGCATCTACACTGCACCCTTCACTTGAAATAAGCTATGCAATTTGAGCTATGCATAGCTTATTTCAAGTTCATTTCAAAATAGCTTATTTCGTAATTTGGCGCTATCTACACTGCCAAATTTCAAAAGAAATCGCTATTCCAAAACATCCCTTAATCCTCATAGAACAAGGTTTACAAGGAAGTCAGAATACCATGCCCATTATTTCGAAAGCTATTTCAAAATAAGGAGCATGCTGTCAAAACGTGAAATAGCACCGCAGTGTAGACATACCCTTTGTGAAAAAATTGTACAGCATCTGCTTCCTCCGGTCCTTATCAGAATAATCATGCCTATAAGAAATATTGGACATAGGAATGAACTGGGCCTTGAAGTATGAATCAGCATGGATCATGAGCAGAGGGAAAACATGTATTTAGTTGCCATCAGGGTACTTTTCTTTATTCCTTATTGAGGGAAATCTGCAGCAGGCAGATTCCCTTTCAGATCAAATCTCAACACTTTTTTCCAATTGGTTCTCTTGGCTCTCTGCCAACATTTCCTGGATACCCACTGTTCTTAATTTAACCCTTTAGTTATTGAATGCTAGGATGTTTAGAAAAGAGTGATACCCCTCCCATCCATCACATCTGGTAACATAGACCCCAAGCCCTTTACAGCTTTGTTCTGAAGTTTGTGAAGTGGGCTGTCAGAGAAGAGGTTCGGGGGAGGGTGCTTCTGGTGCTTTTAGGAAGTTGATCCCGGGAGGTACAGGGCTACATATTTAAAATAACACTATTTTGTATATGCATCAGAAATCTTTATATATCTATATAGAGAGACATAAGTTACCTAAAAATAACACATTCAGAAAACCCAACATATACAATAAAAACAGTATAAGCATTTCATATTCCTTTTCAGAACCTTCTTATATTTGTTTCCTTCCCTTCTGTAATGATGTTCCTTTATACAGTTCCATAGCTAATGAATGCTACATCACACATTATTAATGTGTAATCTTCAGTTGGTATGTTGGAAGTAAATGGTCTACAGAATAGCTTTGGGACAGATTCACTTCCATTCCTTTTTATGGCAAAGCTAATCCTTACAAAATGAAGATATGAAGGGAATCTTTCAAAAAAGGAATTTTGCTACAGTATTCTGTGAAAATTGAAGCCTTGATAAAACAAGGTACTCTCTGATAGTGTCTGTGAGGGTTTAAAAACAGTGAACAGCTGTATTAGTGATAGGCAAAATAGTTCAGACAACATAACAAATTACTTGTACCTTCACATCTCTCTCAAGCTTAAATGGCACAGAAGTTTTAAAGTTTCCTTTCCATTGATTCTTTTGACATTTCTGTTCCCTTTACATTTCTGTTGTCAAAAAGTGAAGTGGGAGGAAAAGGTTCCTCTCAGGGTATTTCCAGCCTCTAAATCCCCAGGAATTTCCAAGGATTTTGGAAAATGTCCAATCTCAAGAGATTTGCAGCTCAAGTCTTACAAATCCAGGTAGTTTGGGGTGTCTCAAGTAAAGCATGAGAGCAGAACCTCCAAACTATAGTCTATATAGAAACTTAGCTTCTCCTTCATCTTCAAATTTAAATGACTGGTTTGATCAAAGAGCAACATTTCTTAGGTCCAAACATGCTCCCACAGAAGGAAGAGCACCAGACTCTGGTAGGGGCTGCCTTCAGCATTCAATTTGGAGGTCTACACCAGTGTTCCCTGGAAGCTGCACGGCAGCACAGGTGATTAATCAGCCCCGCCCAGTCAGATTAATCACCTGTGAAGCTGTGCTTCCCTGAAGCTTAAAGGGAACACTGGTCTATACTAGATCTGCTAACTTGAATGCTGAAAGATCGACATCCGGCGAGTCGATCTTCTCCATAGTGTAGACAAGCCCTTGGTTATCACTGGACTAATCTTCCCTGAGCTGGTTAAACAAACATCTGGGCCACATTACACCAGTAGTATGGCACAAAGCAAGACTCACTGAACCAGCAAAGCTGGTCCAATATCGCCAAAAGAATTTATCCGAGTATATTCATTTTGGAAATTAAACATTTCACCTGAGTGTTGGAAATACATTTCAGTTTTGTCTGTCTGCCTTATATACTGAGTGAAATACTTGTCTGAACTCACAATTCTGACACTTTCCAGCTACAAGAATATTTATCTCTTTGTTTTGCCATGCAGTGATTTATTTTGATTTCCTTGTGTCAGTGTTAAACAAGACTCTTAGCACTTGTGGATAAGTGGAGATGTAATGAAGAGAATGGAAGCTTTTCCCTAATTTGCTGTCATTACCTAAATAACTGCAATTGTTTTGTGCATTTTATGTTCAAGCAGTTAAAGATGTCTCTGTGATGGACATTCTCTTTGTGGTTATTAAAATCTCCATGCAGCCTTTATACGGGTGATTACATCAGATTACAATTTAATTTTTATGCAGTATAAATTATATACCCAACTCATTTTACTTTTTTTGACTTTTAATTTAGACAGCACACACTTTCATGAAATTTTGCTAATTTACAAGTTCCTTGTCTGCACACTGAGGCAAGTGGATTCACTTAATTTTCATATGTAAGCCTTGAGACTGTATGAAAATGAATCCATTTACACCTTCGTCTTCAACTTTGTCTCATGCAATATTTATTAGCTATTTCAATGGAATCATCCTCCTAACAATGCCTTCTTATAGCACCCAAAATGTGTTTTGTGCTATTTTTAAGTGTATTCATAGCTGGAATCTCTCACAAAAATACTCAGCTAGATTTTTCAGCTGGTGAAAATCTGGTTAACTCTGTGTAAATCACTGGAACAACACAATGTACATAAATGGATGATCTGGCCTTTTGTATAGGAAATGTACCTTAGAAGGGCATATAATAAATAAGGCCCTACCAAATTGACAACCATGCAAAACATGTCACTGACCATGTAATCTAGTTTCCTCCTGTGAAATCTGGCCTTTTGTGTGCTTTTGTCCTACGCTATACAGATTTCACAAGGGAAGACCAATGTTTCTCAAACTGGGGGTCCTGACCCAAAAGGGATTTGCTGGAGGATCACAAGCTTATTTTAAGAGGGCCACGGTATTGCCACCCTTACTTCTGTGCTGCCTGCTGAGATAGGCAACTGGAGAGCAGTGGTTGTAATGTTGGCTGGATGCCCAGTTCTGAAGGCAGCACCCCACCAGCAATGCAGAAGTAAGGATGATAAATACCATACCCATGTTGCCCTTTCTTCTGTACTGCTGCTTTCAGCACTGGGAACCCAAAGAGTGGCAGATGCATGCTGACTAAGGTCCCAGTTCTGCAGGCAGCAGTGCAAAAATAACAGTGACAATACCATACCATCCTTACTTCTGCACTGCCTTCAGAGCTAGACTCCCAGCCAGCAGCCACCACTCTCCAGCTGCCCAGCTCTGAAAACAGAACCACTGCCAACAGCAGTGCAAAAGTAAGGCTAGCAATGCCACAACCTCCCTCAACAACCTTACAACTCCTTTTTGGATCAGGACCCCTACAAATGCACCTTGAAATTTCAGATTTTGAAATAATAAAAGTATCTGAAATAATAAAATTTACCGTTTTTAAAATCCTATGACTGAAATTGACCAAAATGGACTGTGAATTTGGGAGAGCCCTAATTAAAAAACAACAGCATAGAACTTTTACTGTTAGGCTGTGTCCAGACTCAGGGGTTTTTTTGAAAAAAGTAGCCTTTTTTCGAAAAAACTTCCCCTGCGTCCAGACTCAAGCCGCGTTCTTTCGAAATTAATTCGAAAGAACGCGGCTTTTCTTTCGATGGTGGTAAACCTCATTTCACGAGGAAGAACGCCTTCTTTCGAAAGTTCCTCTTTCGAAAGAAGGCGTTCTTCAATGTAAATAGGGCTTCTTCGAAAGAGAGCATCCAGACTCACTGGATGCTTTCTTTCGAAAAAGCAAGCCGCTTTTTCGAAATTCTCCGTGCAGTCTAGACGCTCTCTTTCGAAAGAGGCTCTTTCGAAAGATGCTTTCGAAAGAGCCTCTTTCGAAAGAGGCTTGCAGTCTAGACATAGCCCAAAACTTACTAGAACTGTTTCCAAGCATAGACAAAGATGCAGACACTACTTATCATTTTCACCACTTTTATGGCAGTGTATCTCAACTGGGCTGGATCTTCAGGTGCTGTAAACAATCTCCACTGATATTATACGGATTTATTCCAAAGCTCTGGCCTAGAGTTCAACAGAGATGCATGGGCACTAAACTTAATTAACACACGCAGTAGTCCCACGATGAGGGCCATGGGCATGTATTTTTCCTCACTACCAGGTGACCATGCAACCAGCTCTTTCACAAGTATGGTGTCATTCCAATATTTCAGTAAAAATGAATGGACTATGCTAACTTTTTATATCTTTAGCGTCTTTGGAACACAGATCTACAATATGTGCAATCAGCAACAAAACAATGGAAAGAGATAAGAATGGGCCTTAGACCAGACTTCCTATTGAGTGTGTCTTAGCATGGATGCAAACGTTAGAATATAGGTAAAGTACAATAATTCACTTGCAGGAGTTCTGAGGAGTTAGCTACCTATATGCTGGCATTTGAACCCAAAGTTATCTGTGGAGACAAAAATAAGTCTGTTTCACCCCACCCCTCAAATGAAGCACAGAGACCCTCCATTACACACTTCTTGTCTGAACTGAAATGCAGTTGGTTCTGTGCTCCTAATGACATCATAGTGCATGTGGCTCACCTGACAGTGAGTTTGAATGGTGCTGTTGAGTTCAGTGTACCACAACTCACTAATGACATAACATGTAGGCTGCCAAGTCAGAGAGGTGGTGTTAGCTGTATGTCAACAGAATTGAAGAAGGTCTTTAAGAACACTTCTCCCAAGAGTTAATTTAATAACCCGACCAATCCGCAAGGGATGGTATTTAAGGTAGCGACCCTCTCACCGTATCTGATCACCGGAGAGTGTGAGATATTAGATTAAGGTGGCGCGTTAAATAAAAACTTAAGACTTGGTTTTAAACTGAAAACCACCAGACTATATTGTTGCAAAAATAAATTTAACAAAACAATACCTCAAATTAACCCAAGGGGGCAGTCCCCTCTTACACTAAGTGGACCAGGAGGGGAAGTCCCTCAAGGTCCCTGTACCTACTACAGAGTCTACAACGAAGACAATTGATGAACACTGGCGACCTACGACTCTATGGCTAATTGGAAGCCTTTGGGGAGGACCTGCCAGGTGTCCCTCGTCGGCTGATCCGGTGCTTGGCGACCTACGATCCTTTGGCTATTTGCTAGTCGCAGGAGAGGAACAGCCAAGGTGATCCCTCGAAGCAGGAGTTGAGATCGAAGACGGTCGATTCGCCTTCCGCAGAATTTCTGGTCCTCGACGCCTCTTCTCGCGCTTCGGTGCAACTGGATCAAGCGATGGATGACTCTGGATCCTATCTATCCTAAACCTAACCTAAAAATAAAACCTTAAACTAATCCCGACGCGCCCAACGGACAGTCACGAAGATGGCCAACTTGCGTGGACCGACGCAACCTGCTGTACAAACACGATGATAGGAGCTCTACTATTTAAAAGCTAAACTACCTTAACCTAACCTAAATGAGAGAACTGACCTTCCATCAGGTTCTCTAAAGAAATAGCTTTACACGACCTTTCTCATTCTATCAGACCTAGGACAAGACTTGAAGGATCTCTCTCTCTCTCTAGAACCTAACCTATCCCTAAGCCCGACGCCCAGACGCAACAGGTAACTGCTGCGTGACAGAAGCTTTTATAGTTTTGGTTCATACATATTCATGAACCCTAAGGTTTAAAATGATTGGACACTAAAGGATGCTCTTACGGCGTGTTTTAAACTGATTGGTAGAACAGGATGCTTGTGAATATTCATAAATGATGTAAATTCCAACAGGTAGGTGAGTTGCTATTTTCAAACTCTAACAGCTACCTGTGAACGTGATAGAATGCATAACTCAAATGGATGCTACCAGAAAGAGTTCTAAATTCAAAATGGAGTTTCAGACTCCATTTTGAGACATTGCCAAACTTGCATATTTTAAAGTTTACAAACATTTCAATAATTGAATTGACATTGACATATGTATACACGGATAACCTCCGTCCTTTAGCACTTATACAGATGTTTACAGGGTGAATCTACATCAAGATCTTACATTTGCATTTATAATTTTACACTTCTCATTTAAATATCCATTTCTGCCTTACACTGGTGAGATCATTAGAAACCATATACCATGCTGATTATTAATATTATTGTGTGGGTATGTATGGAGGATACATTCAAAATTACAAATGTATAGGGAAGCATAGGGATTGGGCACTCACCCCCAAGCCCAGCCATGAGTGGCATGGGAATCTGGTGCTCAGGCCCAGCTGTGCTAGCAGAAGGCATAGAGCTTGGGGAGAGAGGGTTATCCCCAGCTCAGCAGGTGTCCGCTCCAGCCACAGATTCATGGAGCTCAGTGCTCAGCTATAGCCATGAGCAATGCAGAGCTTAGGTGGGAGTCATTCCCAGCAAGGAGCAGAACAGGGCTGGTATGAGGGGGAGCCCTAGTCATGGGCGGGGGAGTCATCTTTGAGGGGCCCTGCAGGTAGGGGAGGGTGGATTCTATGAGCCACATGACATCCCACCTTTATTTTAGGAAATATGGTCACCCCTTTTGCGATGCTTGTGTATGTTCTGTACTTGCATGTCTGGACTATCTGCACAGTCTAGATAGGTTTTATAGAAGTAGCAGAATGCTTTGGAAACATTGGTAAGATTCAGAAGCCAAGTCAGCTAAAATAGTGGGAGAAGTTACTTTTCCTCCTGCTCTGCAATCCTGCCTGTGGAGTTCAGTATTCACTATCATTGTGTTTCTGCTCAATGATATGAAAACCCAACTAGATAGAAATATTCACTTGTTGAAATGAATTTCTTCCTAATTTGCATCACAAAGTTATCTACAATTTCTACCTTGTTCTTCTCAAAGCACTTGAAGTTATAACACAGAATCTAAATGATGAAGAATGGGGTTTCAGTCATGCAGTATTAGAATTGTCATTACTTCCCTAAACAAATGATGAAATAATGAACTATTTTTAATGTTTCTCAAAATTACTGGTATTTAACAAGTCTATTTCTTCTTCACCATGCTATCATAACCAGCAGTTAAAGTCTGAATGGTCCTAAAAGAACACTTTTTAGGTAAAATACAGTGTGAATGGAATAAAGTGTTACTGAAAGACATATGCGGAGAATGCAAATCTTCATTTGAGCTTTTCTTTTGACATTTAAAATACCATTTGGAATGGTTTCTTGAAGCTCTGTCCAAAACCAACTAAAGTTAATGGAAACACTTCCTCTGATTTCAGTGGATATTGGATGAGCTGTATCTTTATATTCTCATACTCTAGGCTACGCGTCTAGACTGCAGGCTTTTTTCAGAAGAAGTGTTTCTGGAAGAGATCTTCCAAAAACACTTCTTCTGGAAGAGAGTATCCACACTGCGAGAGTGCATCGAAAAAGCAATCTGCTTTTTTGAAAGATAGTGTCCACACTGAACAGATGCTATCTTGCATTTAAGTTGTGATTACTATGGACGGAGTGGCCACCAAGGCACCTGTGATTTTTCCTTTTTTCTCTTCTTTCGAAAGAACTTCCTTTTCCCCATCCACACACTCCTTTTTCCGAATGGGCTCTTTTGGAAAAAGGCTTCTTCTTCATACAAAGAGGTTTGCCAGTGTTGGAAAAATCCCTCTGTTCTTTCAATTTATTTTTTTCAAAAGCATGTGATTGCGGTGTGGACGTAAGTGACGTTTTTTTTCTGAAAAACAGCTGTTTTTCTGAAAAAATTCTGTAGAGTAGACATAGGTCTATATGCCACCATTTCCTCTTAGATTAGAGAAAGCTAGGCACTGGGTCTTGGGATATGTGTACAGGAATAGGAATGTCATAGTTTATAGCCTTTGTAGCTTGGATTTTTGAAATTTCCTTCTTAAATGCAGACTTAAATGACAGATTTTGCTTAATTTAAAAGAGGCATAATGACTTTTTCATTTCATAATGTTTTATTCTTTACAAATAAGGAATTTAGGGCTCATGATACAGCCTAAATTGACAGTCCTGGGGTCTTCTCTTTACATAGTGTGGGCAAGACCAATTCTTTGCCAGCACTACTCTGCCTTAGCCTAAAAGGACCAAATCCATAGAGGTAACTGGACCATTCGATTTGGATGTTTCATAAGGCCTGGGCCTCCCTGCTGGGTTGAGCTGGTAAGAACATGCTAATGAAAATTTGCAAAAATGTGTTTGTTACTTTCCTCCATTTTCTAACCCGCACAGTTACTGAGACTAGGATGCCATGTAGTGCTAATGTGGTAGTTACCTAAGTGTTAGGGTGTATTAGGCAGTGAAGAGAAGATAATTTCGTGTCACATAGCCACTGAAGAGCAAACAGATGGTAACTAGTTCCTCAGTAGGAGAGACTAGATGACATGGGGGAGAGGTTGAAGAGTATGTGAGATGGAATGGGGACAGAGAAACACTCCAGTTCATGGAGACAGAGCAAGAGCCTGCATTAAGTTTGCTGCAAAGCTCCTCCCCAGCCATGAGCCCATGTGGTGGCAGCAGCCATGAGATAGTCACTAACAACACCCTTCCTTTGGAACTGCACTGCCAGGCTCCTAGTGGGAGGAGAGTCATCAGGGGTTAACGCTAGTTCCAATGCACATAAGCCACTGCACGATTGGTTTAGGCCTGTTATAGATCCCTGGAGATTGTCTACCTTAGGAGGCTGACACCGCATCCCTCCCCTCCCCCACTCCAGCTCTCTCCATGATAGCATAAACCTTGCCTCCTCTGTGGAATACCATGAGGGGGACGCAACAATGGAGACATTTGTGGAGATTTTCTTCCCCAACCTCTCCTGTGAGGGTTTTAGCATGGACAGGGGTGGCACAATACTAGCCCGAGTAAGGATCTATCGATTTGTAATCTTTTGGCTCCCCTTCATAGCCACAAAAACCTCACATATCAGTGCTGTGGTAGAGTAGAGTGACAAAAAGAGAACCTTAAATAGTAGTGAATCAGAACTGGGGATTAGGAACGAGAAGATACAACAAGAGAAAGAGGCAAGGGTTAGGGACAAAGTCAGAAAACAGTGCAATGAGGGGAGGGGAACAGATGGGAAGTCCTTTGTGGGAGGGGAGATAGTGGAGTGTCCTTGCTGGGGAATTCCTTTTCTGACTATAGGCAAGCATTTATTCTTGACTGTTGTAGCCCCCTCCCCCTTTTCTTCTCTGTTCAGGTGGCAGCAGGTACCACTCATGTGCTGGAGCTTGTGAAGTTGTTGACAGTAAAGGAAATACAGAATATCCTAGTGGCAATATTGTCTAGGTGGGAGCACTCCATCTGCCCCTTTGCTTACTTTTAAGTCCTTTTACTCATAAGGAATTTAATCATGATGGTGACTCCAATTGGCTGAGCCACGGGAGCCGCCAGGGAACAACCAAAGCTGATTTTTGCCATGGATCTAATCCAGAAGTACCACTTATAAAACATGTACAGACCATACACTCAGGGTCAGATTTAGGGGCACATAACCCAGATGACCACATGGGGCTTTTTGCAAAGGGCTCGCAAATTTACATATCCTAGCACGGACATTTATTGTCTTCATGGCAAATGAAATAATGCATACAAATCATGCCTCGAAGTCATGAAATGGGCTGCAAATGCAATACAGAATAAAGTATTCAAAAGTTTAACAAAAGGTGAAGGGGCAACAAAGATGTTTCTCACCTGGGGCACCATTTTCTCTAGACAAGCCCTAAACTTAACTAAAAATAACTCAACTTTACTTGGAAAGCCATTATCTAGCAGTTGGAGAATAATTAAAATGTTACAACCATTATAGGCTGGCAGAGGCACTTCAGTAAATCAATTCATAAATGCAGTTTATTGTGGTAAATAGAACTTTTATACCACCACCAGTCATCCTGTCCTTGAGCTTGTGCTCTACTTAGGAGTTCTAGATTCTGCACGGGTGTGCTTGAGGATGTTAAAACTGGGACAGCACTCAATTGGTTCCATAATACAGTCCAGTCAAGGTAACAAGGGGCAGAGTGATTCCAACTTAGGATCATTATAAGTTGCACAACCCTGCTGAAGATGGAAGTTGTTATAATCAGAGGTCAGTAACTCTGAATCCTGGTTAAATAATAAGACAACTTATCTCCTCAGAGTCCAGGAGAAGCCTTAAAGTCTCTTCACTGTCCCCATTTCCTCCACAAGCACTTTCCCTAACAAAGAAAGTTGTGTTTACTCACACTGACTTCACTGCATGCCAGCCTCAGTCAGTTCCTGTCATGGCCCAGGAGGTCAGAACCTTTGTAGAAGTGGTGGGGACCACTGGTGCTGGACCAGGGAAAGCCAGGGGGGTCATGCCCCTGACATTTTAATAATGGCATAGTTTGGGAAGTAGGGAGTAGCATCGCCCCACCCTCCAAACTGCAAACTTTGTGCAGCTTAGTTGTAGCTCCTGGCTTGGACAGGGCTCCAAAAATCTACCCCCATCCCCTGACCAGGAGACCAGTAACACACTCATCCTCCTGCATGCTGCCTCCTCATCCACATCCAGGATCCCCTCACTTCTGGGAGCAGAAGTCTCTTTCTTCCCTATACCAGTAGGGTCTCCCAGGCTGGGTTGCAGCACTGGGGATCTTCCCAACCAAAACGCTCCCAATTCAAACCAGACACAACGTTTCAGTGCTCCTGTTATCATGCCAAACTTAACAGATCTGTCTATACATAAAAACATGAACCCGAAGAGTTCATGATTTTTACATGTGGTTTTTTTTTAAGAATCTTCAGGCTACTTTTCCTCAGGAAAACCACAGAGGAGATGTGATGTGTGTGAGGGGGTGGGGGCGAAGGGTGGAAATATGATGAGGAAACTTGAAAAGCAGTTGTGATTCACTATGTACTCTTCCAGATCTCCTTTTGCTAATTTTAATCACTGGTATTAGCTTTGCATCAGTGCAGCTGCCCTGCTGTTGCACTTCAGCACAGTTACTACCTATGCTGATTAGTAGGACCCTGCCAAATTCATAGACAAGAAAAATGTGTTATGGACCATGAAATCTGGTCTCCCCCCATTAAATTTGGTCTTTTGTGTTCTTTTATCCTATACTATACAGACTTCATGGGGGGAGACCAGTGTTTCTCAAATTCAAGATCCAGACCAGAAAAATTTACCAGGGGGTCATTGCAAAGCTATTTTAGGAGGTTGCAATAATGCCACCCTTACTTCTCTGATGTCTTCAGAGCTGGGTGGCTGGAAAGCAACAATTGTTGGTCAGGCATCCAGGTCTGAAGGCAGCATGTATGCACCCACACAAATACACACACACACACACACACACACACACACACACACACAGAGGCACAGCAGAAGCACAGGAGTCAGGATGACCATACCACACCATGCCATCCTTACTGCTAGTAGCGACTCTGCCTTTAGAGCTGGGCTGCCTGCCAGCAGTCACTCCTCTCCAGCTGCCCAGCAGTAACACAGAAGTGAGGGTGTCAGTACTGCAACCGACCTTTACAATAACTTTCCAACTCCTTTTTAGGTTAGGAGCCCAACAATTACATCATGAAATTTCAGAATTAACTACCTGATATCTTGAAATTTAGTATTTTTAAAATATGACTGTTTTGTTCTTCTTGTTGTATTTCCTATTTTAGACCATAGTTTCAAGGGTTGGCAACAAATGCCACAGTAGTCACTTATTACATGCTATCTATTGCTTTTGCAAGGAAAATTGTTTTCGGATGAGTTCTTTGAATTTTTTTTAAAAAAGACTTACCTGTGAAAAAGTCCATTTACCTATTGGTCATGCCAGAGGCTCACTACTGGGTCAATATGAAAAGCTCAGTCATGTTTGACATTTATGGATAATAAGCTGTAAATTTGTGTATGGTGCAGATTGGGCAAGAACAAAAAATGTTTCTGGATAGATCATACAGAGAAGACTATTCTAAAAGGGTTATTCCTGACAGCATGATATCATCAAGGACTAGGATATTCTGCAAAGTGCTGCTGATGAAGTGCTGCTTAATTCTGCCATTTGTGTTCACTGAAATCTGTGGGGATGATGTTCTGTTTAATGTTAATGGAGGTGACAGAATCTGGCCCAAAATCAAAACACAAGCTGCTTTATTCATGCAAACCTGGCATCAGGGTTGTCTTTCTTTGTGCTTAAGGGAATTTAAAATCACACCCCATAATGAATGCCTGATGCTTATTTTAAGATAAATGTAAATGTGCTTTTAATTTAGTTTTTATAACAGACTAGTTATCAAGGTCACTTAACAAATGAAACAATTAATGTATTTATTTTCCATGAATGAAGACTGCAAAATGAAGCAAGAAAGCACCAGGAAATAAATCACTATCTGGATAAACGTGTTGATTATATGTATCTCACCACGAGCGCCAGATGTGAAAAAGACAAAAGACTAATTGTCAGCAGCAGTGGTGCTAAATAAATGTTTGACTTATTGATTATAATGAAATGCTGCTGCTAGTGGGAGTTTTGTGCAAATAACTTGAAGTATTGCTCCTCACTGAAAAGTGGAAAATTTTATATGTAATTATGCTCTGTTGTGATTAATATGCAGCTAGTTCATTTTCCCACAAGAAAATGTTTCTATGCAAGGATGCCTTTCCTTCCAAAATTTTCAATATATATGCCACTCTGCTGTAAACCAAATGTATTAGTCTAATATTAGCAGTTTTTAATCTTTAAGATGTCCACCAGATTGTACTTTTCTCTATTAGTCATCATCCTTTGATAGAGTCGCATACCTATACAAAGCATTAATCTGCTTCTAGAAGTTACTTCATCTTACAGGGCTCAAAGTATAACTTGGATTTCTGATTTTAGATTTTACCCAATAAAACTTTTCCAATTTAAAAAAAAATATTGAATGGATACTTAATTTATATTGATTTCATACCTTTCCCAATGTAGTATGTTTGGTTAGGCAATGTACTTTCCTGGATCAGGAATGTGGACTATGGGAGTATGACTTCTGAAGTGCATATAGGGACTTGTTAACATGTACAGAGGTGCAGTTGCACCCCCATGGGTGGAAGAGCTTCTCCTGTAAGGGCCATTAATTCACCTCCCTGCGAGGAGGTAGCTGTGTCAATGGGCAAAGCTCTCCCACTGACTTAGTGTGTCTACATAGGGTGTTGGATCCATATAACTGATCACTTAAGGGTGTGGATTTTTCACATTTCTGAGCAAGCTAGTGTAGAAGTACAAGTCTACACTGTACTTCTCTTCCGGAAAAAGTTATACAAATTGTGAATTGCAATTTGTGTAGTTTTTTCTGCTTCTTTTTTTGGAAGAGGCTTTTCCAACATTTGGCCCATCTACATTAGGCCAAATATCCGACCCCACCTCCTCTTTTTCAGAACATCCCTTCTTCCTCGTAAAACAAGGTTTACCAAGATGCCAAAAAAGCACATCTGCTCTTCCGAAAAGTATGCAGGAGCTAATGAAACTAATTAGAGAGAGAAAAGACAACTGAAAAGAAAAGAAAGGTATGACTATTCACAGAACTGGAAAAAATATATTCATATCTCTGCAGCCAGACTGCAGAGATATTCAGATTGGGGACTTTGATTCAAGACCTACTGAGAAAGAATTAATTTCGACCAGAATGCCTCTTTGCCTGAATACTGATGGAGTCTGTTGAAATAGGTGTAATGTGCCCTTCGACTCCTATGCTGAGCAATATACAAGCCCAATATAATACATATATTGCATTGATAGCAAAAGTGAACTCTCTATTATGTACAACTCCCTAGAACCAACCATGCTGCTTATAGTAGCCACTTCACTCTATGTTTCCATTTTCTGATTCCACCCTTCTTTTCTGATGTACCAACAATTAATTTCTACCAAGAACAGTCTTCACCCTTAAAAGTGTTTCAGTTGCTTTTAGTACCTCAGGATTTGCTCTCTTGTCTACAGTTCAGCCCCTGAAAGTCAATAGGAGCTGTTGACTTCTTCAGGCTTATCAGGCCCCTTAGGGGATGATTAATAGTGTGGGTATAGAATCTTTGCTTTCCATAATTCTACAGCTTCCCACATTTTCACTCAACAATGAATGACATGTCCTAAAAAATACTCTTGAGGGAGTTACCCTACAACACTTCATTCAATCACACAAAAGGCAGGAAGAAGCAAATGGCCATGTTCACAGACTCTTAGGAGCCTCTCTGTTGGGTGTGTACAGGGTGCGTGTGGAAAATGAGTGATTCCACTGTTCTTTCAAACTGTTAAAGATGCCAGAGTCATTAAAATGCCAACTTAATTCCCATTTATTTTGTGCTCTTGTGTACAGCAAACAGTACACTTGCACAACGAGTGGGTGGACAGAGGGCGTTTGGAATCCACCTCAGACAGCTTTCTCTGACTGCCATAAATTGCTATGATTAGCCCTTGAATACCAGAAACACACACATTATCCAAGTACTTGTGTGGTTATGAAACACACAGAGCCTAGTTCATTAGGGCCATTTTATTCTAGATATTTAAAAAAAACCCTTTTTTTTAACCTGGTAATCACATGAGATCCATGTGCTTCAGTGAGGACCAGCATCTTGAAATAACTCAAGTATGGTTGATAAAAGCCAGGAAAAATTTCAGCTTGATAGGAAGATGGTGTCCTCTACTGAGGAAGTAGGTTGCTGCAACTTCTAGATGATAGTCTGTCAGGTAGCCAGGCTTCAGAGCATTGGTGTGTTATAGATAATATTTATATCCAGTTGCAACTAGAAACTAGTTATTATCCCAGAGTACAGATGTAATCTGCTTCTTGCAGGCTGCATTACTAAACAAGTGGAACATTACATAGTGATTCAAAGGTACATTGGCTTCTCACTGCTTAACCAAGTATTATAACCACCAACATTGTAGAATCAGTTTTGCTCCCTTTCCCTGGCCCAAAGACTAATCATTGCCATTATAAATTACTATTTCATTATTATACCAGTGGAAAAGTTTCAATGGGAATGAGAGAGCCCTTTTTCCCACCTCAAATATTCCGTAGCCCAGGAGCCAAGATATTTTCCTCCAATTTGGGAGACCCAAGTTCATCTCCTGTTGCCACCTCACCTAGAGTAGGAAACTGTATGTAAGTCTCTCATTACCGCTATCCTAAAAGTTAAAAATAGGGCTCCTCCTTCTGCACCCATTTGCAGAATCTAGCACTTTACAACTTCTTAAAAAATCAGTTTCAGGTGCATGGATTTCCCATTCCCATTAGAGCTTTTTGCAATTTTGTCAGAAAAAATGTGGCCACCATTCTTGCAGATAAAAGGCTAAAATGTTCCTATAAATGACAGTCTGGTTCATATTTTTTTTGTGTTCCCATTAGAAATAAAATTTAATTAAAATTTGAAGAGGTTAAAAGCTTTCTTCCCAGATGTAGTTTGTCTGGTAAAACTACAGTAATGAAGCAAAGAAGTGGTTTTTTTTTTTAAAGATCAAAGCCCTTTTCTGTGAGCCTGTACATTATGTGAGTGAAGTCCTATTTGATTCAATATGATTATATCTCTGACTGGCTATTTTGGTCCAAAACAGATAAGAAGAATGACTTTCAGTGAGCAAAAGCAGCCTTTATGATCTCGATAGTGTTTGAGTTTCTCAGACAATAAATCCCATTGAATGCTTTACCCCTTTTTTGTTAGTCTCTAAGGTTCTACAAGATTATTTGTTGTTTTTTAAAGTCAGGAAGACTATATTTTAGAACACAATATGCAGGAATTTGCCCTGTATCTTAGTGAAATTTGAAATTTAGCCATTTCAGATGGTAAGATTTAGCTACTTTTAAATTTCATGTTGAACTGAATTACATACCTCAAAGCAAAACTCATCTGAAAACAGCTGTGATTCAGTTAGTATTAGTTTAATCTCTGATTTTCACTTGGTTCCTCCCTAAAAAAACAACCAGAGAAGTATCATTGGAACCTCAATACAGATTCACTGTGTGGTATGTTGTACTTGGCAACTCTATAAGCATCCCTTCCCTGAATTTCAATTTCTATCTGAGGTATTCCTGTGGACCCCAATTACCACAATATCCAGGCACAACTCAGTTTTAATGTATTTATTTTTAATAGAATTTACTGTAAATCCCTTTTGACCTGAGATGCTAGCCAAAATTCAGGCTTTTGTGGATTGTTTCAATTAAAAGGTGAAATTAATAATGGAGCAAAATATCTTTGTACATTCTTTGGTAATAAGACCACAGCAATGTCCTGTCTCCTGAATGCAGCAGGAGAAAATTTCCTTTCTAGCAAATACTCTTCCCCAGAGTTGTCTGAGCTATTTTTCAAGCATAAGCTCCCACTGTTTTTATGTCTATGTTTAGTACTTCATTGCTACCTTCTCTCTGCTTCCCTATTCTGCCTTACTGTCACAAATACACAAATCTTCACCAAAAGCATTCAAAGTAAACTCTCTTCCCACACGCATCTGCATTTTGGGTGGAAGCTACTGTTAGTTTCAGCTCTCCACCTCTATAAAGGAGCTTACCTGTTTTTTACATTTATCCCAGAAGAAAGATGATTGGTACACCCACCAGTTTCAATGAAGTTTAATACAACCCCATAATCATATTTATTTTTAATATATTAAAGAAACCTAAAATCAGGTCAAGTTTCTGTAATGGATGTTTCACATCACTCTAACATGTGGCTATGGAACTGATGGACTAGGGGGTGGGAGGATGTTAATTGAATTACTCATAAAGCAGCATCTGGTTTTGTGATGACTGGGAAAGGTATTATCAAGTGTTCCCTCTAAGATGTGCGGCGCAGCCCCATGCAGTTAGCTAATCAGCCCCACGCAGTCAGAAGCTCAGGGCTCCATACAAGGAGCTGACTGACTGGGCAGGGTTGATTATTCACCTGTGTTGCTGCACAACTTAGAGGAAACACTGGTACTATCCTTTTCTGGCTATTCCATCTATTCAGTAGTTAACTAAATTGCCTGTAAGAGTTAAAACCATTGATAGTGGGTCCTAGAAAGTCTCCAGGAATGTTAGTAAAGCGGGATTTGAGTGGCAGGAAGCCAGGAGAGCCAAAGAAAAGAGATTGTGGGTTTTTGAATTAGAAGTAGTGAACTTCCTATTCCAGTCTTTGTGTGATCAGAGGAGAGCCTGGGAAACATGAATTGAGCCAGGGAGCAATGAATGGAATATTCAGCAACATACATGCCTTCAAAAGGACTAAATCTTGGAACAACAGATATATGTGTGGATCGGGGATGTTTAGTCAGACACAATCAGGTTATTTTCTTTATTTTGGGGTTTGTTGGGCTTCTCTGTGATATATTTAACCTCCCTTACACTGTAACTTTCCAAACTAAATCCCAGGGAAGCAATTCTCTGTATTTTAATATTTCTTTCCAATTGCTCCATAACACCTAGCAACCAAGTAACGTTTCACAAAGTATTTTTTTCTTTGTTTTATTAAGACCATGATCTGAATCCTAGAATGCAGGAGGTTCTGTGTGCATGTGCCCAAGACTACAAATTACATTTTTCCAGCTTTCTCCAGAGAGAGGGTTAAAGAGCTTCAGGGTACCCTACAGAAAGAAATTTCTAAATGCATCTTCTTGGGTTCTCAAAAGGTTTTTTGAATTTGAGTGGTGGCAGCAATACCAATCCAAGGTCAGGGAATCTGTGACCGTGGGAATTTTAAAAAAGAAGCCTTTAGTAGCAGGGTATTTTAAAGTCTTGAGGGTCCACAAGTGATTACAAGTAATTTTGAAAATGTCCCTTTTTTAAATAGATGAAGAACCTAGATAGCAGCATTCACAAATTGTTTTAATTTTTCTTGTACTGTATATGTACTAAGACAAAATATGCTGCTGAATGGATACCAGACAGGGAGCAGAGATGTGAATTACCCCACATAGAAGAAATTGGGACTGAGCTTTAAATTCCTTCCATAAAAGAACTATTGTCTACTTAGCTGTGCTGCATAGTGGGTAAAGACAGGGACAGTGGCTAGGTGTGGCATCAGAACATGAGCTGAAGTGCCAAATCTCTGTTCTTGTTAAGCTTTGTCACTGCTAAAGACTAAAGCACTGATCCTGAGTGATGTCAACCAATGCAGCCCTTTCAAATTAATGGGATTACACAGATTAACACTAGCTGGAGATCTGACCAACTGTATATGTTTGTGAAAAAACTAAATGGGTGAGGATACTATTTTATATTACATAATCCAGATTAAACTTAATCCTAAAAGTCTCCCATTCATCAGCCTCTGTGTTTTCAGCAACCTTTTTGTTAAAAAAAAAACAAAACAAAACACAAAAACCCAACCCCATAATGAAAGCCCTACTTTGCATGTGATTTTCCCCCCTTTAATTCTTATTTTCAGATCTGCAAAATACAGTAGGTGTGATCCAGTTTCACTGAAGTCATTGTGAGTTTTGCCATTGACTTCCATGGAAGTAGGATACAACACAGCAGGTGTAGGCAGCAGAATTTTGAAAGGGCTTTTATCCATTATCATTTAACTCCCCGTATCATGCAGACACCTATTCTAGGAGCACAAAGTACCACAGGACAATTACAGCATTAAAGATGAAAGGTGCATACACTGCAATCATAGCCAAGTTGTCAGTATTAGTCTTGTGTTTGAAATAAAACCTGCTGCTTTACAAAAACACCCAGAATAGATATTTCTTACAAATGTTATTGTATAATTTATTTGTGCAATTGGTGGCTTTTATGTAAAAGAACATCAGTACTGATCTAAATTCTCCATATTTGGGCTCCATGCAGTTCAGATCTGTACAATTCTATCTTCTGAAGCTACCAAGTGAGTTCCATAAACCACCAGACAACCACGACCAGCCTAAAAAGCATTTCTGGAAAACTGCTGTATATTGGCCACTTCAAGCAATGGGAATGAATAGCTGTTTTGACAGGTGAGGCAGTGATGCTGAGATGCTAAGAACTACTTTCCACATCATTAAGCACAGCCTCTCCCCTTACTCACCATAAGAGCTGATAAAAAGGTGCAGGCTACTTTTTACCATGACAGTTTCTTAATAGCTCATTCTGTAGGACATTAATCATAAATGACTTTTTATCTTTTGATAAAATCATTTTTGCCTGCATGATGGGATGGGTTTTGTGTCTGCCCACCTGGCAAACTTTTTGTTTGAGAGTTTCAGCCCTTAGCTGGATTATTGTAAATTGAGTGCAGCGGAGACTGATTATACAGACTTCCATAAACTTCTAACTGGTCCAAAACACAGCACCCCTTCTCCTAAGCAGCACTAAAAGTTGAGATAAGTTTACGTTACTACTCCAACATTGTACCGTGGTTTCCCATAGAGCACAGGATTAATTTCAAGATATTTGGCTGCATCATTAAGACCATCTGTTGCATGGGAACAAGCTATCCAAATGACTGGTAGTCACACAGGAGCCATGACCTCTTGCCAATTACATTCCACAGGAATGATGAAATGATCAAGCAAATTTATAAGAGCAAGGGAAGAAGCTTTCTCAGCAATTGGCTCAACACTAGACAACAGGACAAGATGATCCATTGAAGTCCCTTTTAGTCCTGCACTTCTATGAGTCTTGACTCTGAAGGATGTAAGTGTGACCTCAGACCTCCATATCTTCAGGAAAAAAGAGCAAAATTCCCTTCTTTAGCCTTTGCATGATAGGGGGAATAGCTGAATGTGAAAAAGAAGATGCTCACCCATATTAAAATATACTACTTAGACTCTTTCTTATTTTCTTTACTGGGAGACTCAAACTATGGAATTAGATACCAGATAAGAATATACATATAATCAATAACAAGGAGCCTGTACCTAAAGATACAAGTAATTCATTCTGTGCAACAAAAACATTATATTGTGAATGTGCCACCTACAAACAAAAGCCTAAAATGTTTTTGTATTTAAGAATTTGATAGCAAAAAAATGATAATAAGAAGCATTGATAGATGCATCTGCTCTTTGTCAATGTTATGTGAAGGCAGAAGATTGGCATTGTAATGATTTTTGTTGGTTGCTAGAATATGGATAAATGGAGTTTCTTGTTTATGGAAGCTACTTGGCAAAACTGTTGGATGGACACTGCCTAAAGAAACCATAGCTATGGAAGAACTGCAGGTCCCATTTGAAACAGAGACCTTCATAAGTTCCCAAAATGTTACTATCCTCTTTTCTGCTTGCATTCGTATGAGGCATCTTGATTACTACCTATGACGGACAAGCCCTTTGCTATTATATGCAGTGCACTTTTAAAACGAGTACTAAATATTCTATTCTGTTTATAAACTAGATGAATAAGCAAAGTCTTGGTGCCAAACTGAAAATGTTACAATTTTGTAACATTTAAAAAAATCTTCATATGAACCAAGGGTCATACAGTGGTTGCTTTTACAGAATGTATTGCAAGCAGATTAAACACAATGTGACTAAACTCAAGATTAAAGTCATACACAAAATCCATAATAAATGGCTACTTCATCCTGGGAACAGGTTGAAAGAATAGAAACTCTGTTGTCTGTCTTATCAAATGTAACTTAAGTACCTGTTGTACTGAAACTTAGTGAAATATAGACATCTGGAATAGATAGATTCATTCATTCAGCTTTGAGAAAAAACAGAATCCAATGATCCCATATGACAAAACAATATGGTAAATCATATTGAGGTTTTGCATTAATTTCAAAGAAGCAACACAGTCTTAAAATATGTTTGGTGTCTTGGCACAGACACATTTCATTTTGATTTTAATAAAAGTAATTTAGCAAGTCAGGATAGTAGAAGTAGCAACAGGCTCATGAGCTGTGATTACCTCCTTTGGCTCATCACGACCAACCTGGAGCAGTATATTGCATTTTCTATGGAGTTATGTCCGTTATGAAAAAAGTCCTATGGATAATTATAACTTTTCTATAGCATCTTTGAATTATCCTGTAGAATTCCATCAACAATTACATTCCTGTTATGAAATTCTGTACAATGGTTAAAATCATCATTTCTTTTTTCTACCAGATTCTATAAAACTTTTCCAGAACCAAATTCTAGAGGTCAGACTTCTCCCTGGCATGAAAAGCCATGGGAAACTGTGAATTGTGCCTCATTCTTTGGTCCCTTTGTTCCATCAGGAGGACAGGAGTTGTCCTCATTCTTTCCATAGACTGAGGTTGTTGTTCTGCCACCAGGACCTTCAGATGCACTAGGCCACATATGTGAATAGTGCTCCTGCACCCAGGGGCAGATATAGGGCAGGGCGAACGGGGCAGCCGCCCCAGGCCCTGCGCTTAAAAAAGCCCCGTGTTTGCGCCGTGGCAAAGGGGGGGCTCCGCAGAGTTATGCTGCCCAGGGCCCAGCAAAACAGTCATCTGCCCCTGGCTGCACCATTTCCAAAACCATTGTCTCTAGCAATATAGATCCCAGGCAGTTTGGCTTCAGTGTAATTCTACCACTGCCGTGGGAACCTTCCTCACCCTAAAGCTTTTTTTTTCTTCACTCTGAGCATCTTTGTCAATATGGATAGCAGAACAGATTCATCATTCATAATTGTATAATCTTTATTAATGCTTCCCTTCAAATTGAATCAAATGCCTTTATGAAATCAATGAAAACAGTAAATGTCTTTAATCACTATTCTTATTTCTTTACCATCAACTAGCAGGGCATGAATATCTGATTGAGACAACTTTGGTCTGGTCCGAAGCCACATAGTTCCTAACCTACCACTTTCTCTAAACTTGCCTTTTTATGTTGACAATTACTTTTGTGATGATTTTTCCTAATACTGACAATAAGCTTATTATTGGATTATTCAGATTGGCAGAATTTTTCTAGATTGGTACAATTGTTGCCATTAGACAGTCATCTGCTATTTCCTCATGCTCCCTTAGCATTCCCTTAGAATTTTTCTAGTGCTTTATGGCACTCGCCCCACCAGCTTTTAGCAGCTCACCTATTACATTGCAATTATGGCAGCTCTCTCATTTTAGCTGCCTCACTGCTCTTTCTAATTCTTCTTCTGATGGTGGTTCAGTGTTGTCATTCTGCCTTACAAGCCGCCCTTTTCAGCTAATGTGTGTAGGGTGCTTGCATCTGGATGAATTGTATGGTTCAGCATTTTATCAAAATGAATCTTGTGTACTTCCAGCACTTCATTGGCATTTGTTGTCATTTCACTGGTAGCCTTTTTTCCTGCATGCATCATTGGCCAGATTGTGTTTTCACGCAACTTAACCTTGCTTTGTGAGTAACTGTTCTCTTGTCCATTCCCCTGGCAAACTCATCCCTGTGCTGTGCTCGTCCATTTCACAATTTGGAGTAAAGGGACATGTTCAGCTCATGGGAATGCCTTGAATAACCTGTTGGGCTGCTGGAAACAGGTGTCAGTGGTTCATCCTATTTGTTTGCTTTCCAAATCTAACATGCCTGGACTGCTTGGATTTGAACTCAGTTTTCCTTTTCAGAGATACTGCTAGTTCAAGGCAGCTTATTCTACAATATTTGATGCAACCTTCCTGGGTTTCCCCAAGATGGTCTTCCCCATCTTCCACCTGGAGATGTGTCTCTCTGCCTTACAATGAGTGTAAGAAATTTCAGTTAATTTAACTTCAATCATTGCAAATTCCTCTTAATCACTTAGGAAAGTGGAGGATGCTGCTTTGACTAATGCCCATTTCATACCCTTTTGTTAATTGCTTTCCTTCTACATTGCTCTTCTTTAACTCCTCAGTATGTCATTTACAATCACTTGGGGACTCTGTTAGACTTGTTGCACCAGCGAGTGACTCTCTTGTGGCTAGCAGTTTCTAGAAATATAAATCGAATATTGTCTCTGTCTGAAAGCATAACAAATTGCTTTCAGGTTTTCCCCAGATTCCCATTAAAACCAAGCTCACAATCAGAAGTGTCTGTGAAATCTGTCTCTTTTCCCCCCCAGTGTTTAAATTTTATGTTTATGGGAAACAGGTATCATTCATCAGCCATATGTGCTTACTTCACAAAAAAAAGGATGCTGATATTACAGCCTGTTTGGATCAGGGTACTGAATTTTATTAGGTAACAACAGGTAAATCAAAACATCTCCAGTGTTCTGATGTACTAAATTTATTGCTATTCATGTTATTTTTTAAAGTTTGTCTCAAATTCAAACACAGCAGTTATGAGCAAGAAATAAATCCTGTATAGTGCCAATACATTTTAATGGGCCAGTTCATAGAATCATAGAATCATAGAACTGGAAGAGACCTCAGAAGGTCATCAAGTCCAGCCCCCTGCTCTAGGCAGGACCAATCAAGCTGAGACTTAAACACCTCTAGGGATGGAGACTCCACTACTTCCCTAGGTAACCAAAGCCCTCTCCCACCACAACTTGAGACCATTGCTCCTTGTTCTGCCATCTGTCACTACTGAGAACAGCCTCTCTCCATCTTCTTTGGAACCTCCCTTCAGGAAGTTGAAGGCTGCTATCAAATCCCCCCTCACTCTTCGCTTCTGCAGACTAAACAGACCCAAGTCCCTCAGCTTCTCTTCATAAGTCATATGCTCCAGCCCCCTAATCATTTTGGTTGCTCTCCGCTGGACCCTCTCCAATGCGTCCGCATCCTTTTTGTAGTGGGGGGCCCAGAACTGGACACAATACTCCAGATGCGGCCTCACCAAAGCCGAATAAAGGGGAATGATGACATCTCTGGATCTGCTGGCAATGCTCCTCTTACTGCAACCTAATATGCCATTAGCCTTCTTGGCTACAAGGGCACACTGTTTACTCATATCTAGCTTCTCATCCACTGTAACCCCCAGGTCCTTTTCTGCAGAACTACTACTTAACTGGTTGGTCCCCAGCTTGTAACTATGCTTGGGATTCTTCTGTTCCAAGTGCAGGACTCTACACTTGTCCTTGTTGAACCTCATCAGATTTCTTGTGGCCCAATCCTCCAATTTGTCTAAGTCATTCTGTACCCTATCTCTGCCTTTAAGCGTATCTACCTCTCCCCCCAGCTTAGTGTCATCCGCAAACTTGCTGAGGGTGCAATCCATCCCCTCATCCAGATCATTAATAAAGATATTGAACAAAACCGGTCCTAGAACCAAACCTTGGGGCACTCCGCTAGAAACCGACCGCCATCCTGACATCAAGCCATTGATCGCTACCCGCTGGGCCCGGCCTTCTAGCCATCTTTCTATCCATCTTACCTGTTCCACGAGGCGTACAGATAGTTCGGAATAGCTTGCTAGTCCGAACTATCTAGCCCGTGCCGCGTGTAGCCGCGCGGCACGGGGTTCGAACAAGCCGGCATTTAAAAATGGCGCCGGCCGGCTTATGCAAATAAAGCCCGGGAAATTCAAATCCCGGGCTTCATTTGCATGTTCGGTATGCATACATTACCCCGCTAGTTCGCACTAGTGGGGTAGTGTAGACATACCCAATGAGTTTAATGTCTCCCCATTGTAGGGAGTGACTTACCACCTGTTACGATCGCACTGCAGAAGGCACAGTTTTCCCTTTACTACAGGTATGCCTAACTTCTCTATTACATGAGCTTTGCAACCCTTTTGCATCACAGCATCATCCCTTGGTATTTCCTCTTTGCTCTAACATAAAATGAAAACTCTGCAGAGAGTACTGGCAAAGGTTATAATTCGTGATGTTACTATCACTGCTTTAATGTGTATGTATGCACTTTCAAAATACAAAGTAATACATTATTCTATAGATTGGGGAAAAAGAAACTGGTAATAACATAAATGTCTTAACACTATCTGTCTGTGCTATTTTCCTCTACAACATCTGAACACTACAGGTTTTGAAACTGCAGGTCATTAAAACTCAGCAGCACCACATGATCTAACATAGTTCAGAGATACAGACAGCAAACAAGCTACCACTAATGAGGAAATGTTTATTTAAAGGTCAAAGATCAAATTACTATGTATTTATTAGACTGCTTATTTGACTATAGTTGACAGTTAATTAGGGCTTGAGGAAACAGCTCAGATCTATCCCTGACCTAAGTGCAAATGTCTGCATTTTAACGGGAGCAACCTATCCAAGCTGTCTCTCCCCAAAAGATTAGATAGAAACTCTTACTCTCACAATTCACAGGCTATGGATTACCATAAAGGCAATTCAGGTGACCCTTACATTCTATTGAACTGTCTGTCTTTGTTAGTCTTTGTTATTCAGTTCTGCATAACAAATAGACATGGAAAGCACAGTGTGGTTGAATATATATTTTCTTGTACACTTAAGGCATTCCTAGAGTGTCCTTTGATTCACTCTTAATGTCCCTATGCACTGTATTGGTCACAGGAAGTTTTGCATTATATAATATTCCCTCATTAGATGACTCCTCTGTTTTTCAGCAGCTTGTTCAAATTGCAGCTGACCTAGTAAACTATGTAAGTATATGTTCCCTTCTTTGTGTTGCTTCCATTGGTTGCCTATAAAGTGACAGTGACAATCATTGAGGGTACGTCTAGACTACAGGCTTTTGTTGACAGAAGCTTTGTCGATAGATATTGTCGACAAAGCTTCTGTCAACAAAGAGTGCCTAGATTACATCCAGTTTTGTCGACAAAGCAAGCTGCTTTGTCGACATGAGAGCATAGATGCAAAGGACAGTGTAGATGCAATAATGCCTTCTGTCGACAGAACTCTGTCGACAAAAGGCATTATTCCTTGTAGAATGAGGTTTACCACTCTCGACAAAACTGCCAAGTTCTGTTGTCATTATGTCGACAGAACTCAGCGGTAGTGTAGACGCAGGTATAGTTTTGTCGACAAAAGTCCACTTTTGTCGACAAAACCCTGTAGTCTAGACACACCCTGAGCTCTGATCTCAGTGTCAATTTACTGTCCAGGCACTGATTATATGTGAAAGCTTTTTGAGTGGTATGTTAATGTATATTTTCATTTGTAAAGCAACTGTGCTTGGAGGATCCCATTACCCTATCTGACAGGACTGTGGAAATCTTATGCCCCCAAATTTGGCCTTTCCTCAGTGAACTGAAATAATCAAGAACTTTATTTTACTTGAAAAAATCTGGTTAATTAAGTCCAGGGCCTGATTCTCTGAACCGTACTCATGTTGTTACCACTGGAACACTTCTGTATTAAGGGACTGCTCAATATGTGTAAGGGAGGGAGAATTGGCCTCCCATTTTTTAGTCATAGCAGACTTTAGAAGTAAAATTATAGACATGAGGAACCAGATCCTGAGCTGGTATAAAACAGTGTAGTTCCTGATAAGTATCTGGCCCAAGTACATTGGTGATGTCACACATGAAAAAACTGGTGACATTTAATTATTGCTGATTACTTGCTAAAAATGGGCCAGATTCTGCCATGTGTAGTTATGTTGGGGGATATGCCCCTCCCCACTGAAATTAATGGTTTCTTAGGTTTATGGAGTAAGATGCTCACTCATGGGGTAAGATGCTACTCAGCAGCAGTGAGGATGACAGAATCTGGCCCAAAGGAAATTAGGACAGCTGATACATCAAAAGAATCTCATTTAGCAAAAATCATTGGCAGCATGGTCAGTTCTGTGTGGTTTTAATTAAAATATAGGTGTAAGTTGCAATGAACTCCTAAGGTTGATAGTAATAAGCAGGGGTAAATACTTGGTAGATGTATTCTTTGTAGAAAATTGGCTCTGATGAGTTTATTTGTAATGGAAATGTTTAAAAACATGGAAAGCTTGCTAAGCACTCTGGTATCAAAGAGCCTTTGTGATACCCAAAGAGCTAGGTTACACTTAAAGGACTATAGAAGCACCACGGTAGCACTTCAGTGTAGATACTACATGATGGGTATGCTGATGGGAAGAGTTCTCCCCTCTGTGTAGCTAATCTATCTATGGGTAAGAGGAGTGGAGGGAGGGGTGGGAAGAGCCAGAAAGAGGGCGAGATGTGCTTGGGAGGGGCAGAGTGAGGGTGGGAAGAGGCAGGGTGGGGGGGGCGGAGCCTCAGAGAAATGGCAAATCGAGGGCAGGAAGAGGTAGAATGAGGGTGGGGATTGGGCAGGATCTTGGGATGAAGCATGGGTGGAGCACCCCTGGAGAAAGCTGAAAGTTGGTATCTTTGCTCCTGAACAACATAGTTGAGCTGATTAACTAAGATTTACTCCCATTTTATGGTTTCTATAGAATGACAGCACTTTAAGATTTGCTGGTTTTGTTTCCAGAAAAAAAAAAGCGTCAAGCTGAAAATTTTAGCAAGTCAGAAACAAGTTATTTTTCACAATTTAAAAAAGTAGTCATTAGATGTGAGTTTATGAGATGATAAGAACACGTGCTTTGGTATAAAAGAGTAGAACTGCTGCCTTTTTCTTTATCCATATGATTTGTATGCCAATAGTTCACACTGCTGGCTGCCAACATGTTACTGTCTCACCCCAGGAGGATAGCACTTTTTAACTAGACAAGATGCCGATAAGGTGTTCTTTTAGCTGCCAGATGATGCCTTTGGCTAAAAAAATCCCCAAAGAAATCAAAGCATTTAACATTTACTTACTTCCTGACTTTCACTCTGTAATCTTCACAAAGGATGCCAAGATTACAAGGAATGCAACAAATGAAGAAACCATTTTTTTTACAGATGGAACAGAAATCTCCTAAAATGTTGAGTATTTCATAGAGCGAATGACAGAAATATTATTAATCAGTTTAATTATATCATCGTTCAATGTTAGGATTCAATTTTGATTCAGACCACGCCAAATATTTTTAAAATGCAAAACATGTATGGTTATATTTGCACAAATGGCCTCTGACATTGCATACACAGAAAACTTGCATATGTGTCCAAGAAAATTTTAATTTTTGTGCACTCAGATTGCAAGGTCTACTTGCTACAGTAAAGAAGACCTCAGGAATCAATACCCATATTTGTATGCCATGTACAACGTGTAGTTATAGCCATTCCGGTGTGATGGACCCCTGGGTAAAACCTGGAACAGTAGCACTGCTGTGCCCCCTTAACTCTCCAGTTTGGGCTGTCTCTCATGATGGTTTGCTAGTGACAAGCAGCAAACCTGTCCAGGTGCTGTTATCACTTTCCTAACAACACACAAACACAGCTCAGTTGCATGAATGCTCTCCAAGTTACTCAGGAATTATACATAAGGATACATCAGCAAATTTTTCTCCAATCGAGTCTGGCACCCCAGGACTGTCTTACACTGCTCAAGATCTTCTTTTGAACAATGCAAGTTCATTACTTAGGTCACCTCTTCATCAAGGGACATGCCTTTATAAACAGAGCAAAAGCATTTAGGAAAAACTCACCGCTTAAGATTAAGCATAAATATATTTAATGCTTGATAAGAGAAACAACAGAAAGATCGATTTTAATAGATTATAAGTGGTATGCATAAAGAGTAGGAATGGATACATAACTAAAAAGTAAAGATGCATCCTAAATCCTGAAATGTATCAGACTGAGCATGAGTTGAATCGAACAGTTTTTCTTATCCCACTAGCAGTTCACAGTTCTTAACACACAGGTTGAATTCTCTGCTCCGTATGGGTCCCATCTCAAGTTCATAGTCTTTGTCTGCCAACTATTCCTGTTGCCTTCAGAGTAGATGCAGGAGGAAAGAGGAGTGAACTCTCTTTCTCTCAGTTTTATCCCTCAGTTCATATGCTTGGAGAAACACTGGCTCAAACTTGCAGCCAAGTATTTCATGTCTGGAGGCCTTACTAAGCCATGGAGTTAAGGAATCACTATTGTGTGGAACTCAGAGCTCTCTCTTATTGTATTGCAAATCTCTTGTTTACAATTCCCCATCCGGTCAATGACTGGTGATGGTTGTTTAACACCTGTCTGAGTGTGGATCACATCCTTTTGTTGCCACTGGAGAGCTAGCTGTGGGTGCCTCCCAGACTCATAACATATTTCAATAACATCCATATAGCAAAACCTCATAATTCTATGTACAATGATCTCATACATATTGACATAGAACAACATGTTTTAGCAAATAGTGAGTTTTCATAGCATACCTTACAAGACATTTTTTGTACAAAAAAATCATAACCACATACATGTAGGCTGTGTCTACTCTGCATCCCTTTTCCGGAAAAGGGATGCAGATGAGACAAGTCAGAATTGCAAATGAAGCGGGGGATTTAAATTTTCCCCGCTTCATTTGTATAAACATGGCTGCCACATTTTTCCGACTCGGGGCTTTGCCGGAAAAAAGCGCCAGTCTAGACGGGGATCTTTCAGAAAATAAAGCCTTTTCCGAAAGGTCCCTTATTCCTGATTTTAAGAGGAATAAGGGACCTTTTGGAAAAGGCTTTATTTTCCAAAGGATCCCCGTCTAGAGTGGCGCTTTTTTCCGGCAAAGCCCCGAGCCGGAAAATGTGGCAGCCATGTTTATACAAATGAAGCGGGGAAAATTTAAATCCCCCGCTTCATTTGCAATTCCGACTTGTCTCATCTGCATCCCTTTTCCGGAAAAGGGGTGCAGTGTAGACACAGCCGTAGTGTACTTGTAGGTTACAGGGTGTTTCTCTGAGGTACTGTACACCAGGATATTGGAGGGAGATGTGGTTGGCGAGAAAAACAAGCTGTTGAACCCCACACAGCTCTTATCTTTTCCTTTCCCAGACCTGAAGAAAAGCAGAGCTCTGTGTGGCTTGAAGGCTTGTCTCTCTCACCAACAGAAGTTGGTCCAATAAAAGACATTACCTCCGACACCTACTTAACAGTCCAGCAATATTCTTTTTGAGAGATACCCACATCACTTCCTCAAAATGTATTTTTTCCCCAAACACACCCATTCTAGCAATTCACTACTGTTAAGAGGACAGGGAATTCCTGGTTGGGGAGTATAGTGGGAGTGGAAGAAAAGCGGAGATTGCTTTACAAGGCCCATTCAGGAAGTCTTGAGCTGTTATAAATGGTACAGGAGAATTGCTGGAAAGTGAGTCTTAGATTGTAAACTTTTTGAGGCATGGGTGAAGTGTTGCAATGTATTTGCAAAGTATCTAGCTCAATGGAGCTCCAGTTCTAACTGAGACCTTGTACCCAATAAAGACAAATAGTAACTAGATATTTCAAGATTATTTTACTGACATTTATTAACTACTAGACCAAACACACACTAGGACCTGACAGCACGAAATCTGTTAGCCAAAACAGTCTATCAATTTGGGGGAATGATGGGTTTTGAATATACTTGAGATGTGTTATATTAACTCCTTTTATGGTTGTGGGTTTTGTAGATTCTCCATACCTTAAGGTAGCTGTATTGTGCGCTGCAGCTCTAGTGACTTACAATGGACAATACATGAACAGAGAAAATAGCTGTACCTGTGACTTGTATAATCCATCTTTCACTTCACTGTATGGACACAAGACTCATTTTGATGGTTCTGGGATACATCTACTGAAGGTTGTAGATGCTCACATACTATTGCATCTACAACAATAACAAGGGCTCTCAAACTTTCGTACTTTTTCACATAGCAAGTCTTTGAGTAGAACCCCCCTTATAAATTAAAAGAAATTTTAATATATTTAAAACCATTATAAATGCTTGAGGCAGAGCAGGATTTGTGGTGGAGGTTAGTAGCTTATGTCCTGGCCCCTGAGAGGTCCCAACGCCCAGTTTGAGAACTCTTGTTATTGTTGAAAGCAATATTAAATAAATGTTTAGTTTTATTATTCTACCTTCATATTCCCAAACCATGGCAAAACAGTCTATCTTTAGACTAGCCAATTTTATATAAAGCAGAAATATTTCAGCTTTGCTAGCAGAGAGCAGATCAAGCTGAGGAACAAAAGAAGCAAAACTCTAAAACTAGATTCTTGTCATATGAAACCCAATTAAAGTTGTTGAATCACTTTTATTATTTAAATTTCCTTATGTAGCTCTGACTGAAGATTGAAACAGAGGGCTTGCAAATGAAAGACTTTGGCATGTAAAGGAGAAAAAAAAGACTATTTGCTGCAAACAGCAAACAATATAATTTGAGAAAGACAAAAGTTCCATGTGGGACTGATGGGAACAAGCAGATATTTAACATAAATGGATTGTAAAGCACCCAAGAAATAGAGATAACATATTATTACTTCCTGAACATGAATAGTTCAATAGTAGTTTCTGCTTCAAACCTGGTCAAAGTTCTTTTACAGAGCCTTTTCTTGTGTGTGTGGAAATTACTGCATGAACAAACAATGAATCAGGTCCATTTGTTTCCAAGCAACTCTAGCATTCAGGAGCACTTGGGTGCAGATTTATTGTGTCTCGGTACATAGGAAGCCTGCTTTTGAATGTGCTCATATTGGCTTTTCATAAAAAGAACAATAATGTTACTACTGTAAGCAGCTGATAAAGATGAGCATATTGCTCCAAGAGCCATTTCATTACTGAATACCTCATTTTATCTCACCAAGAAACAGACATGGGCTTTTAATACCTGGACCCAAAACTATGAATATAATTTAGATCCAGATGCATAGCTACACTGAATTTTTGTAAGTCTGGGTGTGTGTATAAATTTATCTTATATTACACCATGAGACACACAGATATGAAAGGTGTAGTATAGGATAGTTTTACTAGTCTTCATTCATCCAAACTGAGGAAGAACTTGAACACAAACGTGTGCTGAGCAATGTTATGCAAAGTATATTATTTACTTTCCATAGGATGATCAACACACACCTGAGTCTCAATTGAATGCAATAGGAGTAGAGTGCAATTGGGAGCTCATAGGAAGGGCTCAGCCCCTTCCAGGATTGAGCCCTTCACCGCAGGCAGCAATGCTATTTTGGAACATGCTGCGTTATGAAGAAAGGTTCAAAGGAGCACACATTTCTGTGCAAGAGCTAAGGACACTAATTAGATGCAGAATTAGTTTCCATGCCATAATTTGCATACAGTTGATATGAAGACAAATGAGTATACAGTAAAGAATATTGCAGGAGTAATCAATAGCCAGAAAGATCTGCTGTACTGGGCTGTCAGAAAACAATTACAGCAAGAAAAACCTGAAACTGCTTCAGGAGGCTATTTAGAAAATCTTGCATTAGGGCCTGATCCAAAGCCCACAAAATTCAACAGTTTTTCCATGGACTTCCGGTCTCTTTGGACCATGATTCATGCTTATGGATCAGAATGGGGAGAGGCCAAAGTGACTGAATTCTCTGTGAAAGGGTATGTCTACACAGCAAAGTTATTTTGAAATAACAGCCCTTATTTCAAAATAACTTTACTAGTGTCTACACAGCTAAACCGCTATTTTGAAATTAATTCAAAATAGCAGAGCGCTTATTTCGAATTTGGTAAACCTCATTCTACAAGGAATAATGCCAAATTTGAAATAGCTATTTTGAAATAAGTGCCGTGTAGACACTTATTTCGAAATAGGGGGCCTCCAGCCTTCCTAGGATGCCCTGGTGGCCTCTCCAACCTCAACCAAAACTGCCTCAAGAACACTTCTCTCCCCTCACCCCTTCCTGGAGCCCTTAAAGGTGTAGACTCTGGCCACAGTGCCAGCTCCAAGCCTGCCAGCTCAGAGCCAGCAGTCACTGCCCCGGCCCAGTGGCCCCAAAACATGAGCCAGCAAGCTACTGGCAGCCAGTCCTCCACCACTTCCCAGGAGCAGTCTGCCAGCTCCCAGGAGCCTGCCAGGGGCTGGAGAAGGCGGGCGCCTTCCTAGTCCAGAGTGGAGATCATGAACCTTATTCAGGATCGGGGGGGATGACCCCAAAGTCCATGATCTCCACACTAGATGGAGGAATGTGGCCATCTAGGGCAGGATATCTGCCAGCCTGGCCACCAAAGGCTACATGCGAACCCAGGAGCAGGTATGCATGACAATCAAGTTGGTCCAGTGAGACCCCCAACCCTGACCCCTTAGCTTCCCCTCCCCCTTCTTCCCCTTGCTTCCCCCTTCCAACTCCCTCCTCCCAGGTTTCCCCTCCCCTCTCCCATCCTCTCTTCTCCCCTCTCCCGCCTCCTTTCCCCAGTCTTACCAGAATTTCATTCCCTCCCCCCCCCCTCAGTTTTGTTAAATAAAGAGAGTTTGTGTTCATGAAAATACGTGTATTTTATTTGACATCAGGAAGGGGGGCTTGGGAGGGGTAAGTGGAAGGACATGAGGGAGGAATGAGGAACAAGCCCCCAGTGGGGCAGACCAGGGTGGCTCTTAGTGCTCCTCAGGGTGGAAGCTCTCCCGCAGGGCTTCCTGGATACTGACAGCCCCCTGATGGACCTCCTGGATGGCAGCCTGCAGGAAGTGCAGCCAGGCTCACAGCAACACGTCCACAAGAAGCACCAGAGTGCCCAGAGGCAGCTCTGGCTCCATGTTTCAGAGTGCTGTGGTGTCCTGAGTGAGGGCAACCAGAGCACCCAGAGAAAAAATGCTTTGCTGTCCCTCATTGAGGTAGACAAGCAAGCAGGGAAACCTGAGAACTGGCTCTCCGAGGGGTGGGGGTGGGGATTTAAGCACAGACCTGAGAGAGCTTCAGGCAACAGCCCTACACGGTAAATCCTGACCTGATTTCCTGCTGGAACTGGTTCCGGCCAGCCTTAAATGCGATTCGGAGTTTACTCACTATGGATGTGCTATTTTGAAATAGCAAAATGCTATTTCGAAATGCATTTTTTGTGTAGATGCGTTATTTTGAAATAAGATATTTCGAAATAACACTGTAGTGTAGACATATCCAAAGAGGTTAACTAATGAGTTCTGAGCCCTCTGAATAGCTCTCACTCTCTATGTACTTTGTCCTTGTCTGTCATTAGCAAGGATGTAGAGTGTAGTTTAAGAATACTTTACAGAAAAACTGGGCTGCCTTCCTTAGGATTCCTTACATTAAATGAGACCTGAAGCTGAGTTTATTAGATGAAGAACAGCTCCCTTTTTTTCATTATATATTTTCACATTTTTTGTTTAACGATGAAGGTGCATTAAATATTCAGAGTAGAATGCAAAACTGATTGAAAATCATAGTGCCATTTCCTGTGCTGACTTTGAAAACATGCCTTTTTCTCTTGAAATTTTTCAAAAGTCTTGGAATTTTTATAACAAAAATGGACCAAATGAAGGTAAATTTCCCCATTACTGAGCAAAGGTATTTTTCACACCAAAAGCATGGCACCATTTTGTTTTCATAAGTCCTCATATATAAAAACAATCATTTCATTAAAGTAGCAAATAATACAAATTCAGGCATGTTAGGGGCGCAAAATCATGAGGAAACAAAACAGGGTTTTTCTGGTGAAATTAGGTAAAAAATATGAGACTTTCATTACAATGGCTTCAGTGATGTGAAACTTTTTCTGAATGGGGGTAGGGGCGGGCTGACAGGCTTACTGGGCCTCTAGGCAAGATGAGGGTGGGGTCTCTCCACTTTTGGAAGGGGGGCTTGGGCTTGGGTAGATGTGGTGGAGCTGAGGACACCCAGCTCTCAGTGCCTCCCAGAATGCACTGCACTGGCCTCCCCTAGCCTCCAGGTCATCTAAAAGCCACCCAGAGTGTGCCACATGGCACTCTAGCAGTGATTTAAACTTAGAGACTGTGGCTCTGTTCACCAATGCGACCACAGGAGAAGTGGTGGATGAAGGCCCAGACTGTTTTGAATCACTGGGCTCTAGGGCAACTGCTCCCTTTGCACTCCCCACCCCATTAGTGGGCCTGGTTATGGACTCTTAAAGATTGGCCCTTATCCTCACTTGTATTATTCTACACACTCAGTTTAACAAAGTCCTACATTTACAGTGCTCCTCTGCCTAAAGGGGTGTATATGTATACTCTCAGGTATTAAATACCATTACAGTTTAATAAGGCCAGTACCATAGAGCACAAAGCCTGTTTAGTCATCTTTTCAGCACAGGTAAGCAATACCCCCTTTCCTGTCAGATTTTGGTAACATTAGGATGGCTTAAATCTGCCACATCAGTACCCAGTGCGTTTCATAATATATCATGGGAAGGCAAGTGTAGTGTTTGTAAACTATGAGAAATTTCCCACTATCACTTTGTGAATTGGTCATGTTGAAAACAGAAGTTTCATTGAAAACTTCCTGACGAGTTTTTTTACTAACAACATGGAATAACCAGAAATTCAGTGCATAGGCTCTGTCCTTTTCTCTAGTGGTTGCAATTGTTCTTGCAATTTTGATATTATATGTGGTTATCCATTATAATCCATATATACAGTAGCTTATGCTTTAGGATGTAAAATACTACTAAACATCCACTTTAGTCAGGGATTTCAACTATCCATACCTCTGTTGGTAAAGTAACATAGAAGGGCACAGATTATCTAGTAAATTCTTGGAATGTATTGGGAAATCAGTTAATGTGGTATACCTAGACCTTAGTAAAGCCTTTGATACATGGCCTTATAAATAAACTAGGGAAATACAACCTAGCCAGGGCTAATATAAGGTGGGTGCATAACTAGTTGGATAACCATTCTTACAGAGTAGGTATCAATGATTCACAGTCATGCTGGAAGGGAATAACAATTGGGGTGCTACAAGAATCAATTTGGGCACTACTTCTGTTCCATATCTTCGTGAACACTTTACATAATGGAGAGTATGCTTATTAAGTATGTGGATGATACCAATCGAAGAGGGGTTGCAAGTGCTTTGGAGGATAGGGTTATAATTCAGAATGATCTAGACAAACTGGAGAAATGGTCTGAAGTAAATAGGATGAAATTCAATAGGGACAATTGCAAAGAACTCTATTTAGGAAGGAACAACCAGTTTCACACATACAAAATGGAAAGTTACTGTCTAGGAAGGAGTACTGCAGAAAAGAATCTAAGGGTCACACTGGACCTCACGCTAAATATGAGTCAATAGTATAACACTGTTGCATAAAAGCAAACATCATTTTGGGATGTATTAACATGAATGTTTCCAGCAAGACATGAGAAATAATTCCACTCTACTCCGCATTTATTAGGCCTCAACTGGAGTAGTATGTCTAGATCTGGGCACCACATTTCAGGAAAGATGTGGAGAAATTGGAGAAGGCCTAGAGAAGAGCAACAAAAATGATGAAAGGTCTAAAAAAATGACTTGTGAAGTAGATTGAAAGAACTGGACTTGAGTCTGGAAAAGAAAAGATCGAGAGGGGATGTAACAACTTTCAAGTACCTGAAAATTGGTTATAAGGAAGGGGTGGGGTGGTATTCTCCTTGACCTCTGATGGTAGGTGTGGCAGAGTCAGGCCAGAGAGCTACTGCAGAGGAAGAAAAAGGCAGCTCAAAAAGGGTAAAAATCCTGTAATTAGAAGCAGAGGGCTGCAGGACAATTAGATGCAGCTGGGAGGGAGCTGGCTCAGGCAGATTGGGGCCAGCTGACTCCTCTGCTGGCTGGCTGAAGGCCTTTAAAAGCCTCAGCAGCTGGAAGCTTGGGGAGACAGAGACTCCGATTCAGACCAACACTAGAACAAACAGCCAGCCAGGGAGGGAGTCTGAGGAAGCACGGCTAGGCTCCCTACCACAGAGACTTGCTGCAAACACCAAACTTTGCGGTTGGGAGTGATAGGCTAACCCCAGTGATGGCTGGGATAAGAGGGGCCCTTGCTACATAGGACAAGAAGCAATAGGCTTAAATTACAGTTAGGTTGGAAACTTCCTAACTGTAAGGGTGGATAAGCACTGGAATAAATTGCCTAGGGAGGTTGCAGAATCTCCATCACTGGAGATTTTTAAGAGCAGGCTAAACAAACACTTGTCAGGGATGGTCTAGATGATGCTTAGTCTTTAACTTTAATGACCTCTTGAGGGTTCTTCTATTATTTTATGAAAACTACTATTTTTAACCCTTCCTTGTTCTCACCACACTATCCTGACTTCTCCATTATTATCTTCTGTGTATCACTAACACACTATTCCTATTATTATTTCCAAACTGTTTTTGAGCCCAGACCGGGTTTCCTGTCTCCATCACTTTAGAATTGATTTCACACAGAAATTTCTGCCCAGGGATTGGCTAAATTACTTAAAGTGCATATTTAGATTTATGGTTCTAGAGAGGGAGGAAAAGCTCCAATATTGGCCCAGTCACACATTTAAATAAAGGCCCTGTCAAAAACACACAGTTGGAGAGAAACATAAAGTTTAGTACTGCAGTGTTCGTGTGTGTGTGGACTGCAGTTTTCTAGTTCTCTTGATTATCAACCTTAAAGAGCACAATAAATCATTCTTTCATAGATTCATCAATCATCCACAGGCAGTGTGAATACAAATTTTTCCCACTATGGACTCAGACTATTAATATTATTCCAATATTTAAAACACATTCCAGCTTTTCAAAGCTATTTAGTGTAATGTGCACAATGCCAAGACCTGCAGCTGGCATAAACTGATGTCGCACTAGAATTTCTACTTGAAGTCAATGGAGATATACCATATATCTCAAAGAAGATCATTGCATATATACGCAGTGCACATATCCAGAATGCGCTTGTAACCATCAGATATTTCATAGAACTACTGCCTGAGCTTCAGAAAGTGAAGTCTAGCATAGCCATTTTTTTAGAAGGCTCTACACTTGGAGTTGGTGGTGTGCCTAGTCCCCCCAGCTTTATTTGCTTTAACCCTGGTAATGCTTCTTTTCTCTTCAAAATGGTCTTTGGATTGTCCATATGCCCACATGTATAACCAGTCCTGCTTATACAATAAGTTTAATAGAGCTACTGGCCTGCTTCATACTCAAAGGTTTTGTTTTTGAAAAGTATCAGTAAAAAGAAAGGATTCCAAGAAGATGTGTATTTTTGTTCACTTTTTTATATAAAGAGCAATGTGCCCTGTTGCAAAGTTCATTACATCCACATTACAAGTATGGTGACTATCTTTAAAGAAACACCAGGGTACTTTAAAGGAGTATATAGCATTCTTTGGGGGCCAGCTCTTCAGATGGTGTAATCTGGCATAACTCTATTGATTTCAGATTTACACCAGTTCCGTGTCTCTTTTTATCTAATATTCAATGCACTGCAAGGTCACTAGCTATCATAAGGAACGCCCCTATAATAGGGGGTGATGCTGAGCCACATCTCTTAATGAGGAGCATGGGGAGGAAGGATTGCTGATTGAGCTCCTCAGACCATTGAGAATGCCCACTGCTGCTCCATATGCATTGGGCTAGTTCTACAGATCAGAACTGAGGAAGAATGTGGCCATGGGCCTGTTTCCTCTTCTCTGACCCATTGGCAGCCTTGTCAGTCCTCAGGGGAGTACAGCCCCTATGATCCCCTCAAGGAAAGGAGACCCTCACCCTTCCCTGAGATGTAGATGAAGGGAAAGGTGTTTTTGTATTCTCCTCACCTGAGCTTCATTCATACCCATATTAAAACCAGGCAAAAATTGAACCCTTAGACTTCAACACTTCTCACCTCATGTCTTGTTTTGAACGCTATAAAACATTTTTACAAAACAAAATTATGCCTTAGTGGAACTGAGGCAGAGAAATTACCGTCATCCTTTCTGAAAAGTTCTTGTTCTCTTTTAGCTGATTCTGTAAATCAAAACGCAATCATAATAATCACACTGATAAGCAAGGGCAGATGACAGTTTTGTGGGGCCCCGGGCAGCGTAATTCTGCGGGGCCCCCCCTTTGCCACGGCGCATACGCAGTGACGCCATGCGCATGCGCAGCGGCGCCACGGCGCATGCATGGGGCTTTCTGAAGCACGAGGCCAGGGGTGGCCGCCCCGTTCGCCCTGCCCTATATCTGCCCCTGCTGATAAGGGTTCCATCCAGTTTTAAAACATATTGAAAACAACAGTCTCTCAGCTGGTTTTGTGAACTAAAATATAAATCTACATTTTTTTATTCTGTTTCTCTGAACATTGCCAGGCATTGATCATATTTTATAGTTTGTGCATGGCAACCCATCAAGATTAATAAACCCTTCTTGTGTGGGCAGAGATCAGTAATTTGCTAGAATAGCTTTGTCCATGGTACTGAAGTTTCTCTTCAACTTTTGTGGCTGAAAGGAGAGCAGTTGCCATAGGAATTAATAGTGCTGTTATATCAAACATCTGTTCTTCTAAATTCTCTGTGTATCATGAATGTGCTAGGTCCACTTCCAAGCTGCTGTATATTAAACTGAAATAGCCTCCAAAGTGCAACTGACCATAATGTAATATATTGTTCATTACTTATGAACAACTAAGTTTAAAATGTTCTTACTACATCATAGGTATACAATTTCTGGCATTCTGTTGAGGGTTTTTTTTTCTCCTAAATGTGGGGTACAGTTTTGCTCCTTTTTGCACTTATCAAAATTATGCACCTACCGTCTTACTGATTTAAGCTACTGCTACAGTACAGAAGAATGGTCTTTAATTACTATTAAGTAAAGAGTCAAAAGTCAGAAAAATCTCTAATAGTTGCACTACTAACAAAAAGTTATTCCTATTTATTTAAGCTTGATTACACCAGCCTGGTGGGTAAGAAATGTTTTCATGGAGATAAAGTTGGTATTTGAGACTTTCTTTGCAGATATTTTTTTCTATTTGTACTAGGCATATATGACTGCTGACCAAAGTGTGGGACCGCCGTGGAATAAGCCTTGTTACAAAGCTTAAAGTCTATCGAGCAATAGTGTTAACTACCCTGATGTATGCCAGTGAGACTTGGACTGTATACAGGAGGCACGCTAGGCAACTGAACCACTTCCACACGATTTGCCTCCGCAGACTTCTGAGGATCCGGTGGCAGGACAAGGTGCCAGACACAGAAGTCCTTTTTAGAGCAGGCCTGCCGTCAGTTCACACCCTGCTGATGAAAGCCCAGACACGCTGGGCTGGCCATGTTGCAAGGATGCCAGACCATCGCATCCCTAAACAGCTCTTCTATGGTGAGCTGTCTCAAGGAAAGCGATCGCACGGGGGACAAAAGAAGCGATACAAAGACACGCTTAAAGCCTCTCTCAAGTCCCTGGATATCTACACCACCTCCTGGGAGACCCTGGCACAAGATCGATTGACATGGCACATGCTTATCCACCAAGGCTGTCAAACATCTGAAGCCAGAAGGACAACCATAGCACAAGAGAAGTGAGCACTCCGTAAAGCCAGAGTTGCAAACGCTGCAACAGTGGTGCCTACACATGTCTGCCCGACATGTGGCAGAACATTTCGTGCCCGCATTGTCCCTATCAGCCATCTGCAGACACACCGTGGACAGTCCACAACTCGTTAGATGTCAAGGTCCTCTTCGAACACGATGGACGAACATCATCATCATCATCATATGAAATAATGTTCTTGTTTTCTGATATGTTACAAAAAATTAGACTAGAAAGCCAGAAAGAAAATGTAACTTTTAAATTGCTATTCATTGGGAAGGAAGAGCCTGTGTCAAACACTTCCAGTAGGAATAGGAAGAAGATAACAGGAATGAGAAGCTATCAAACATACTCTTTTGAATGCCTGGGTAGAGGAAAAAACAAAGACAAATTCCTCATATCAGTCTGTTAATTCACCTATCTGCCAGTTATATTTATACCAGCCTACACAGTCATTCTTATCTAACTGTAAAAGAATGAAGCTATCTACCTACCATTATAATTGTTCATTATTCATAATGGACAATTCATTAGTAACTCCTTGGGCGGGGGCGGGGGAGAGGAGGAAAGAAATCTGGTGTGAGAAACCAATCCCAGAGACATCAGCTTTAAGGCCACAATTCAGTAAAGCTCTGAAGTTTATGCTGAAGTCTGTCCATATGCATCAGAGTAGCTAATTATGTGCTTAATTTTTAGCATCTATTGAAAGTTCATTGAGTTGTGCAGGTAATTAAGTTATTTGATGACATGGAATGGATTTAAGATGTGCATAAATTGGTTAAGCATGTGCTGAAGTGCTCTGCTAAATTGGGGTCTAAATCAATAAATAAATCAGTATCTACATTCCCCTCCAAATGACTTCAATTTAGACCTGAAATGAAAAAAATCACATTTTCTAATGAAAATACAATCCACCAAGTTCTCTTCATCAATCAAAGTGCTGATTAATTTTAGGAGGGTTGATCCACATTTTAATTTTAATTGATAGAATATTGCAGCCCGTAAATCCAGATTATCCAATCTGCCTTTCTTTGTTTTATGCTCTGAACATTCACTCCTGTAATGGCATTCAAATGACATTTATTAGGTAATCAAGGAATCTTCCATGAATTGAGATTTCTTTGTACCTTTTTTCATTTTCATAGTACTTGAGCAGTCCAAAAGACTCTCATTCACTTTAGTGGGCTTTGGCACAGCTCCTGCATGCATCCTAGACTATTAAGCAAACCACAAGCAATTAAAATTGAAGGGGAAAAAAGGATACCTGGGGAGGTTTCAAAAGGCTGAAGAGAAGCAACCACTACTGAACAACAAGATAAGAATCTTGACATGAGGAAAGCTGCTTATTTGCTTCAAATTTTGCTCTTGCACCAGCGTGTGCTTTAAAATGCCACATATGAATATAATGTGGTAAACTTGGATTCCAATCCGGCAATTTACCATCTTCAGGAGCACCCCGGTGTGGATTCCCCATGAAGTGGCAAACAGGGAGATGTGTGTGTATGTGGTGGGGGGTTAAGGTTGTATTTTAATCTGATATAATCACACACCTATATTACAGGTAGGTGTCTTGCCCCTAAAAATGAAATAAAATTAAAAGACAGGTGAAAAGCATTATGATTATCTTAATCTCATGATTTTTAAGACAGTCACATACTTTTTTGGGAGTGGAGGGGTGCTCTGACTCATGATTTTTGAACAGTTGGAATTGCATATCTGGGATCCACAAGAAGGAACATGGAAGGGCCAGTGAATAGCTGTTATACAGGCATGTTTTCTCTCTATCTCCCAAATATACAGGAATATAGCCAGGGAAAAAAACCTGAGGGAACTAGCTGTGAGAGTAAGATACAGCCTGGCTCGCCAAGCCATTTGATCCAGCCCACAGCCCACTCTGCTGCTTCCCCGTCCCCAGGCCAACCAAGACCTCAGGACGGGGGAGTGTGCAAAGTCATTCACTATTACAAAGCAGCTGGCATCTCTCCCCCACCCCATCAGGGTTGCACAGCACCTACAGGGAGCCTCCAGCAGTTTTGAATGGCGAATGACTTCATGCACTCCCCTGTCCCCAGTAGGGTTGCCAGGTGTCTGGTATTGACTGGACTGTCCAGTATTTTCACCTCCTATCTGTCAAAAAAAAACCCAGAAAATACCAGACACCTAAAATATCCTGTATTTTCTGATTTTTCCCCCCGTCCAGGAGCCAAAAATACCAGGTGCTTACCTGGTTCCGCAGGGGAGCTGTCTGGCCCAGAGCATGAAGACAAGATGGCAGCCTGTTAGTGCCAATAAGCCTCGAAGGCATTTCTTAAAGGGGCCATGCTGATTTTATTTATTTATTTAATTAATTTTATTTATTTTTGCTCAACAACTTTGGTCTCCCTCCTTTTTTTTCTCAACATAGTTTTTTCCCTGGTGGGTTTTTTTTGGGGGGGGAGGGGTTTGGTATTTTTGGTTAAACCATCTGGCAATCCTAGTCCTCCGGTCCTGATTGGTCTGGGGATGGAGGAAGCACACAAATTTTCCTCCACCCGCCAGAGGCGTGTAATGCCTAAAGGGAACTGTCCCTTATGCCTGAGGCGCCACCTTGCCTGCAACATGAGCCATAGTTTGTGAAGTGGCCCTCCTATGAAAATTATTGCCCACCCCTGTGCTAGAGGCAACATCAAGTTCTGTGATGTCTTCTCCATCCGTTAAGAGTGTTCAGCACAAGCACGGGGGTAAGGGATGGGAAATGGTACCGTAGCTACTTCCCAGTGTATGACAATATCAATGATAACATGGCAATAGCTACTCCCTTGCTCTCCTGGTTCAATTTCAAATAGGCCATTAAATATGTTTAATTCTTTCCAATTATTTCTGGTAATAAATTTGTCAGGATTTCTTTGTGGGCATCATACTTTAAACCAATATACTTAATAGATCTCTCAGGACATTCAAAAAAGGATCACTGCCTCTGATACAGATGCAAAATATATGTAGCCAATGGTCTGCAATCCGGAAAAGTGCCAAAGTTATTCATTTAAACTCATAACCTCTGCAATTCAGCATGGCTGGACCAATAGCAATCAAAAGGCCAGCCATAAATGGAATTAACTTTTTTGGTCTGTCACTTTTATTCAGATGGCCCTCCAGAAAATTGCCAATAGCCCTAGTATAATTGCAAATATGATCAAGGAAAGTTCACTCACATGGATTCCACCCTCTATGTACATGGGACATACAGGATTAGAGCATGAGTCTGGGAGTTGCACAGTTTAAATGTCTAAATATAACTAGATAATGTATAAAATCAACAGACGTACTCAGTTCTAAATATAGTATCACTTTTACAAAAGCAGTTCTGTCTGATGCACTTTAATGAGAAAAAAGTAACTTTTGCTCAGTTAATAGTACCCCATCTCCCCATTACGAGATAAAAATTGAAACTCTTCTACCAATTTTTTTTTTTAATTTCAGTTGCTCCCATTCTGTCAAAAACATTTCTTGCAGGTATGCAATTGAAGTCTGTTTTATTTTAAATGTGCTAAAGCCTTATGTCATTTCATGTGGCAACACCAGCTCCTCATGCTCCCCAGGCTCCAGCTTCTTTTTTTAGTTACCTAGTTGTGAGTAAAAGGGGCATTGCCCCAGTGGGAGTTCATGGCAGCCTTGTCCCTGACACAGCCACAGTGGCTGGCAGAGTTCCAGAGAGCACAGACACTATTTAATTATTTGCAAGGATATAGTGCATCTTCCCAGCTACCCAGATGACCTCTCCTCGGGGATGTCCATAAAGGGCAACCCCCTCACAGTGCCCCAGGTGTGTGGCTCTGAACAACCCCCACACCCATCCTTTCCCCAAGCCCTGCCCCAATCCATCCCTTCCTGTCCATGCTCTGCCACATCCCATACCCATTGCATCTCCTACCTGAAGCCCCCTCCCCTGAGAGATGCAAGCCAGAGGATTACCAGAGGGCCTGGTGCAGGGCAGCAGGAGGAGTCGGCCTCTCCCCACTCTCACTGTGGAGCATCCTGGGGCTGGGACACTGCTTCCCACCATCGCAGTGAAGTGGAACACAGCAGGCTGGGAGATAGATGCCAGAGTGGAACAGGCTACTGTGTTGCTCCAGCTCCCACTGCTGTAATGACTACAGCAGGGGCCAACCTCTGCTGCCACTCTATGCCGAGCATCCAGGTAATCCCCCAACTCACCCTGGGCCTCACGGTCCTTTCCATAGGATGACTGAGGTGATCACCACAGGGCCTCTCACAGTGAAGGGCTTGGGCCAGACAGAACTGGACAAGACAGCTCTGACTCACCTGTCCTCACTATTCAAAGTTACCTTATGGAAGCCAACACCCTGGTGGACTTTTTGCACTCAGGGAACACAAAGAACAAGTTCTGACCAGCATCCACAAAGCAGCACAAGTGAGAGATGGTTCCTTGCATCCTCTGCCCTTCTTGCACACCCCAGGCATACCCAGTAGTGTTCAAGTGGTTTTTATCACAACAACAGCTAGTAAGAATAAAGATTTCACAACAATTTATTGCCAGACTCCCAGAAAGAGAAACACGATACACTTTGTTGTTACACTGTGAAAACATTCTCTGTAGGGTATTGTCCATGCACAGCAGTGATGGGATGTCAGAGATGAGGTTCAGCAAAACAATTGTTTCTAAGTGTGTTTACAGCATCTGTGCAAATGACATACCTTGTGCTCTTTACCTATCTGGAATTTCTCTGATACTCCCCTCTCCATGAACAACAACAACAAAAAATAACATATAGAAACAACAAACAAAAGGAAAAGAGTGTCCACAGTATGTGGATATTCAGAAAGTTTCTAGCTGATAAAAGAAAAAATATATCTTTTGCTCTCAAGTATTTATTTTTGTGATATAGCTTCCATTGACGTCTATGCAGTTGATCCAGCACAATTGCAACCTGGCTGTGCCGGTTTTATGGATGTCCTTGTTTTGCATATGCAGAAACTTTTCACCTTATGAGTATCACTGAAATTCTTTCCATAAAGGCCTCCTTTCGATGTGGGGAACATGTGGAAGTTTGAGGGCACCAAATCTCACATCTGTATGTGTCTCACTACTGATCTTCAGTCATTTATCACAATCTTGTGGATTGCATTAAGACTTTCTAGTGGCTCATCCTCACTGCTGATTCAGTTTAAATTTAGCAACCTACTTTTTTATTGTGGCTTAGGAAGGGATATCATCCCCTAGTGTTGCCATCATGTCCTTGTGGATTTCCTTTGGGGGGAGGTACTTGATCACCACTCTGGTTTTATTCTTCTCTATTTCTCAGTTTTTCAGCAACGGACTGAAACACATCCTTTGTGAAAATTCTGCTCAGACTAAAAACATGAGTGCTGACAAAGAAACAAATAAAACTATCAGTACTCAGGTTGGTGAAATCTACTGCAGAAAATCATTAAGCAGGTCACTCTTGATTCTTTTTCAATGAC